>NC_091698.1:926590-1229621 GCF_041296265.1 Equus caballus | reverse complement strand
AGGCCTTTGGAAGAGATGTTCCCGGTAGGCTGTAAGAGCACTGTGCGGAGCGAGTTGTTTCTTAGCTTCCCAAAGAGCTGGAAGCAAGATGCTGTGGGGCCCAACTCGCCCTTTGGAAAGAAGCCTGCACGTTGTGCCTTTCAGCTCTAGGGCAAAGTAGCACACCCAGAGCAGAAGTCCTACTTCAGCCAGATCAGGCCTGCAAAGAAACTGCGTTTCACAGGCCTTTGGAAGAGATGTTCCCGGTAGGCTGTAAGAGCACTGTGCAGAGCGAGTTGTTTCTTAGCTTCCCAAAGAGCTGGAAGCAAGATGCTGTGGGGCCCAAATCGCCCTTTGGAAAGAAGCCTGCACGTTGTGGCTTTCAGCTCTAGGGCAAAGTAGCACACCCAGAGCAGAAGTCCTACTTCAGCCAGATCAGGCCTGCAAAGAAACTGCGTTTCACAGGCCTTAGGAAGAGATGTTCCCGGTAGGCTGTAAGAGCACTGTGCAGAGCGAGCTGTTTCTTAGCTTCCCAAAGAGCTGGAAGCAAGATGCTGTGGGGCCCAACTCGCCCTTTGGAAAGAAGCCTGCACGTTGTGCCTTTCAGCTATAGGGCATAGTAGCACACCCAGAGCAGAAGTCCTACTTCAGCCAGATCAGGCCTGCAAAGAAACTGCGTTTCACAGGCCTTTGGAAGAGATGTTCCCACTAGGCTGTAAGAGCACTGTGCAGAGCGAGTTGTTTCTTAGCTTCCCAAAGAGCTGGAAGCAAGATGCTGTGGGGCCCAACTCGCCCTTTGGAAAGAAGCCTGCACGTTGTGCCTTTCAGCTCTAGGGCAAAGTAGCACACCCAGAGCAGAAGTCCTACTTCAGCCAGATCAGGCCTGCAAAGAAACTGCGTTTCACAGGCCTTTGGAAGAGATGTTCCCGGTAGGCTGTAAGAGCACTGTGCAGAGCGAGTTGTTTCTTAGCTTCCCAAAGAGCTGGAAGCAAGATGCTGTGGGGCCCAACTCGCCCTTTGGAAAGAAGCCTGCACGTTGTGCCTTTCAGCTCTAGGGCAAAGTAGCACACCCAGAGCAGAAGTCCTACTTCAGCCAGATCAGGCCAGCAAGGAAACTGCGTTTCACATTCCTTTGGAAGAGATGTTCCCGGTAGGCTGTAAGAGCACTGTGCAGAGCGAGTTGTTTCTTAGCTTCCCAAAGAGCTGGAAGCAAGATGCTGTGGGGCCCAACTCGCCCTTTGGAAAGAAGCCTGCACGTTGTGCCTTTCAGCTCTAGGGCAAAGTAGCACACCCAGAGCAGAAGTCCTACTTCAGCCAGGTCAGGCCTGCAAAGAAACTGCGTTTCACAGGCCTTTGGAAGAGATGTTCCCGGTAGGCTGTAAGAGCACTGTGCGGAGCGAGTTGTTGCTTAGCTTCCCAAAGAGCTGGAAGCAAGATGCTGTGGGGCCCAACTCGCCCTTTGGAAAGAAGCCTGCACTTTGTGCCTTTCAGCTCTAGGGCAACGTAGCACACCCAGAGCAGAAGTCCTACTTCAGCCAGATCAGGCCTGCAAAGAAACTGCGTTTCACAGGCCTTTGGAAGAGATGTTCCCGGTAGGCTGTAAGAGCACTGTGCGGAGCGAGTTGTTTCTTAGCTTCCCAAAGAGCTGGAAGCAAGATGCTGTGGGGCCCAACTCGCCCTTTGGAAAGAAGCCTGCACGTTGTGCCTTTCAGCTCTAGGGCAAAGTAGCACACCCAGAGCAGAAGTCCTACTTCAGCCAGATCAGGCCTGCAAAGAAACTGCGTTTCACAGGCCTTTGGAAGAGATGTTCCCGGTAGGCTGTAAGAGCACTGTGCAGAGCGAGTTGTTTCTTAGCTTCCCAAAGAGCTGGAAGCAAGATGCTGTGGGGCCCAAATCGCCCTTTGGAAAGAAGCCTGCACGTTGTGGCTTTCAGCTCTAGGGCAAAGTAGCACACCCAGAGCAGAAGTCCTACTTCAGCCAGATCAGGCCTGCAAAGAAACTGCGTTTCACAGGCCTTTGGAAGAGATGTTCCCGGTAGGCTGTAAGAGCACTGTGCAGAGCGAGTTGTTTCTTAGCTTCCCAAAGAGCTGGAAGCAAGATGCTGTGGGGCCCAACTCGCCCTTTGGAAAGAAGCCTGCACGTTGTGCCTTTCAGCTCTAGGGCAAAGTAGCACACCCAGAGCAGAAGTCCTACTTCAGCCAGATCAGGCCTGCAAAGAAACTGCGTTTCACAGGCCTTTGGAAGAGATGTTCCCGGTAGGCTGTAAGAGCACTGTGCAGAGCGAGTTGTTTCTTAGCTTCCCAAAGAGCTGGAAGCAAGATGCTGTGGGGCCCAACTCGCCCTTTGGAAAGAAGCCTGCACGTTGTGCCTTTCAGCTCTAGGGCAAAGTAGCACACCCAGAGCAGAAGTCCTACTTCAGCCAGATCAGGCCTGCAAAGAAACTGCGTTTCACAGGCCTTTGGAAGAGATGTTCCCGGTAGGCTGTAAGAGCACTGTGCAGAGCGAGTTGTTTCTTAGCTTCCCAAAGAGCTGGAAGCAAGATGCTGTGGGGCCCAACTCGCCCTTTGGAAAGAAGCCTGCACGTTGTGCCTTTCAGCTCTGGGGCAAAGTAGCACACCCAGAGCAGAAGTCCTACTTCAGCCAGATCAGGCCAGCAAGGAAACTGCGTTTCACAGGCCTTTGGAAGAGATGTTCCCGGTAGGCTGTAAGAGCACTGTGCAGAGCGAGTTGTTTCTCAGGTTCCCAAAGAGCTGGAAGCAAGATGCTGTGGGGCCCAACTCGCCCTTTGGAAAGAAGCCTGCACGTTGTGTCTTTCAGCTCTAGGGCAAAGTAGCACACCCAGAGCAGAAGTCCTACTTCGGCCAGATCAGGCCTGCAAAGAAACTGCGTTTCACAGGCCTTTGGAAGAGATGTTCCCGGTAGGCTGTAAGAGCACTGTGCAGAGCGAGCTGTTTCTTAGCTTCCCAAAGAGCTGGAAGCAAGATGCTGTGGGGCCCAACTCGCCCTTTGGAAAGAAGCCTGCACGTTGTGCCTTTCAGCTCTAGGGCAAAGTAGCACACCCAGAGCAGAAGTCCTACTTCAGCCAGATCAGGCCTGCAAAGAAACTGCGTTTCACAGGCCTTTGGAAGAGATGTTCCCGGTAGGCTGTAAGAGCACTGTGCAGAGCGAGTTGTTTCTTAGCTTCCCAAAGAGCTGGAAGCAAGATGCTGTGGGGCCCAACTCGCCCTTTGGAAAGAAGCCTGCACGTTGTGCCTTTCAGCTCTAGGGCAAAGTAGCACACCCAGAGCAGAAGTCCTACTTCAGCCAGGTCAGGCCTGCAAAGAAACTGCGTTTCACAGGCCTTTGGAAGAGATGTTCCCGGTAGGCTGTAAGAGCACTGTGCGGAGCGAGTTGTTGCTTAGCTTCCCAAAGAGCTGGAAGCAAGATGCTGTGGGGCCCAACTCGCCCTTTGGAAAGAAGCCTGCACGTTGTGCCTTTCAGCTCTAGGGCAACGTAGCACACCCAGAGCAGAAGTCCTACTTCAGCCAGATCAGGCCTGCAAAGAAACTGCGTTTCACAGGCCTTTGGAAGAGATGTTCCCGGTAGGCTGTAAGAGCACTGTGCGGAGCGAGTTGTTTCTTAGCTTCCCAAAGAGCTGGAAGCAAGATGCTGTGGGGCCCAACTCGCCCTTTGGAAAGAAGCCTGCACGTTGTGCGTTTCAGCTCTAGGGCAAAGTAGCACACCCAGAGCAGAAGTCCTACTTCAGCCAGATCAGGCCTGCAAAGAAACTGCGTTTCACAGGCCTTTGGAAGAGATGTTCCCGGTAGGCTGTAAGAGCACTGTGCAGAGCGAGTTGTTTCTTAGCTTCCCAAAGAGCTGGAAGCAAGATGCTGTGGGGCCCAACTCGCCCTTTGGAAAGAAGCTTGCACGTTGTGGCTTTCAGCTCTAGGGCAAAGTAGCACACCCAGAGCAGAAGTCCTACTTCAGCCAGATCAGGCCTGCAAAGAAACTGCGTTTCACAGGCCTTTGCAAGAGATGTTCCCGGTAGGCTGTAAGAGCACTGTGCAGAGCGAGTTGTTTCTTAGCTTCCCAAAGAGCTGGAAGCAAGATGCTGTGGGGCCCAACTCGCCCTTTGGAAAGAAGCCTGCACGTTGTGCCTTTCAGCTCTAGGGCAAAGTAGCACACCCAGAGCAGAAGTCCTACTTCAGCCAGATCAGGCCTGCAAAGAAACTGCGTTTCACAGGCCTTTGGAAGAGATGTTCCCGGTAGGCTGTAAGAGCACTGTGCAGAGCGAGTTGTTTCTTAGCTTCCCAAAGAGCTGGAAGCAAGATGCTGTGGGGCCCAACTCGCCCTTTGGAAAGAAGCCTGCACGTTGTGCCTTTCAGCTCTAGGGCAAAGTAGCACACCCAGAGCAGAAGTCCTACTTCAGCCAGATCAGGCCTGCAAAGAAACTGCGTTTCACAGGCCTTTGGAAGAGATGTTCCCGGTAGGCTGTAAGAGCACTGTGCAGAGCGAGTTGTTTCTTAGCTTCCCAAAGAGCTGGAAGCAAGATGCTGTGGGGCCCAACTCGCCCTTTGGAAAGAAGCCTGCACGTTGTGCCTTTCAGCTCTAGGGCAAAGTAGCACACCCAGCGCAGAAGTCCTACTTCAGCCAGATCAGGCCTGCAAAGAAACTGCGTTTCACAGGCCTTTGGAAGAGATGTTCCCGGTAGGCTGTAAGAGCACTGTGCGGAGCGAGTTGTTTCTTAGCTTCCCAAAGAGCTGGAAGCAAGATGCTGTGGGGCCCAACTCGCCCTTTGGAAAGAAGCCTGCACGTTGTGCCTTTCAGCTCTAGGGCAAAGTAGCACACCCAGAGCAGAAGTCCTACTTCAGCGAGATCAGGCCTGCAAAGAAACTGCGTTTCACAGGCCTTTGGAAGAGATGTTCCCGGTAGGCTGTAAGAGCACTGTGCAGAGCGAGTTGTTTCTTAGCTTCCCAAAGAGCTGGAAGCAAGATGCTGTGGGGCCCAACTCGCCCTTTGGAAAGAAGCCTGCACGTTGTGCCTTTCAGCTCTAGGGCAAAGTAGCACACCCAGAGCAGAAGTCCTACTTCAGCCAGATCAGGCCTGCAAAGAAACTGCGTTTCACAGGCCTTTGGAAGAGATGTTCCCGGTAGGCTGTAAGAGCACTGTGCAGAGCGAGTTGTTTCTTAGCTTCCCAAAGAGCTGGAAGCAAGATGCTGTGGGGCCCAACTCGCCCTTTGGAAAGAAGCCTGCACGTTGTGCCTTTCAGCTCTAGGGCAAAGTAGCACACCCAGAGCAGAAGTCCTACTTCAGCCAGATCAGGCCTGCAAAGAAACTGCGTTTCACAGGCCTTTGGAAGAGATGTTCCCGGTAGGCTGTAAGAGCACTGTGCAGAGCGAGTTGTTTCTTAGCTTCCCAAAGAGCTGGAAGCAAGATGCTGTGGGGCCCAACTCGCTCTTTGGAAAGAAGCCTGCACGTTGTGCCTTTCAGCTCTAGGGCAAAGTAGCACACCCAGAGCAGAAGTCCTACTTCAGCCAGATCAGGCCTGCAAAGAAACTGCGTTTCACAGGCCTTTGGAAGAGATGTTCCCGGTAGGCTGTAAGAGCACTGTGCAGAGCGAGTTGTTTCTTAGCTTCCCAAAGAGCTGGAAGCAAGATGCTGTGGGGCCCAACTCGCCCTTTGGAAAGAAGCCTGCACGTTGTGCCTTTCAGCTCTAGGGCAAAGTAGCACACCCAGAGCAGAAGTCCTACTTCAGCGAGATCAGGCCTGCAAAGAAACTGCGTTTCACAGGCCTTTGGAAGAGATGTTCCCGGTAGGCTGTAAGAGCACTGTGCAGAGCGAGTTGTTTCTTAGCTTCCCAAAGAGCTGGAAGCAAGATGCTGTGGGGCCCAACTCGCCCTTTGGAAAGAAGCCTGCACGTTGTGCCTTTCAGCTCTAGGGCAAAGTAGCACACCCAGAGCAGAAGTCCTACTTCAGCCAGATCAGGCCTGCAAAGAAACTGCGTTTCACAGGCCTTTGGAAGAGATGTTCCCGGTAGGCTGTAAGAGCACTGTGCAGAGCGAGTTGTTTCTTAGCTTCCCAAAGAGCTGGAAGCAAGATGCTGTGGGGCCCAACTCGCCCTTTGGAAAGAAGCCTGCACGTTGTGCCTTTCAGCTTTAGGGCAAAGTAGCACACCCAGAGCAGAAGTCCTACTTCAGCCAGATCAGGCCTGCAAAGAAACTGCGTTTCACAGGCCTTTGGAAGAGATGTTCCCGGTAGGCTGTAAGAGCACTGTGCAGAGCGAGTTGTTTCTTAGCTTCCCAAAGAGCTGGAAGCAAGATGCTGTGGGGCCCAACTCGCCCTTTGGAAAGAAGCCTGCACGTTGTGCCTTTCAGCTCTGGGGCAAAGTAGCACACCCAGAGCAGAAGTCCTACTTCAGCCAGATCAGGCCAGCAAGGAAACTGCGTTTCACAGGCCTTTGGAAGAGATGTTCCCGGTAGGCTGTAAGAGCACTGTGCAGAGCGAGTTGTTTCTCAGGTTCCCAAAGAGCTGGAAGCAAGATGCTGTGGGGCCCAACTCGCCCTTTGGAAAGAAGCCTGCACGTTGTGTCTTTCAGCTCTAGGGCAAAGTAGCACACCCAGAGCAGAAGTCCTACTTCGGCCAGATCAGGCCTGCAAAGAAACTGCGTTTCACAGGCCTTTGGAAGAGATGTTCCCGGTAGGCTGTAAGAGCACTGTGCAGAGCGAGCTGTTTCTTAGCTTCCCAAAGAGCTGGAAGCAAGATGCTGTGGGGCCCAACTCGCCCTTTGGAAAGAAGCCTGCACGTTGTGCCTTTCAGCTCTAGGGCAAAGTAGCACACCCAGAGCAGAAGTCCTACTTCAGCCAGATCAGGCCTGCAAAGAAACTGCGTTTCACAGGCCTTTGGAAGAGATGTTCCCGGTAGGCTGTAAGAGCACTGTGCAGAGCGAGTTGTTTCTTAGCTTCCCAAAGAGCTGGAAGCAAGATGCTGTGGGGCCGAACTCGCCCTTTGGAAAGAAGCCTGCACGTTGTGGCTTTAAGCTCTAGGGCAAAGTAGCACACCCAGAGCAGAAGTCCTACTTCAGCCAGATCAGGCCTGCAAAGAAACTGCGTTTCACAGGCCTTTGCAAGAGATGTTCCCGGTAGGCTGTAAGAGCACTGTGCAGAGCGAGTTGTTTCTTAGCTTCCCAAAGAGCTGGAAGCAAGATGCTGTGGGGCCCAACTCGCCCTTTGGAAAGAAGCCTGCACGTTGTGCCTTTCAGCTCTAGGGCAAAGTAGCACACCCAGAGCAGAAGTCCTACTTCAGCCAGGTCAGGCCTGCAAAGAAACTGCGTTTCACAGGCCTTTGGAAGAGATGTTCCCGGTAGGCTGTAAGAGCACTGTGCAGAGCGAGTTGTTTCTTAGCTTCCCAAAGAGCTGGAAGCAAGATGCTGTGGGGCCCAACTCGCCCTTTGGAAAGAAGCCTGCACGTTGTGCCTTTCAGCTCTAGGGCAAAGTAGCACACCCAGAGCAGAAGTCCTACTTCAGCCAGATCAGGCCTGCAAAGAAACTGCGTTTCACAGGCCTTTGGAAGAGATGTTCCCGGTAGGCTGTAAGAGCACTGTGCAGAGCGAGTTGTTTCTTAGCTTCCCAAAGAGCTGGAAGCAAGATGCTGTGGGGCCCAACTCGCCCTTTGGAAAGAAGCCTGCACGTTGTGCCTTTCAGCTCTAGGGCAAAGTAGCACACCCAGAGCAGAAGTCCTACTTCAGCCAGATCAGGCCAGCAAGGAAACTGCGTTTCACATTCCTTTGGAAGAGATGTTCCCGGTAGGCTGTAAGAGCACTGTGCAGAGCGAGTTGTTTCTTAGCTTCCCAAAGAGCTGGAAGCAAGATGCTGTGGGGCCCAACTCGCCCTTTGGAAAGAAGCCTGCACGTTGTGCCTTTCAGCTCTAGGGCAAAGTAGCACACCCAGAGCAGAAGTCCTACTTCAGCCAGGTCAGGCCTGCAAAGAAACTGCGTTTCACAGGCCTTTGGAAGAGATGTTCCCGGTAGGCTGTAAGAGCACTGTGCGGAGCGAGTTGTTGCTTAGCTTCCCAAAGAGCTGGAAGCAAGATGCTGTGGGGCCCAACTCGCCCTTTGGAAAGAAGCCTGCACTTTGTGCCTTTCAGCTCTAGGGCAACGTAGCACACCCAGAGCAGAAGTCCTACTTCAGCCAGATCAGGCCTGCAAAGAAACTGCGTTTCACAGGCCTTTGGAAGAGATGTTCCCGGTAGGCTGTAAGAGCACTGTGCGGAGCGAGTTGTTTCTTAGCTTCCCAAAGAGCTGGAAGCAAGATGCTGTGGGGCCCAACTCGCCCTTTCGAAAGAAGCCTGCACGTTGTGCGTTTCAGCTCTAGGGCAAAGTAGCACACCCAGAGCAGAAGTCCTACTTCAGCCAGATCAGGCCTGCAAAGAAACTGCGTTTCACAGGCCTTTGGAAGAGATGTTCCCGGTAGGCTGTAAGAGCACTGTGCAGAGCGAGTTGTTTCTTAGCTTCCCAAAGAGCTGGAAGCAAGATGCTGTGGGGCCCAACTCGCCCTTTGGAAAGAAGCCTGCACGTTGTGGCTTTCAGCTCTAGGGCAAAGTAGCACACCCAGAGCAGAAGTCCTACTTCAGCCAGATCAGGCCTGCAAAGAAACTGCGTTTCACAGGCCTTTGGAAGAGATGTTCCCGGTAGGCTGTAAGAGCACTGTGCAGAGCGAGTTGTTTCTTAGCTTCCCAAAGAGCTGGAAGCAAGATGCTGTGGGGCCCAACTCGCCCTTTGGAAAGAAGCCTGCACGTTGTGCCTTTCAGCTCTAGGGCAAAGTAGCACACCCAGAGCAGAAGTCCTACTTCAGCCAGATCAGGCCTGCAAAGAAACTGCGTTTCACAGGCCTTTGGAAGAGATGTTCCCGGTAGGCTGTAAGAGCACTGTGCAGAGCGAGTTGTTTCTTAGCTTCCCAAAGAGCTGGAAGCAAGATGCTGTGGGGCCCAACTCGCCCTTTGGAAAGAAGCCTGCACGTTGTGCCTTTCAGCTCTAGGGCAAAGTAGCACACCCAGAGCAGAAGTCCTACTTCAGCCAGATCAGGCCTGCAAAGAAACTGCGTTTCACAGGCCTTTGGAAGAGATGTTCCCGGTAGGCTGTAAGAGCACTGTGCAGAGCGAGTTGTTTCTTAGCTTCCCAAAGAGCTGGAAGCAAGATGCTGTGGGGCCCAACTCGCCCTTTGGAAAGAAGCCTGCACGTTGTGCCTTTCAGCTCTAGGGCAAAGTAGCACACCCAGAGCAGAAGTCCTACTTCAGCCAGATCAGGCCAGCAAGGAAACTGCGTTTCACAGGCCTTTGGAAGAGATGTTCCCGGTAGGCTGTAAGAGCACTGTGCAGAGCGAGTTGTTTCTCAGGTTCCCAAAGAGCTGGAAGCAAGATGCTGTGGGGCCCAACTCGCCCTTTGGAAAGAAGCCTGCACGTTGTGTCTTTCAGCTCTAGGGCAAAGTAGCACACCCAGAGCAGAAGTCCTACTTCGGCCAGATCAGGCCTGCAAAGAAACTGCGTTTCACAGGCCTTTGGAAGAGATGTTCCCGGTAGGCTGTAAGAGCACTGTGCAGAGCGAGCTGTTTCTTAGCTTCCCAAAGAGCTGGAAGCAAGATGCTGTGGGGCCCAACTCGCCCTTTGGAAAGAAGCCTGCACGTTGTGCCTTTCAGCTCTAGGGCAAAGTAGCACACCCAGAGCAGAAGTCCTACTTCAGCCAGATCAGGCCTGCAAAGAAACTGCGTTTCACAGGCCTTTGGAAGAGATGTTCCCGGTAGGCTGTAAGAGCACTGTGCAGAGCGAGTTGTTTCTTAGCTTCCCAAAGAGCTGGAAGCAAGATGCTGTGGGGCCCAACTCGCCCTTTGGAAAGAAGCCTGCACGTTGTGCCTTTCAGCTCTAGGGCAAAGTAGCACACCCAGAGCAGAAGTCCTACTTCAGCCAGGTCAGGCCTGCAAAGAAACTGCGTTTCACAGGCCTTTGGAAGAGATGTTCCCGGTAGGCTGTAAGAGCACTGTGCGGAGCGAGTTGTTGCTTAGCTTCCCAAAGAGCTGGAAGCAAGATGCTGTGGGGCCCAACTCGCCCTTTGGAAAGAAGCCTGCACTTTGTGCCTTTCAGCTCTAGGGCAACGTAGCACACCCAGAGCAGAAGTCCTACTTCAGCCAGATCAGGCCTGCAAAGAAACTGCGTTTCACAGGCCTTTGGAAGAGATGTTCCCGGTAGGCTGTAAGAGCACTGTGCGGAGCGAGTTGTTTCTTAGCTTCCCAAAGAGCTGGAAGCAAGATGCTGTGGGGCCCAACTCGCCCTTTGGAAAGAAGCCTGCACGTTGTGCGTTTCAGCTCTAGGGCAAAGTAGCACACCCAGAGCAGAAGTCCTACTTCAGCCAGATCAGGCCTGCAAAGAAACTGCGTTTCACAGGCCTTTGGAAGAGATGTTCCCGGTAGGCTGTAAGAGCACTGTGCAGAGCGAGTTGTTTCTTAGCTTCCCAAAGAGCTGGAAGCAAGATGCTGTGGGGCCCAACTCGCCCTTTGGAAAGAAGCCTGCACGTTGTGGCTTTCAGCTCTAGGGCAAAGTAGCACACCCAGAGCAGAAGTCCTACTTCAGCCAGATCAGGCCTGCAAAGAAACTGCGTTTCACAGGCCTTTGCAAGAGATGTTCCCGGTAGGCTGTAAGAGCACTGTGCAGAGCGAGTTGTTTCTTAGCTTCCCAAAGAGCTGGAAGCAAGATGCTGTGGGGCCCAACTCGCCCTTTGGAAAGAAGCCTGCACGTTGTGCCTTTCAGCTCTAGGGCAAAGTAGCACACCCAGAGCAGAAGTCCTACTTCAGCCAGATCAGGCCTGCAAAGAAACTGCGTTTCACAGGCCTTTGGAAGAGATGTTCCCGGTAGGCTGTAAGAGCACTGTGCAGAGCGAGTTGTTTCTTAGCTTCCCAAAGAGCTGGAAGCAAGATGCTGTGGGGCCCAACTCGCCCTTTGGAAAGAAGCCTGCACGTTGTGCCTTTCAGCTCTAGGGCAAAGTAGCACACCCAGAGCAGAAGTCCTACTTCAGCCAGATCAGGCCTGCAAAGAAACTGCGTTTCACAGGCCTTTGGAAGAGATGTTCCCGGTAGGCTGTAAGAGCACTGTGCAGAGCGAGTTGTTTCTTAGCTTCCCAAAGAGCTGGAAGCAAGATGCTGTGGGGCCCAACTCGCCCTTTGGAAAGAAGCCTGCACGTTGTGCCTTTCAGCTCTAGGGCAAAGTAGCACACCCAGCGCAGAAGTCCTACTTCAGCCAGATCAGGCCTGCAAAGAAACTGCGTTTCACAGGCCTTTGGAAGAGATGTTCCCGGTAGGCTGTAAGAGCACTGTGCGGAGCGAGTTGTTTCTTAGCTTCCCAAAGAGCTGGAAGCAAGATGCTGTGGGGCCCAACTCGCCCTTTGGAAAGAAGCCTGCACGTTGTGCCTTTCAGCTCTAGGGCAAAGTAGCACACCCAGAGCAGAAGTCCTACTTCAGCCAGATCAGGCCTGCAAAGAAACTGCGTTTCACAGGCCTTTGGAAGAGATGTTCCCGGTAGGCTGTAAGAGCACTGTGCAGAGCGAGTTGTTTCTTAGCTTCCCAAAGAGCTGGAAGCAAGATGCTGTGGGGCCCAACTCGCCCTTTGGAAAGAAGCCTGCACGTTGTGCCTTTCAGCTCTAGGGCAAAGTAGCACACCCAGAGCAGAAGTCCTACTTCAGCCAGATCAGGCCTGCAAAGAAACTGCGTTTCACAGGCCTTTGGAAGAGATGTTCCCGGTAGGCTGTAAGAGCACTGTGCAGAGCGAGTTGTTTCTTAGCTTCCCAAAGAGCTGGAAGCAAGATGCTGTGGGGCCCAACTCGCCCTTTGGAAAGAAGCCTGCACGTTGTGCCTTTCAGCTCTAGGGCAAAGTAGCACACCCAGAGCAGAAGTCCTACTTCAGCCAGATCAGGCCTGCAAAGAAACTGCGTTTCACAGGCCTTTGGAAGAGATGTTCCCGGTAGGCTGTAAGAGCACTGTGCAGAGCGAGTTGTTTCTTAGCTTCCCAAAGAGCTGGAAGCAAGATGCTGTGGGGCCCAACTCGCTCTTTGGAAAGAAGCCTGCACGTTGTGCCTTTCAGCTCTAGGGCAAAGTAGCACACCCAGAGCAGAAGTCCTACTTCAGCCAGATCAGGCCTGCAAAGAAACTGCGTTTCACAGGCCTTTGGAAGAGATGTTCCCACAAGGCTGTAAGAGCACTGTGCAGAGCGAGTTGTTTCTTAGCTTCCCAAAGAGCTGGAAGCAAGATGCTGTGGGGCCCAACTCGCCCTTTGGAAAGAAGCCTGCACTTTGTGCCTTTCAGCTCTAGGGCAACGTAGCACACCCAGAGCAGAAGTCCTACTTCAGCCAGATCAGGCCTGCAAAGAAACTGCGTTTCACAGGCCTTTGGAAGAGATGTTCCCGGTAGGCTGTAAGAGCACTGTGCAGAGCGAGTTGTTTCTTAGCTTCCCAAAGAGCTGGAAGCAAGATGCTGTGGGGCCCAACTCGCCCTTTGGAAAGAAGCCTGCACGTTGTGCCTTTCAGCTCTAGGGCAAAGTAGCACACCCAGAGCAGAAGTCCTACTTCAGCCAGATCAGGCCTGCAAAGAAACTGCGTTTCACAGGCCTTTGGAAGAGATGCTCCCGGTAGGCTGTAAGAGCACTGTGCAGAGCGAGTTGTTTCTTAGCTTCCCAAAGAGCTGGAAGCAAGATGCTGTGGGGCCCAACTCGCTCTTTGGAAAGAAGCCTGCACGTTGTGCTTTTCAGCTCTAGGGCAAAGTAGCACACCCAGAGCAGAAGTCCTACTTCAGCCAGATCAGGCCTGCAAAGAAACTGCGTTTCACAGGCCTTTGGAAGAGATGTTCCCACAAGGCTGTAAGAGCACTGTGCAGAGCGAGTTGTTTCTTAGCTTCCCAAAGAGCTGGAAGCAAGATGCTGTGGGGCCCAACTCGCCCTTTGGAAAGAAGCCTGCACGTTGTGCCTTTCAGCTCTAGGGCAAAGTAGCACACCCAGAGCAGAAGTCCTACTTCAGCCAGATCAGGCCTGCAAAGAAACTGCGTTTCACAGGCCTTTGGAAGAGATGTTCCCGGTAGGCTGTAAGAGCACTGTGCAGAGCGAGTTGTTTCTTAGCTTCCCAAAGAGCTGGAAGCAAGATGCTGTGGGGCCCAACTCGCCCTTTGGAAAGAAGCCTGCACGTTGTGCCTTTCAGCTCTAGGGCAAAGTAGCACACCCAGAGCAGAAGTCCTACTTCAGCCAGATCAGGCCTGCAAAGAAACTGCGTTTCACAGGCCTTTGGAAGAGATGTTCCCGGTAGGCTGTAAGAGCACTGTGCAGAGCGAGTTGTTTCTTAGCTTCCCAAAGAGCTGGAAGCAAGATGCTGTGGGGCCCAACTCGCCCTTTGGAAAGAAGCCTGCACGTTGTGCCTTTCAGCTCTAGGGCAAAGTAGCACACCCAGCGCAGAAGTCCTACTTCAGCGAGATCAGGCCTGCAAAGAAACTGCGTTTCACAGGCCTTTGGAAGAGATGTTCCCGGTAGGCTGTAAGAGCACTGTGCAGAGCGAGTTGTTTCTTAGCTTCCCAAAGAGCTGGAAGCAAGATGCTGTGGGGCCCAACTCGCCCTTTGGAAAGAAGCCTGCACGTTGTGCCTTTCAGCTCTAGGGCAAAGTAGCACACCCAGAGCAGAAGTCCTACTTCAGCCAGATCAGGCCTGCAAAGAAACTGCGTTTCACAGGCCTTTGGAAGAGATGTTCCCACTAGGCTGTAAGAGCACTGTGCAGAGCGAGTTGTTTCTTAGCTTCCCAAAGAGCTGGAAGCAAGATGCTGTGGGGCCCAACTCGCCCTTTGGAAAGAAGCCTGCACGTTGTGCCTTTCAGCTCTAGGGCAAAGTAGCACACCCAGAGCAGAAGTCCTACTTCAGCCAGATCAGGCCTGCAAAGAAACTGCGTTTCACAGGCCTTTGGAAGAGATGTTCCCGGTAGGCTGTAAGAGCACTGTGCAGAGCGAGTTGTTTCTTAGCTTCCCAAAGAGCTGGAAGCAAGATGCTGTGGGGCCCAACTCGCTCTTTGGAAAGAAGCCTGCACGTTGTGCCTTTCAGCTCTAGGGCAAAGTAGCACACCCAGAGCAGAAGTCCTACTTCAGCCAGATCAGGCCTGCAAAGAAACTGCGTTTCACAGGCCTTTGGAAGAGATGTTCCCACAAGGCTGTAAGAGCACTGTGCAGAGCGAGTTGTTTCTTAGCTTCCCAAAGAGCTGGAAGCAAGATGCTGTGGGGCCCAACTCGCCCTTTGGAAAGAAGCCTGCACTTTGTGCCTTTCAGCTCTAGGGCAACGTAGCACACCCAGAGCAGAAGTCCTACTTCAGCCAGATCAGGCCTGCAAAGAAACTGCGTTTCACAGGCCTTTGGAAGAGATGTTCCCGGTAGGCTGTAAGAGCACTGTGCAGAGCGAGTTGTTTCTTAGCTTCCCAAAGAGCTGGAAGCAAGATGCTGTGGGGCCCAACTCGCCCTTTGGAAAGAAGCCTGCACGTTGTGCCTTTCAGCTCTAGGGCAAAGTAGCACACCCAGAGCAGAAGTCCTACTTCAGCCAGATCAGGCCTGCAAAGAAACTGCGTTTCACAGGCCTTTGGAAGAGATGCTCCCGGTAGGCTGTAAAAGCACTGTGCAGAGCGAGTTGTTTCTTAGCTTCCCAAAGAGCTGGAAGCAAGATGCTGTGGGGCCCAACTCGCTCTTTGGAAAGAAGCCTGCACGTTGTGCTTTTCAGCTCTAGGGCAAAGTAGCACACCCAGAGCAGAAGTCCTACTTCAGCCAGATCAGGCCTGCAAAGAAACTGCGTTTCACAGGCCTTTGGAAGAGATGTTCCCACAAGGCTGTAAGAGCACTGTGCAGAGCGAGTTGTTTCTTAGCTTCCCAAAGAGCTGGAAGCAAGATGCTGTGGGGCCCAACTCGACCTTTGGAAAGAAGCCTGCACTTTGTGCCTTTCAGCTCTAGGGCAAAGTAGCACACCCAGAGCAGAAGTCCTACTTCAGCCAGTTCAGGCCTGCAAAGAAACTGCGTTTCACAGGCCTTTGGAAGAGATGTTCCCGGTAGGCTGTAAGAGCACTGTGCAGAGCGAGTTGTTTCTTAGCTTCCCAAAGAGCTGGAAGCAAGATGCTGTGGGGCCCAACTCGCCCTTTGGAAAGAAGCCTGCACGTTGTGCGTTTCAGCTCTAGGGCAAAGTAGCACACCCAGAGAAGAAGTCCTACTTCAGCGAGATCAGGCCTGCAAAGGAACTGCGTTTCACAGGCCTTTGGAAGAGATGTTCCCGGTAGGCTGTAAGAGCACTGTGCAGAGCGAGTTGTTTCTTAGCTTCCCAAAGAGCTGGAAGCAAGATGCTGTGGGGCCCAACTCGCCCTTTGGAAAGAAGCCTGCACGTTGTGCCTTTCAGCTCTAGGGAAAAGTACCATACCCAGAGCAGAAGTCCTACTTCAGCCAGATCAAGCCTGCAAAGAAACTGCGTTTCACAGGCCTTTGGAAGAAATGTTCCCGGTAGGCTGTAAGAGCACTGTGCAGAGCGAGTTGTTTCTCAGGTTCCCAAAGAGCTGGAAGCAAGATGCTGCGAGGCCCAACTCGCCCTTTGGAAAGAAGCCTGCACGTTGTGCCTTTCAGCTCTAGGGCAAAGTAGCACACCCAGAGCAGAAGTCCTACTTCAGCCAGATCAGGCCTGCAAAGAAACTGCGTTTCACAGGCCTTTGGAAGAGATGTTCCCGGTAGGATGTAAGAGCACTGTGCAGAGCGAGTTGTTTCTTAGCTTCCCAAAGAGCTGGAAGCAAGATGCTGTGGGGCCCAACTCGCCCTTTGGAAAGAAGCCTGCACGTTGTGCCTTTCAGCTCTAGGGCAAAGTAGCACACCCAGAGCAGATGTCCTACTTCAGCCAGATCAGGCCTGCAAAGAAACTGCGTTTCACAGGCCTTTGGAAGAGATGTTCCCGGTAGGCTGTAAGAGCACTGTGCAGAGCGAGTTGTTTCTTAGCTTCCCAAAGAGCTGGAAGCAAGATGCTGTGGGGCCCAACTCGCCCTTTGGAAAGAAGCCTGCACGTTGTGCCTTTCAGCTCTAGGGCAAAGTAGCACACCAAGAGCAGAAGTCCTACTTCAGCCAGATCAGGCCAGCAAAGAAACTGCGTTTCACAAGCCTTTGGAAGAGATGTTCCCGGTAGGCTGTAAGAGCACTGTGCAGAGCGAGTTGTTTCTTAGATTCCCAAAGAGATGGAAGCAAGATGCTGTGGGGCCCAACTCGCCCTTTGGAAAGAAGCCTGCACGTTGTGCCTTTCAGCTCTAGGGCAAAGTAGCACACCCAGAGCAGAAGTCCTACTTCAGCCAGATCAGGCCTGCAAAGAAACTGCGTTTCACAGGCCTTTGGAAGAGATGTTCCCGGTAGGCTGTAAGAGCACTGTGCAGAGCGAGTTGTTTCTTAGCTTCCCAAAGAGCTGGAAGCAAGATGCTGTGGGGCCCAACTCGACCTTTGGAAAGAAGCCTGCACTTTGTGCCTTTCAGCTCTAGGGCAACGTAGCACACCCAGAGCAGAAGTCCTACTTCAGCCAGATCAGGCCTGCAAAGAAACTGCATTTCACAGGCCTTTGGAAGAGATGTTCCCGGTAGGCTGTAAGAGCACTGTGCAGAGCGAGTTGTTTCTTAGCTTCCCAAAGAGCTGGAAGCAAGATGCTGTGGGGCCCAACTCGCCCTTTCGAAAGAAGCCTGCACGTTGTGCGTTTCAGCTCTAGGGCAAAGTAGCACACCCAGAGCAGAAGTCCTACTTCAGCCAGATCAGGCCTGCAAAGAAACTGCGTTTCACAGGCCTTTGGAAGAGATGTTCCCACTAGGCTGTAAGAGCACTGTGCAGAGCGAGTTGTTTCTTAGCTTCCCAAAGAGCTGGAAGCAAGATGCTGTGGGGCCCAACTCGCCCTTTGGAAAGAAGCCTGCACGTTGTGCCTTTCAGCTCTAGGGCAAAGTAGCACACCCAGAGCAGAAGTCCTACTTCAGCCAGATCAGTCCTGCAAAGAAACTGCGTTTCACAGGCCTTTGGAAGAGATGTTCCCACTAGGCTGTAAGAGCACTGTGCAGAGCGAGTTGTTTCTTAGCTTCCCAAAGAGCTGGAAGCAAGATGCTGTGGGGCCCAATTCGCCCTTTGGAAAAAGCCTGCACGTTGTGCCTTTCAGCTCTAGGGAAAAGTAGCATACCCAGAGCAGAAGTCCTACTTCAGCCAGATCAGACCTGCAAAGAAACTGCGTTTCACTGGCCTTTGGAAGAAATGTTCCCGGTAGGCTGTAAGAGCACTGTGCAGAGCGAGTTGTTTCTCAGGTTCCCAAAGAGCTGGAAGCAAGATGCTGTGGGGCCCAACTCGCCCTTTGGAAAGAAGCCTGCACGTTGTGCCTTTCAGCTCTAGGGCAAAGTAGCACACCCAGAGCAGAAGTCCTACTTCAGCCAAATCAGGCCTGCAAAGAAACTGCGTTTCACAGGCCTTTGGAAGAGATGTTCCCGGTAGGCTGTAAGAGCACTGTGCAGAGCGAGTTGTTTCTTAGCTTCCCAAAGAGCTGGAAGCAAGATGCTGTGGGGCCCAACTCGCCCTTTGGAAAGAAGCCTGCACGTTGTGCCTTTCAGCTCTAGGGCAAAGTAGCACACCCAGAGCAGAAGTCCTACTTCAGCCACATCAGGCCTGCAAAGAAACTGCGTTTCACAGGCCTTTGGAAGAGATGTTCCCGGTAGGCTGTAAGAGCACTGTGCAGAGCGAGTTGTTTCTTAGCTTCCCAAAGAGCTGGAAGCAAGATGCTGTGGGGCCCAACTCGACCTTTGGAAAGAAGCCTGCACTTTGTTCCTTTCAGCTCTAGGGCAACGTAGCACACCCAGAGCAGAAGTCCTACTTCAGCCAGTTCAGGCCTTCAAAGAAACTGCGTTTCACAGGCCTTTGGAAGAGATGTTCCCGGTAGGCTGTAAGAGCACTGTGCAGAGCGAGTTGTTTCTTAGCTTCCCAAAGAGCTGGAAGCAAGATGCTGTGGGACCCAACTCGCCCTTTGGAAAGAAGCCTGCACGTTGTGCCTTTCAGCTCTAGGGCAAAGTAGCACACCCAGAGCAGAAGTCCTACTTCAGCCAGATCAGGCCTGCAAAGAAACTGCGTTTCACAGGCCTTTGGAAGAGATGTTCCCGGTAGGCTGTAAGAGCACTGTGCAGAGCGAGTTGTTTCTTAGCTTCCCAAAGAGCTGGAAGCAAGATGCTGTGGGGCCCAACTCGCTCTTTGGAAAGAAGCCTGCACGTTGTGCCTTTCAGCTCTAGGGCAAAGTAGCACACCCAGAGCAGAAGTCCTACTTCAGCCAGATCAGGCCTGCAAAGAAACTGCGTTTCACAGGCCTTTGGAAGAGATGTTCCCACAAGGCTGTAAGAGCACTGTGCAGAGCGAGTTGTTTCTTAGCTTCCCAAAGAGCTGGAAGCAAGATGCTGTGGGGCCCAACTCGACCTTTGGAAAGAAGCCTGTACTTTGTGCCTTTCAGCTCTAGGGCAACGTAGCACACCCAGAGCAGAAGTCCTACTTCAGCCAGTTCAGGCCTGCAAAGAAACTGCGTTTCACAGGCCTTTGGAAGAGATGTTCCCACAAGGCTGTAAGAGCACTGTGCAGAGCGAGTTGTTTCTTAGCTTCCCAAAGAGCTGGAAGCAAGATGCTGTGGGGCCCAACTCGCCCTTTGGAAAGAAGCCTGCACGTTGTGCCTTTCAGCTCTAGGGCAAAGTAGCACACCCAGAGCAGAAGTCCTACTTCAGCCAGATCAGGCCTGCAAAGAAACTGCGTTTCACAGGCCTTTGGAAGAGACGTTCCCGGTAGGCTGTAAGAGCACTGTGCAGAGCGAGTTGTTTCTCAGGTTCCCAAAGACCTGGAAGCAAGATGCTGTGGGGCCCAACTCGCCCTTTGGAAAGAAGCCTGCACGTTGTGTCTTTCAGCTCTAGGGCAAAGTAGCACACCCAGAGCAGAAGTCCTACTTCAGCCAGATCAGGCCTGCAAAGAAACTGCGTTTCACAGGCCTTTGGAAGAGATGTTCCCGGTAGGCTGTAAGAGCACTGTGCAGAGCGAGTTGTTTCTTAGCTTCCCAAAGAGCTGGAAGCAAGATGCTGTGGGGCCCAACTCGCCCTTTGGAAAGAAGCCTGCACGTTGTGCCTTTCAGCTCTAGGGCAAAGTAGCACACCCAGAGCAGAAGTCCTACTTCAGCCAGATCAGGCCTGCAAAGAAACTGCGTTTCACAGGCCTTTGGAAGAGATGTTCCCGGTAGGCTGTAAGAGCACTGTGCAGAGCGAGTTGTTTCTTAGCTTCCCAAAGAGCTGGAAGCAAGATGCTGTGGGGCCCAACTCGCCCTTTGGAAAGAAGCCTGCACGTTGTGCCTTTCAGCTCTAGGGCAAAGTAGCACACCCAGAGCAGAAGTCCTACTTCAGCCAGATCAGGCCAGCAAGGAAACTGCGTTTCACAGGCCTTTGGAAGAGATGTTCCCGGTAGGCTGTAAGAGCACTGTGCAGAGCGAGTTGTTTCTTAGCTTCCCAAAGAGCTGGAAGCAAGATGCTGTGGGGCCCAACTCGCCCTTTGGAAAGAAGCCTGCACGTTGTGCCTTTCAGCTCTAGGGCAAAGTAGCACACCCAGAGCAGAAGTCCTACTTCAGCCAGATCAGGCCTGCAAAGAAACTGCGTTTCACAGGCCTTTGGAAGAGACGTTCCCGGTAGGCTGTAAGAGCACTGTGCAGAGCGAGTTGTTTCTCAGGTTCCCAAAGACCTGGAAGCAAGATGCTGTGGGGCCCAACTCGCCCTTTGGAAAGAAGCCTGCACGTTGTGTCTTTCAGCTCTAGGGCAAAGTAGCACACCCAGAGCAGAAGTCCTACTTCAGACAGATCAGGCCTGCAAAGAAACTGCGTTTCACAGGCCTTTGGAAGAGATGTTCCCGGTAGGCTGTAAGAGCACTGTGCAGAGCGAGTTGTTTCTTAGCTTCCCAAAGAGCTGGAAGCAAGATGTTGTGGGGCCCAACTCGCCCTTTGGAAAGAAGCCTGCACGTTGTGCCTTTCAGCTCTAGGACAAAGTAGCACACCCAGAGCAGAAGTCCTACTTCAGCCAGATCAGGCCTGCAAAGAAACTGCGTTTCACAGGCCTTTGGAAGAGATGTTCCCGGTAGGCTGTAAGAGCACTGTGCAGAGCGAGTTGTTTCTTAGCTTCCCAAAGAGCTGGAAGCAAGATGCTGTGGGGCCCAACTCGCCCTTTGGAAAGAAGCCTGCACGTTGTGCCTTTCAGCTCTAGGGCAAAGTAGCACACCCAGAGCAGAAGTCCTACTTCAGCCAGATCAGGCCTGCAAAGAAACTGCGTTTCACAAGCCTTTGGAAGAGATGTTCCCGGTAGGCTGTAAGAGCACTGTGCAGAGCGAGTTGTTTCTTAGCTTCCCAAAGAGCTGGAAGCAAGATGCTGTGGGGCCCAACTCGCCCTTTGGAAAGAAGCCTGCACGTTGTGCCTTTCAGCTCTAGGGCAAAGTAGCACACCCACAGCAGAAGTCCTACTTCAGCCAGATCAGGCCAGCAAGGAAACTGCGTTTCACAGGCCTTTGGAAGAGATGTTCCCGGTAGGCTGTAAGAGCACTGTGCAGAGCGAGTTGTTTCTTAGCTTCCCAAAGAGCTGGAAGCAAGATGCTGTGGGGCCCAACTCGCCCTTTGGAAAGAAGCCTGCACGTTGTGCCTTTCAGCTCTAGGGCAAAGTAGCACACCCAGAGCAGAAGTCCTACTTCAGCCAGGTCAGGCCTGCAAAGAAACTGCGTTTCACAGGCCTTTGGAAGAGATGTTCCCGGTAGGCTGTAAGAGCACTGTGCAGAGCGAGTTGTTTCTTAGCTTCCCAAAGAGCTGGAAGCAAGATGCTGTGGGGCCCAACTCGACCTTTGGAAAGAAGCCTGCACTTTGTTCCTTTCAGCTCTAGGGCAACGTAGCACACCCAGAGCAGAAGTCCTACTTCAGCCAGTTCAGGCCTTCAAAGAAACTGCGTTTCACAGGCCTTTGGAAGAGATGTTCCCGGTAGGCTGTAAGAGCACTGTGCAGAGCGAGTTGTTTCTTAGCTTCCCAAAGAGCTGGAAGCAAGATGCTGTGGGACCCAACTCGCCCTTTGGAAAGAAGCCTGCACGTTGTGCCTTTCAGCTCTAGGGCAAAGTAGCACACCCAGAGCAGAAGTCCTACTTCAGCCAGATCAGGCCTGCAAAGAAACTGCGTTTCACAGGCCTTTGGAAGAGATGTTCCCGGTAGGCTGTAAGAGCACTGTGCAGAGCGAGTTGTTTCTTAGCTTCCCAAAGAGCTGGAAGCAAGATGCTGTGGGGCCCAACTCGCTCTTTGGAAAGAAGCCTGCACGTTGTGCCTTTCAGCTCTAGGGCAAAGTAGCACACCCAGAGCAGAAGTCCTACTTCAGCCAGATCAGGCCTGCAAAGAAACTGCGTTTCACAGGCCTTTGGAAGAGATGTTCCCACAAGGCTGTAAGAGCACTGTGCAGAGCGAGTTGTTTCTTAGCTTCCCAAAGAGCTGGAAGCAAGATGCTGTGGGGCCCAACTCGACCTTTGGAAAGAAGCCTGTACTTTGTGCCTTTCAGCTCTAGGGCAACGTAGCACACCCAGAGCAGAAGTCCTACTTCAGCCAGTTCAGGCCTGCAAAGAAACTGCGTTTCACAGGCCTTTGGAAGAGATGTTCCCACAAGGCTGTAAGAGCACTGTGCAGAGCGAGTTGTTTCTTAGCTTCCCAAAGAGCTGGAAGCAAGATGCTGTGGGGCCCAACTCGCCCTTTGGAAAGAAGCCTGCACGTTGTGCCTTTCAGCTCTAGGGCAAAGTAGCACACCCAGAGCAGAAGTCCTACTTCAGCCAGATCAGGCCTGCAAAGAAACTGCGTTTCACAGGCCTTTGGAAGAGACGTTCCCGGTAGGCTGTAAGAGCACTGTGCAGAGCGAGTTGTTTCTCAGGTTCCCAAAGACCTGGAAGCAAGATGCTGTGGGGCCCAACTCGCCCTTTGGAAAGAAGCCTGCACGTTGTGTCTTTCAGCTCTAGGGCAAAGTAGCACACCCAGAGCAGAAGTCCTACTTCAGCCAGATCAGGCCTGCAAAGAAACTGCGTTTCACAGGCCTTTGGAAGAGATGTTCCCGGTAGGCTGTAAGAGCACTGTGCAGAGCGAGTTGTTTCTTAGCTTCCCAAAGAGCTGGAAGCAAGATGCTGTGGGGCCCAACTCGCCCTTTGGAAAGAAGCCTGCACGTTGTGCCTTTCAGCTCTAGGGCAAAGTAGCACACCCAGAGCAGAAGTCCTACTTCAGCCAGATCAGGCCTGCAAAGAAACTGCGTTTCACAGGCCTTTGGAAGAGATGTTCCCGGTAGGCTGTAAGAGCACTGTGCAGAGCGAGTTGTTTCTTAGCTTCCCAAAGAGCTGGAAGCAAGATGCTGTGGGGCCCAACTCGCCCTTTGGAAAGAAGCCTGCACGTTGTGCCTTTCAGCTCTAGGGCAAAGTAGCACACCCAGAGCAGAAGTCCTACTTCAGCCAGATCAGGCCAGCAAGGAAACTGCGTTTCACAGGCCTTTGGAAGAGATGTTCCCGGTAGGCTGTAAGAGCACTGTGCAGAGCGAGTTGTTTCTTAGCTTCCCAAAGAGCTGGAAGCAAGATGCTGTGGGGCCCAACTCGCCCTTTGGAAAGAAGACTGCACGTTGTGCCTTTCAGCTCTAGGGCAAAGTAGCACACCCAGAGCAGAAGTCCTACTTCAGCCAGATCAGGCCTGCAAAGAAACTGCGTTTCACAGGCCTTTGGAAGAGACGTTCCCGGTAGGCTGTAAGAGCACTGTGCAGAGCGAGTTGTTTCTCAGGTTCCCAAAGACCTGGAAGCAAGATGCTGTGGGGCCCAACTCGCCCTTTGGAAAGAAGCCTGCACGTTGTGTCTTTCAGCTCTAGGGCAAAGTAGCACACCCAGAGCAGAAGTCCTACTTCAGACAGATCAGGCCTGCAAAGAAACTGCGTTTCACAGGCCTTTGGAAGAGATGTTCCCGGTAGGCTGTAAGAGCACTGTGCAGAGCGAGTTGTTTCTTAGCTTCCCAAAGAGCTGGAAGCAAGATGTTGTGGGGCCCAACTCGCCCTTTGGAAAGAAGCCTGCACGTTGTGCCTTTCAGCTCTAGGACAAAGTAGCACACCCAGAGCAGAAGTCCTACTTCAGCCAGATCAGGCCTGCAAAGAAACTGCGTTTCACAGGCCTTTGGAAGAGATGTTCCCGGTAGGCTGTAAGAGCACTGTGCAGAGCGAGTTGTTTCTTAGCTTCCCAAAGAGCTGGAAGCAAGATGCTGTGGGGCCCAACTCGCCCTTTGGAAAGAAGCCTGCACGTTGTGCCTTTCAGCTCTAGGGCAAAGTAGCACACCCAGAGCAGAAGTCCTACTTCAGCCAGATCAGGCCTGCAAAGAAACTGCGTTTCACAAGCCTTTGGAAGAGATGTTCCCGGTAGGCTGTAAGAGCACTGTGCAGAGCGAGTTGTTTCTTAGCTTCCCAAAGAGCTGGAAGCAAGATGCTGTGGGGCCCAACTCGCCCTTTGGAAAGAAGCCTGCACGTTGTGCCTTTCAGCTCTAGGGCAAAGTAGCACACCCACAGCAGAAGTCCTACTTCAGCCAGATCAGGCCAGCAAGGAAACTGCGTTTCACAGGCCTTTGGAAGAGATGTTCCCGGTAGGCTGTAAGAGCACTGTGCAGAGCGAGTTGTTTCTTAGCTTCCCAAAGAGCTGGAAGCAAGATGCTGTGGGGCCCAACTCGCCCTTTGGAAAGAAGCCTGCACGTTGTGCCTTTCAGCTCTAGGGCAAAGTAGCACACCCAGAGCAGAAGTCCTACTTCAGCCAGGTCAGGCCTGCAAAGAAACTGCGTTTCACAGGCCTTTGGAAGAGATGTTCCCGGTAGGCTGTAAGAGCACTGTGCAGAGCGAGTTGTTTCTTAGCTTCCCAAAGAGCTGGAAGCAAGATGCTGTGGGGCCCAACTCGACCTTTGGAAAGAAGCCTGCACTTTGTTCCTTTCAGCTCTAGGGCAACGTAGCACACCCAGAGCAGAAGTCCTACTTCAGCCAGTTCAGGCCTTCAAAGAAACTGCGTTTCACAGGCCTTTGGAAGAGATGTTCCCGGTAGGCTGTAAGAGCACTGTGCAGAGCGAGTTGTTTCTTAGCTTCCCAAAGAGCTGGAAGCAAGATGCTGTGGGACCCAACTCGCCCTTTGGAAAGAAGCCTGCACGTTGTGCCTTTCAGCTCTAGGGCAAAGTAGCACACCCAGAGCAGAAGTCCTACTTCAGCCAGATCAGGCCTGCAAAGAAACTGCGTTTCACAGGCCTTTGGAAGAGATGTTCCCGGTAGGCTGTAAGAGCACTGTGCAGAGCGAGTTGTTTCTTAGCTTCCCAAAGAGCTGGAAGCAAGATGCTGTGGGGCCCAACTCGCTCTTTGGAAAGAAGCCTGCACGTTGTGCCTTTCAGCTCTAGGGCAAAGTAGCACACCCAGAGCAGAAGTCCTACTTCAGCCAGATCAGGCCTGCAAAGAAACTGCGTTTCACAGGCCTTTGGAAGAGATGTTCCCACAAGGCTGTAAGAGCACTGTGCAGAGCGAGTTGTTTCTTAGCTTCCCAAAGAGCTGGAAGCAAGATGCTGTGGGGCCCAACTCGACCTTTGGAAAGAAGCCTGTACTTTGTGCCTTTCAGCTCTAGGGCAACGTAGCACACCCAGAGCAGAAGTCCTACTTCAGCCAGTTCAGGCCTGCAAAGAAACTGCGTTTCACAGGCCTTTGGAAGAGATGTTCCCACAAGGCTGTAAGAGCACTGTGCAGAGCGAGTTGTTTCTTAGCTTCCCAAAGAGCTGGAAGCAAGATGCTGTGGGGCCCAACTCGCCCTTTGGAAAGAAGCCTGCACGTTGTGCCTTTCAGCTCTAGGGCAAAGTAGCACACCCAGAGCAGAAGTCCTACTTCAGCCAGATCAGGCCTGCAAAGAAACTGCGTTTCACAGGCCTTTGGAAGAGACGTTCCCGGTAGGCTGTAAGAGCACTGTGCAGAGCGAGTTGTTTCTCAGGTTCCCAAAGACCTGGAAGCAAGATGCTGTGGGGCCCAACTCGCCCTTTGGAAAGAAGCCTGCACGTTGTGTCTTTCAGCTCTAGGGCAAAGTAGCACACCCAGAGCAGAAGTCCTACTTCAGCCAGATCAGGCCTGCAAAGAAACTGCGTTTCACAGGCCTTTGGAAGAGATGTTCCCGGTAGGCTGTAAGAGCACTGTGCAGAGCGAGTTGTTTCTTAGCTTCCCAAAGAGCTGGAAGCAAGATGCTGTGGGGCCCAACTCGCCCTTTGGAAAGAAGCCTGCACGTTGTGCCTTTCAGCTCTAGGGCAAAGTAGCACACCCAGAGCAGAAGTCCTACTTCAGCCAGATCAGGCCTGCAAAGAAACTGCGTTTCACAGGCCTTTGGAAGAGATGTTCCCGGTAGGCTGTAAGAGCACTGTGCAGAGCGAGTTGTTTCTTAGCTTCCCAAAGAGCTGGAAGCAAGATGCTGTGGGGCCCAACTCGCCCTTTGGAAAGAAGCCTGCACGTTGTGCCTTTCAGCTCTAGGGCAAAGTAGCACACCCAGAGCAGAAGTCCTACTTCAGCCAGATCAGGCCAGCAAGGAAACTGCGTTTCACAGGCCTTTGGAAGAGATGTTCCCGGTAGGCTGTAAGAGCACTGTGCAGAGCGAGTTGTTTCTTAGCTTCCCAAAGAGCTGGAAGCAAGATGCTGTGGGGCCCAACTCGCCCTTTGGAAAGAAGCCTGCACGTTGTGCCTTTCAGCTCTAGGGCAAAGTAGCACACCCAGAGCAGAAGTCCTACTTCAGCCAGATCAGGCCTGCAAAGAAACTGCGTTTCACAGGCCTTTGGAAGAGATGTTCCCGGTAGGCTGTAAGAGCACTGTGCAGAGCGAGTTGTTTCTTAGCTTCCCAAAGAGCTGGAAGCAAGATGCTGTGGGGCCCAACTCGACCTTTGGAAAGAAGCCTGCACTTTGTTCCTTTCAGCTCTAGGGCAACGTAGCACACCCAGAGCAGAAGTCCTACTTCAGCCAGTTCAGGCCTGCAAAGAAACTGCGTTTCACAGGCCTTTGGAAGAGATGTTCCCGGTAGGCTGTAAGAGCACTGTGCAGAGCGAGTTGTTTCTTAGCTTCCCAAAGAGCTGGAAGCAAGATGTTGTGGGGCCCAACTCGCCCTTTGGAAAGAAGCCTGCACGTTGTGCCTTTCAGCTCTATGGCAAAGTAGCACAAACAGAGCAGAAGTCCTACTTCAGCCAGATCAGGCCTGCAAAGAAACTGCGTTTCACAGGCCTTTGGAAGAGATGTTCCCGGTAGGCTGTAAGAGCACTGTGCAGAGCGAGTTGTTTCTTAGCTTCCCAAAGAGCTGGAAGCAAGATGCTGTGGGGCCCAACTCGCCCTTTTTAAAGAAGCCTGCACGTTGTGCCTTTCAGCTCTAGGGCAAAGTAGCACACCCAGAGCAGAAGTCCTACTTCAGCCAGATCAGTCCTGCAAAGAAACTGCGTTTCACAGGCCTTTGGAAGAGATGTTCCCGGTAGGCTGTAAGAGCACTGTGCAGAGCGAGTTGTTTCTTAGCTTCCCAAAGAGCTGGAAGCAAGATGCTGTGGGGCCCAACTCGCCCTTTGGAAAGAAGCCTGCACGTTGTGCCTTTCAGCTCTAGGGAAAAGTACCATACCCAGAGCAGAAGTCCTACTTCAGCCAGATCAGGCCTGCAAAGAAACTGCGTTTCACAGGCCTTTGGAAGAAATGTTCCCGGTAGGCTGTAAGAGCACTGTGCAGAGCGAGTTGTTTCTCAGGTTCCCAAAGAGCTGGAAGCAAGATGCTGTGGGGCCCAACTCGCCCTTTGGAAAGAAGCCTGCACGTTGTGCCTTTCAGCTCTAGGGCAAAGTAGCACACCCAGAGCAGAAGTCCTACTTCAGCCAGATCAGGCCTGCAAAGAAACTGCGTTTCACAGGCCTTTGGAAGAGATGTTCCCGGTAGGCTGTAAGAGCACTGTGCAGAGCGAGTTGTTTCTTAGCTTCCCAAAGAGCTGGAAGCAAGATGCTGTGGGGCCCAACTCGCCCTTTGGAAAGAAGCCTGCACGTTGTGCCTTTCAGCTCTAGGGCAAAGTAGCACACCCAGAGCAGAAGTCCTACTTCAGCCAGATCAGGCCTGCAGAGAAACTGCGTTTCACAGGCCTTTGGAAGAGATGTTCCCAGTAGGCTGTAAGAGCACTGTGCAGAGCGAGTTGTTTCTTAGCTTCCCAAAGAGCTGGAAGCAAGATGCTGTGGGGCCCAACTCGCCCTTTGGAAAGAAGCCTGCACGTTGTGCCTTTCAGCTCTAGGGCAAAGTAGCACACCCAGAGCAGAAGTCCTACTTCAGCCAGATCAGGCCTGCAAAGAAACTGCGTTTCACAGGCCTTTGCAAGAGATGTTCCCGGGAGGCTGTAAGAGCACTGTGCAGAGCGAGTGGTTTCTTAGCTTCCCAAAGAGCTGGAAGCAAGATGCTGTGGGGCCCAACTCGCCCTTTGGAAAGAAGCCTGCACGTTGTGCCTTTCAGCTCTAGGGCAAAGTAGCACACCCAGAGCAGAAGTCCTACTTCAGCCAGATCAGGCCTGCAAAGAAACTGCGTTTCACAGGCCTTTGGAAGAGATGTTCCCGGTAGGCTGTAAGAGCACTGTGCAGAGCGAGTTGTTTCTCAGGTTCCCAAAGAGCTGGAAGCAAGATGCTGTGGGGCCCAACTCGCCCTTTGGAAAGAAGCCTGCACGTTGTGCCTTTCAGCTCTAGGGCAAAGTAGCACACCCAGAGCAGAAGTCCTACTTCAGCCAGATCAGGCCTGCAAAGAAACTGCGTTTCACAGGCCTTTGGAAGAGATGTTCCCGGTAGGCTGTAAGAGCACTGTGCAGAGCGAGTTGTTTCTTAGCTTCCCAAAGAGCTGGAAGCAAGATGCTGTGGGGCCCAACTCGCCCTTTGGAAAGAAGCCTGCACGTTGTGCCTTTCAGCTCTAGGGCAAAGTAGCACACCCAGAGCAGAAGTCCTACTTCAGCCAGATCAGGCCTGCAGAGAAACTGCGTTTCACAGGCCTTTGGAAGAGATGTTCCCGGTAGGCTGTAAGAGCACTGTGCAGAGCGAGTTGTTTCTTAGCTTCCCAAAGAGCTGGAAGCAAGATGCTGTGGGGCCCAACTCGCCCTTTGGAAAGAAGCCTGCACGTTGTGCCTTTCAGCTCTAGGGCAAAGTAGCACACCCAGAGCAGAAGTCCTACTTCAGCCAGATCAGGCCTGCAAAGAAACTGCGTTTCACAGGCCTTTGGAAGAGATGTTCCCGGTAGGCTGTAAGAGCACTGTGCAGAGCGAGTTGTTTCTTAGCTTCCCAAAGAGCTGGAAGCAAGATGCTGTGGGGCCCAACTCGCCCTTTGGAAAGAAGCCTGCACGTTGTGCCTTTCAGCTCTAGGGCAAAGTAGCACACCCAGAGCAGAAGTCCTACTTCAGCCAGATCAGGCCTGCAAAGAAACAGCGTTTCACAGGCCTTTGGAAGAGATGTTCCCGGTAGGCTGTAAGAGCACTGTGCAGAGCGAGTTGTTTCTCAGGTTCCCAAAGAGCTGGAAGCAAGATGCTGTGGGGCCCAACTCGCCCTTTGGAAAGAAGCCTGCACGTTGTGCCTTTCAGCTCTAGGGCAAAGTAGCACACCCAGAGCAGAAGTCCTACTTCAGCCAGATCAGGCCTGCAAAGAAACTGCGTTTCACAGGCCTTTCGAAGAGATGTTCCCGGTAGGCTGTAAGAGCACTGTGCAGAGCGAGTTGTTTCTCAGGTTCCCAAAGAGCTGGAAGCAAGATGCTGTGGGGCCCAACTCGCCCTTTGGAAAGAAGCCTGCACGTTGTGCCTTTCAGCTCTAGGGCAAAGTAGCACACCCAGAGCAGAAGTCCTACTTCAGCCAGATCAGGCCTGCAAAGAAACTGCGTTTCACAGGCCTTTGGAAGAGATGTTGCCACTAGGCTGTAAGAGCACTGTGCGGAGCGAGTTGTTTCTCAGCTTCCCAAAGAGCTGGAAGCAAGATGCTGTGGGGCCCAACTCGCCCTTTGGAAAGAAGCCTGCACGTTGTGCCTTTCAGCTCTAGGGCAAAGTAGCACACCCAGAGCAGAAGTCCTACTTCAGCCAGATCAGGCCTGCAAAGAAACTGCGTTTCACAGGCCTTTGGAAGAGATGTTCCCGGTAGGCTGTAAGAGCACTGTGCAGAGCGAGTTGTTTCTTAGCTTCCCAAAGAGCTGGAAGCAAGATGCTGTGGGGCCCAACTCGCCCTTTGGAAAGAAGCCTGCACGTTGTGCGTTTCAGCTCTAGGGCAAAGTAGCACACCCAGAGCAGAAGTCCTACTTCAGCCAGATCAGGCCTGCAAAGAAACTGCGTTTCACAGGCCTTTGGAAGAGATGTTCCCGGTAGGCTGTAAGAGCACTGTGCAGAGCGAGTTGTTTCTTAGCTTCCCAAAGAGCTGGAAGCAAGATGCTGTGGGGCCCAAATCGCCCTTTGGAAAGAAGCCTGCACGTTGTGCCTTTCAGCTCTAGGGCAAAGTAGCACACCCAGAGCAGAAGTCCTACTTCAGCCAGATCAGGCCTGCAAAGAAACTGCGTTTCACAGGCCTTTGGAAGAGATGTTCCCGGGAGGCTGTAAGAGCACTGTGCAGAGCGAGTGGTTTCTTAGCTTCCCAAAGAGCTGGAAGCAAGATGCTGTGGGGCCCAACTCGCCCTTTGGAAAGAAGCCTGCACGTTGTGCCTTTCAGCTCTAGGGCAAAGTAGCACACCCAGAGCAGAAGTCCTACTTCAGCCAGATCAGGCCTGCAAAGAAACTGCGTTTCACAGGCCTTTGGAAGAGATGTTCCCGGTAGGCTGTAAGAGCACTGTGCAGAGCGAGTTGTTTCTTAGCTTCCCAAAGAGCTGGAAGCAAGATGCTGTGGGGCCCAACTCGCCCTTTGGAAAGAAGCCTGCACGTTGTGCCTTTCAGCTCTAGGGCAAAGTAGCACACCCAGAGCAGAAGTCCTACTTCAGCCAGATCAGGCCTGCAAAGAAACTGCGTTTCACAGGCCTTTGGAAGAGATGTTCCCGGTAGGCTGTAAGAGCACTGTGCAGAGCGAGTTGTTTCTTAGCTTCCCAAAGAGCTGGAAGCAAGATGCTGTGGGGCCCAACTCGCCCTTTGGAAAGAAGCCTGCACGTTGTGCCTTTCAGCTCTAGGGCAAAGTAGCACACCCAGAGCAGAAGTCCTACTTCAGCCAGATCAGGCCTGCAAAGAAACTGCGTTTCACAGGCCTTTGGAAGAGATGTTCCCACTAGGCTGTAAGAGCACTGTGCAGAGCGAGTTGTTTCTTAGCTTCCCAAAGAGCTGGAAGCAAGATGCTGTGGGGCCCAACTCGCCCTTTGGAAAGAAGCCTGCACGTTGTGCCTTTCAGCTCTAGGGCAAAGTAGCACACCCAGAGCAGAAGTCCTACTTCAGCCAGATCAGGCCTGCAAAGAAACTGCGTTTCACAGGCCTTTCGAAGAGATGTTCCCGGTAGGCTGTAAGAGCACTGTGCAGAGCGAGTTGTTTCTTAGCTTCCCAAAGAGCTGGAAGCAAGATGCTGTGGGGCCCAACTCGCCCTTTGGAAAGAAGCCTGCACGTTGTGCCTTTCAGCTCTAGGGCAAAGTAGCACACCCAGAGCAGAAGTCCTACTTCAGCCAGATCAGGCCAGCAAGGAAACTGCGTTTCACAGGCCTTTGGAAGAGATGTTCCCGGTAGGCTGTAAGAGCACTGTGCAGAGTGAGTTGTTTCTTAGCTTCCCAAAGAGCTGGAAGCAAGATGCTGTGGGGCCCAACTCGCCCTTTGGAAAGAAGCCTGCACGTTGTGCCTTTCAGCTCTAGGGCAAAGTAGCACACCCAGAGCAGAAGTCCTACTTCAGCCAGGTCAGGCCTGCAAAGAAACTGCGTTTCACAGGCCTTTGGAAGAGATGTTCCCGGTAGGCTGTAAGAGCACTGTGCAGAGCGAGTTGTTTCTTAGCTTCCCAAAGAGCTGGAAGCAAGATGCTGTGCGGCCCAACTCGCCCTTTGGATAGAAGCCTGCACGTTGTGCCTTTCAGCTCTAGGGCAAAGTAGCACACCCAGAGCAGAAGTCCTACTTCAGCCAGATCAGGCCTGCAAAGAAACTGCGTTTCACAGGCCTTTGGAAGAGATGTTCCCGGTAGGCTGTAAGAGCACTGTGCAGAGCGAGTTGTTTCTTAGCTTCCCAAAGAGCTGGAAGCAAGATGCTGTGGGGCCCAACTCGCCCTTTGGAAAGAAGCCTGCACTTTGTGCCTTTCAGCTCTAGGGCAACGTAGCACACCCAGAGCAGAAGTCCTACTTCAGCCAGATCAGGCCTGCAAAGAAACTGCATTTCACAGGCCTTTGGAAGAGATGTTCCCGGTAGGCTGTAAGAGCACTGTGCAGAGCGAGTTGTTGCTTAGCTTCCCAAAGAGCTGGAAGCAAGATGCTGTGGGGCCCAACTCGCCCTTTGGAAAGAAGCCTGCACGTTGTGCGTTTCAGCTCTAGGGCAAAGTAGCACACCCAGAGCAGAAGTCCTACTTCAGCCAGATCAGGCCTGCAAAGAAACTGCGTTTCACAGGCCTTTGGAAGAGATGTTCCCGGTAGGCTGTAAGAGCACTGTGCAGAGCGAGTTGTTTCTTAGCTTCCCAAAGAGCTGGAAGCAAGATGCTGTGGGGCCCAACTCGCCCTTTGGAAAGAAGCCTGCACGTTGTGCCTTTCAGCTCTAGGGCAAAGTAGCACACCCACAGCAGAAGTCCTACTTCAGCCAGATCAGGCCTGCAAAGAAACTGCGTTTCACAGGCCTTTGGAAGAGATGTTCCCACTAGGCTGTAAGAGCACTGTGCAGAGCGAGTGGTTTCTTAGCTTCCCAAAGAGCTGGAAGCAAGATGCTGTGGGGCCCAACTCGCCCTTTGGAAAGAAGCCTGCACGTTGTGCCTTTCAGCTCTAGGGCAAAGTAGCACACCCAGAGCAGAAGTCCTACTTCAGCGAGATCAGGCCTGCAAAGAAACTGCGTTTCACAGGCCTTTGGAAGAGATGTTCCCGGTAGGCTGTAAGAGCACTGTGCAGAGCGAGTTGTTTCTTAGCTTCCCAAAGAGCTGGAAGCAAGATGCTGTGGGGCCCAACTCGCCCTTTGGAAAGAAGCCTGCATGTTGTGCCTTTCAGCTCTAGGGCAAAGTAGCACACCCAGAGCAGAAGTCCTACTTCAGCCAGATCAGGCCTGCAAAGAAACTGCGTTTCACAGGCCTTTGGAAGAGATGTTCCCGGTAGGCTGTAAGAGCACTGTGCAGAGCGAGTTGTTTCTTAGCTTCCCAAAGAGCTGGAAGCAAGATGCTGTGGGGCCCAACTCGCCCTTTGGAAAGAAGCCTGCACGTTGTGCCTTTCAGCTCTAGGGCAAAGTAGCACACCCAGAGCAGAAGTCCTACTTCAGCCAGATCAGGCCTGCAAAGAAACTGCGTTTCACAGGCCTTTGGAAGAGATGTTCCCACTAGGCTGTAAGAGCACTGTGCAGAGCGAGTGGTTTCTTAGCTTCCCAAAGAGCTGGAAGCAAGATGCTGTGGGGCCCAACTCGCCCTTCGGAAAGAAGCCTGCACGTTGTGCCTTTCAGCTCTAGGGCAAAGTAGCACACCCAGAGCAGAAGTCCTACTTCAGCCAGATCAGGCCTGCAAAGAAACTGCGTTTCACAGGCCTTTGGAAGAGATGTTCCCACTAGGCTGTAAGAGCACTGTGCAGAGCGAGTGGTTTCTTAGCTTCCCAAAGAGCTGGAAGCAAGATGCTGTGGGGCCCAACTCGCCCTTTGGAAAGAAGCCTGCACGTTGTGCCTTTCAGCTCTAGGGCAAAGTAGCACACCCAGAGCAGAAGTCCTACTTCAGCCAGATCAGGCCTGCAAAGAAACTGCGTTTCACAGGCCTTTGGAAGAGATGTTCCCGGTAGGCTGTAAGAGCACTGTGCAGAGCGAGTTGTTTCTCAGCTTCCCAAAGAGCTGGAAGCAAGATGCTGTGGGGCCCAACTCGCCCTTTGGAAAGAAGCCTGCACGTTGTGCCTTTCAGCTCTAGGGCAAAGTAGCACACCCAGAGCAGAAGTCCTACTTCAGCCAGATCAGGCCAGCAAAGAAACTGCGTTTCACAGGCCTTTGGAAGAGATGTTCCCGGTAGGCTGTAAGAGCACTATGCAGAGCGAGTTGTTCTTTAGCTTCCCAAAGAGCTGGAAGCAAGATGCTGTGGGGCCCAACTCGCCCTTTGGAAAGAAGCCTGCACGTTGTGGCTTTCAGCTCTAGGGCAAAGTAGCACACCCAGAGCAGAAGTCCTACTTCAGCCAGATCAGGCCTGCAAAGAAACTGCGTTTCACAGGCCTTTGGAAGAGATGTTCCCGGTAGGCTGTAAGAGCACTGTGCAGAGCGAGTTGTTTCTTAGCTTCCCAAAGAGCTGGAAGCAAGATGCTGTGGGGCCCAACTCGCCCTTTGGAAAGAAGCCTGCACGTTGTGCCTTTCAGCTCTAGGGCAAAGTAGCACACCCAGAGCAGAAGTCCTACTTCAGCGAGATCAGGCCTGCAAAGAAACTGCGTTTCACAGGCCTTTGGAAGAGATGTTCCCGGTAGGCTGTAAGAGCACTGTGCAGAGCGAGTTGTTTCTTAGCTTCCCAAAGAGCTGGAAGCAAGATGCTGTGGGGCCCAACTCGCCCTTTGGAAAGAAGCCTGCACGTTGTGCCTTTCAGCTCTAGGGCAAAGTAGCACACCCAGAGCAGAAGTCCTACTTCAGCCAGATCAGGCCTGCAAAGAAACTGCGTTTCACAGGCCTTTGGAAGAGATGTTCCCGGTAGGCTGTAAGAGCACTGTGCAGAGCGAGTTGTTTCTTAGCTTCCCAAAGAGCTGGAAGCAAGATGCTGTGGGGCCCAACTCGCCCTTTGGAAAGAAGCCTGCACGTTGTGCCTTTCAGCTCTAGGGCAAAGTAGCACACCCAGAGCAGAAGTCCTACTTCAGCCAGATCAGGCCAGCAAGGAAACTGCGTTTCACAGGCCTTTGGAAGAGATGTTCCCGGTAGGCTGTAAGAGCACTGTGCAGAGCGAGTTGTTTCTTAGCTTCCCAAAGAGCTGGAAGCAAGATGCTGTGGGGCCCAACTCGCCCTTTGGAAAGAAGCCTGCACGTTGTGCCTTTCAGCTCTAGGGCAAAGTAGCACACCCAGAGCAGAAGTCCTACTTCAGCCAGGTCAGGCCTGCAAAGAAACTGCGTTTCACAGGCCTTTGGAAGAGATGTTCCCGGTAGGCTGTAAGAGCACTGTGCAGAGCGAGTTGTTTCTTAGCTTCCCAAAGAGCTGGAAGCAAGATGCTGTGGGGCCCAACTCGCCCTTTGGATAGAAGCCTGCACGTTGTGCCTTTCAGCTCTAGGGCAAAGTAGTACACCCAGAGCAGAAGTCCTACTTCAGCCAGATCAGGCCTGCAAAGAAACTGCGTTTCACAGGCCTTTGGAAGAGATGTTCCCGGTAGGCTGTAAGAGCACTGTGCAGAGCGAGTTGTTTCTTAGCTTCCCAAAGAGCTGGAAGCAAGATGCTGTGGGGCCCAACTCGCCCTTTGGAAAGAAGCCTGCACTTTGTGCCTTTCAGCTCTAGGGCAACGTAGCACACCCAGAGCAGAAGTCCTACTTCAGCCAGATCAGGCCTGCAAAGAAACTGCATTTCACAGGCCTTTGGAAGAGATGTTCCCGGTAGGCTGTAAGAGCACTGTGCAGAGCGAGTTGTTGCTTAGCTTCCCAAAGAGCTGGAAGCAAGATGCTGTGGGGCCCAACTCGCCCTTTGGAAAGAAGCCTGCACGTTGTGCGTTTCAGCTCTAGGGCAAAGTAGCACACCCAGAGCAGAAGTCCTACTTCAGCCAGATCAGGCCTGCAAAGAAACTGCGTTTCACAGGCCTTTGGAAGAGATGTTCCCGGTAGGCTGTAAGAGCACTGTGCAGAGCGAGTTGTTTCTTAGCTTCCCAAAGAGCTGGAAGCAAGAAGCTGTTGGGGCCCAACTCGCCCTTTGGAAATAAGCCTGCACGTTGTGGCTTTCAGCTCTAGGGCAAAGTAGCACACCCAGAGCAGAAGTCCTACTTCAGCCAGATCAGGCCTGCAAAGAAACTGCGTTTCACAGGCCTTTGGAAGAGATGTTCCCGGTAGGCTGTAAGAGCACTGTGCAGAGCGAGTTGTTTCTTAGCTTCCCAAAGAGCTGGAAGCAAGATGCTGTGGGGCCCAACTCGCCCTTTGGAAAGAAGCCTGCACGTTGTGCCTTTCAGCTCTAGGGCAAAGTAGCACACCCACAGCAGAAGTCCTACTTCAGCCAGATCAGGCCTGCAAAGAAACTGCGTTTCACAGGCCTTTGGAAGAGATGTTCCCGGTAGGCTGTAAGAGCACTGTGCAGAGCGAGTTGTTTCTTAGCTTCCCAAAGAGCTGGAAGCAAGATGCTGTGGGGCCCAACTCGCCCTTTGGAAAGAAGCCTGCATGTTGTGCCTTTCAGCTCTAGGGCAAAGTAGCACACCCAGAGCAGAAGTCCTACTTCAGCCAGATCAGGCCTGCAAAGAAACTGCGTTTCACAGGCCTTTGGAAGAGATGTTCCCGGTAGGCTGTAAGAGCACTGTGCAGAGCGAGTTGTTTCTCAGCTTCCCAAAGAGCTGGAAGCAAGATGCTGTGGGGCCCAACTCGCCCTTTGGAAAGAAGCCTGCACGTTGTGCCTTTCAGCTCTAGGGCAAAGTAGCACACCCAGAGCAGAAGTCCTACTTCAGCCAGATCAGGCCTGCAAAGAAACTGCGTTTCACAGGCCTTTGGAAGAGATGTTCCCGGTAGGCTGTAAGAGCACTGTGCAGAGCGAGTTGTTTCTTAGCTTCCCAAAGAGCTGGAAGCAAGATGCTGTGGGGCCCAACTCGCCCTTTGGAAAGAAGCCTGCACGTTGTGCCTTTCAGCTCTAGGGCAAAGTAGCACACCCAGAGCAGAAGTCCTACTTCAGCCAGATCAGGCCTGCAAAGAAACTGCGTTTCACAGGCCTTTGGAAGAGATGTTCCCGGTAGGCTGTAAGAGCACTGTGCAGAGCGAGTTGTTTCTCAGCTTCCCAAAGAGCTGGAAGCAAGATGCTGTGGGGCCCAACTCGCCCTTTGGAAAGAAGCCTGCACGTTGTGCCTTTCAGCTCTAGGGCAAAGTAGCACACCCAGAGCAGAAGTCCTACTTCAGCCCGATCAGGCCTGCAAAGAAACTGCGTTTCACAGGCCTTTGGAAGAGATGTTCCCGGTAGGCTGTAAGAGCACTATGCAGAGCGAGTTGTTCTTTAGCTTCCCAAAGAGCTGGAAGCAAGATGCTGTGGGGCCCAACTCGCCCTTTGGAAAGAAGCCTGCACGTTGTGCCTTTCAGCTCTAGGGCAAAGTAGCACACCCAGAGCAGAAGTCCTACTTCAGCCAGATCAGGCCTGCAAAGAAACTGCGTTTCACAGGCCTTTGGAAGAGATGTTCCCACTAGGCTGTAAGAGCACTGTGCAGAGCGAGTTGTTTCTTAGCTTCCCAAAGAGCTGGAAGCAAGATGCTGTGGGGCCCAACTCGCCCTTTGGAAAGAAGCCTGCACGTTGTGCCTTTCAGCTCTAGGGCAAAGTAGCACACCCAGAGCAGAAGTCCTACTTCAGCGAGATCAGGCCTGCAAAGAAACTGCGTTTCACAGGCCTTTGGAAGAGATGTTCCCGGTAGGCTGTAAGAGCACTGTGCAGAGCGAGTTGTTTCTTAGCTTCCCAAAGAGCTGGAAGCAAGATGCTGTGGGGCCCAACTCGCCCTTTGGAAAGAAGCCTGCACGTTGTGCCTTTCAGCTCTAGGGCAAAGTAGCACACCCAGAGCAGAAGTCCTACTTCAGGCAGATCAGGCCTGCAAAGAAACTGCGTTTCACAGGCCTTTGGAAGACATGTTCCCGGTAGGCTGTAAGAGCACTGTGCAGAGCGAGTGGTTTCTTAGCTTCCCAAAGAGCTGGAAGCAAGATGCTGTGGGGCCCAACTCGCCCTTTGGAAAGAAGCCTGAACGTTGTGCCTTTCAGCTCTAGGGCAAAGTAGCATACCCAGAGCAGAAGTCCTACTTCAGCCAGATCAGGCCTGCAAAGAAACTGCGTTTCACAGGCCTTTGGAAGAGATGTTCCCAGTAGGCTGTAAGAGCACTGTGCAGAGCGAGTTGTTTCTCAGCTTCCCAAAGAGCTGGAAGCAAGATGCTGTGGGGCCCAACTCGCCCTTTGGAAAGAAGCCTGCACGTTGTGCCTTTCAGCTCTAGGGCAAAGTAGCACACCCAGAGCAGAAGTCCTACTTCAGCCAGATCAGGCCTGCAAAGAAACTGCGTTTCACAGGCCTTTGGAAGAGATGTTCCCGGTAGGCTGTAAGAGCACTGTGCGGAGCGAGTTGTTTCTTAGCTTCCCAAAGAGCTGGAAGCAAGATGCTGTGGGGGCCAACTCGCCCTTTGGAAAGAAGCCTGCACGTTGTGCCTTTCAGCTCTAGGGCAAAGTAGCACACCCAGAGCAGAAGTCCTACTTCAGCCAGATCAGGCCTGCAAAGAAACTGCGTTTCACAGGCCTTTGGAAGAGATGTTCCCGGTAGGCTGTAAGAGCACTGTGCAGAGCGAGTTGTTTCTTAGCTTCCCAAAGAGCTGGAAGCAAGATGCTGTGGGGCCCAACTCGCCCTTTGGAAAGAAGCCTGCACGTTGTGCCTTTCAGCTCTAGGGCAAAGTAGCACACCCAGAGCAGAAGTCCTACTTCAGCCAGATCAGGCCTGCAAAGAAACTGCGTTTCACAGGCCTTTGGAAGACATGTTCCCGGTAGGCTGTAAGAGCACTGTGCAGAGCGAGTTGTTTCTTAGCTTCCCAAAGAGCTGGAAGCAAGATGCTGTGGGGCCCAACTCGCCCTTTGGAAAGAAGCCTGCACGTTGTGCCTTTCAGCTCTAGGGCAAAGTAGCACACCCAGAGCAGAAGTCCTACTTCAGCCAGATCAGGCCTGCAAAGAAACTGCGTTTCACAGGCCTTTGGAAGAGATGTTCCCGGTAGGCTGTAAGAGCACTGTGCAGAGCGAGTTGTTTCTTAGCTTCCCAAAGAGCTGGAAGCAAGATGCTGTGGGGCCCAACTCGCCCTTTGGAAAGAAGCCTGCACGTTGTGCCTTTCAGCTCTAGGGCAAAGTAGCACACCCAGAGCAGAAGTCCTACTTCAGCCAGGTCAGGCCTGCAAAGAAACTGCGTTTCACAGGCCTTTGGAAGAGATGTTCCCGGTAGGCTGTAAGAGCACTGTGCAGAGCGAGTTGTTTCTTAGCTTCCCAAAGAGCTGGAAGCAAGATGCTGTGGGGCCCAACTCGCCCTTTGGAAAGAAGCCTGCACGTTGTGCCTTTCAGCTCTAGGGCAAAGTAGCACACCCAGAGCAGAAGTCCTACTTCAGCCAGATCAGGCCTGCAAAGAAACTGCGTTTCACAGGCCTTTGGAAGAGATGTTCCCGGTAGGCTGTAAGAGCACTGTGCGGAGCGAGTTGTTTCTTAGCTTCCCAAAGAGCTGGAAGCAAGATGCTGTGGGGCCCAACTCGCCCTTTGGAAAGAAGCCTGCACGTTGTGCCTTTCAGCTCTAGGGCAAAGTAGCACACCCAGAGCAGAAGTCCTACTTCAGCGAGATCAGGCCTGCAAAGAAACTGCGTTTCACAGGCCTTTGGAAGAGATGTTCCCGGTAGGCTGTAAGAGCACTGTGCAGAGCGAGTTGTTTCTTAGCTTCCCAAAGAGCTGGAAGCAAGATGCTGTGGGGCCCAACTCGCCCTTTGGAAAGAAGCCTGCACGTTGTGCCTTTCAGCTCTAGGGCAAAGTAGCACACCCAGAGCAGAAGTCCTACTTCAGCCAGGTCAGGCCTGCAAAGAAACTGCGTTTCACAGGCCTTTGGAAGAGATGTTCCCGGTAGGCTGTAAGAGCACTGTGCAGAGCGAGTTGTTTCTTAGCTTCCCAAAGAGCTGGAAGCAAGATGCTGTGGGGCCCAACTCGCCCTTTGGAAAGAAGCCTGCACGTTGTGCCTTTCAGCTCTAGGGCAAAGTAGCACACCCAGAGCAGAAGTCCTACTTCAGCCAGATCAGGCCTGCAAAGAAACTGCGTTTCACAGGCCTTTGGAAGAGATGTTCCCGGTAGGCTGTAAGAGCACTGTGCAGAGCGAGTTGTTTCTTAGCTTCCCAAAGAGCTGGAAGCAAGATGCTGTGGGGCCCAACTCGCCCTTTGGAAAGAAGCCTGCACGTTGTGCCTTTCAGCTCTAGGGCAAAGTAGCACACCCAGAGCAGAAGTCCTACTTCAGCCAGATCAGGCCTGCAAAGAAACTGCGTTTCACAGGCCTTTGGAAGAGATGTTCCCGGTAGGCTGTAAGAGCACTGTGCAGAGCGAGTTGTTTCTTAGCTTCCCAAAGAGCTGGAAGCAAGATGCTGTGGGGCCCAACTCGCCCTTTGGAAAGAAGCCTGCACGTTGTGCCTTTCAGCTCTAGGGCAAAGTAGCACACCCAGAGCAGAAGTCCTACTTCAGCCAGATCAGGCCTGCAAAGAAACTGCGTTTCACAGGCCTTTGGAAGAGATGTTCCCGGTAGGCTGTAAGAGCACTGTGCGGAGCGAGTTGTTTCTTAGCTTCCCAAAGAGCTGGAAGCAAGATGCTGTGGGGCCCAACTCGCCCTTTGGAAAGAAGCCTGCACGTTGTGCCTTTCAGCTCTAGGGCAAAGTAGCACACCCAGAGCAGAAGTCCTACTTCAGCCAGATCAGGCCTGCAAAGAAACTGCGTTTCACAGGCCTTTGGAAGAGATGTTCCCACTAGGCTGTAAGAGCACTGTGCAGAGCGAGTGGTTTCTTAGCTTCCCAAAGAGCTGGAAGCAAGATGCTGTGGGGCCCAACTCGCCCTTTGGAAAGAAGCCTGCACGTTGTGCCTTTCAGCTCTAGGGCAAAGTAGCACACCCAGAGCAGAAGTCCTACTTCAGCCAGATCAGGCCTGCAAAGAAACTGCGTTTCACAGGCCTTTGGAAGAGATGTTCCCGGTAGGCTGTAAGAGCACTGTGCAGAGCGAGTTGTTTCTCAGCTTCCCAAAGAGCTGGAAGCAAGATGCTGTGGGGCCCAACTCGCCCTTTGGAAAGAAGCCTGCACGTTGTGCCTTTCAGCTCTAGGGCAAAGTAGCACACCCAGAGCAGAAGTCCTACTTCAGCCAGATCAGGCCTGCAAAGAAACTGCGTTTCACAGGCCTTTGGAAGAGATGTTCCCGGTAGGCTGTAAGAGCACTATGCAGAGCGAGTTGTTCTTTAGCTTCCCAAAGAGCTGGAAGCAAGATGCTGTGGGGCCCAACTCGCCCTTTGGAAAGAAGCCTGCACGTTGTGCCTTTCAGCTCTAGGGCAAAGTAGCACACCCAGAGCAGAAGTCCTACTTCAGCCAGATCAGGCCTGCAAAGAAACTGCGTTTCACAGGCCTTTGGAAGAGATGTTCCCGGTAGGCTGTAAGAGCACTGTGCAGAGCGAGTTGTTTCTTAGCTTCCCAAAGAGCTGGAAGCAAGATGCTGTGGGGCCCAACTCGCCCTTTGGAAAGAAGCCTGCACGTTGTGCCTTTCAGCTCTAGGGCAAAGTAGCACACCCAGAGCAGAAGTCCTACTTCAGCGAGATCAGGCCTGCAAAGAAACTGCGTTTCACAGGCCTTTGGAAGAGATGTTCCCGGTAGGCTGTAAGAGCACTGTGCAGAGCGAGTTGTTTCTTAGCTTCCCAAAGAGCTGGAAGCAAGATGCTGTGGGGCCCAACTCGCCCTTTGGAAAGAAGCCTGCACGTTGTGCCTTTCAGCTCTAGGGCAAAGTAGCACACCCAGAGCAGAAGTCCTACTTCAGCCAGATCAGGCCTGCAAAGAAACTGCGTTTCACAGGCCTTTGGAAGACATGTTCCCGGTAGGCTGTAAGAGCACTGTGCAGAGCGAGTTGTTTCTTAGCTTCCCAAAGAGCTGGAAGCAAGATGCTGTGGGGCCCAACTCGCCCTTTGGAAAGAAGCCTGAACGTTGTGCCTTTCAGCTCTAGGGCAAAGTAGCATACCCAGAGCAGAAGTCCTACTTCAGCCAGATCAGGCCTGCAAAGAAACTGCGTTTCACAGGCCTTTGGAAGAGATGTTCCCAGTAGGCTGTAAGAGCACTGTGCAGAGCGAGTTGTTTCTCAGCTTCCCAAAGAGCTGGAAGCAAGATGCTGTGGGGCCCAACTCGCCCTTTGGAAAGAAGCCTGCACGTTGTGCCTTTCAGCTCTAGGGCAAAGTAGCACACCCAGAGCAGAAGTCCTACTTCAGCCAGATCAGGCCTGCAAAGAAACTGCGTTTCACAGGCCTTTGGAAGAGATGTTCCCGGTAGGCTGTAAGAGCACTGTGCGGAGCGAGTTGTTTCTTAGCTTCCCAAAGAGCTGGAAGCAAGATGCTGTGGGGCCCAACTCGCCCTTTGGAAAGAAGCCTGCACGTTGTGCCTTTCAGCTCTAGGGCAAAGTAGCACACCCAGAGCAGAAGTCCTACTTCAGCGAGATCAGGCCTGCAAAGAAACTGCGTTTCACAGGCCTTTGGAAGAGATGTTCCCGGTAGGCTGTAAGAGCACTGTGCAGAGCGAGTTGTTTCTTAGCTTCCCAAAGAGCTAGAAGCAAGATGCTGTGGGGCCCAACTCGCCCTTTGGAAAGAAGCCTGCACGTTGTGCCTTTCAGCTCTAGGGCAAAGTAGCACACCCAGAGCAGAAGTCCTACTTCAGCCAGATCAGGCCTGCAAAGAAACTGCGTTTCACAGGCCTTTGGAAGAGATGTTCCCGGTAGGCTGTAAGAGCACTGTGCAGAGCGAGTTGTTTCTTAGCTTCCCAAAGAGCTGGAAGCAAGATGCTGTGGGGCCCAACTCGCCCTTTGGAAAGAAGCCTGCACGTTGTGCCTTTCAGCTCTAGGGCAAAGTAGCACACCCAGAGCAGAAGTCCTACTTCAGCCAGATCAGGCCTGCAAAGAAACTGCGTTTCACAGGCCTTTGGAAGAGATGTTCCCGGTAGGCTGTAAGAGCACTGTGCAGAGCGAGTTGTTTCTTAGCTTCCCAAAGAGCTGGAAGCAAGATGCTGTGGGGCCCAACTCGCCCTTTGGAAAGAAGCCTGCACGTTGTGCCTTTCAGCTCTAGGGCAAAGTAGCACACCCAGAGCAGAAGTCCTACTTCAGCCAGATCAGGCCTGCAAAGAAACTGCGTTTCACAGGCCTTTGGAAGAGATGTTCCCGGTAGGCTGTAAGAGCACTGTGCAGAGCGAGTTGTTTCTTAGCTTCCCAAAGAGCTGGAAGCAAGATGCTGTGGGGCCCAACTCGCCCTTTGGAAAGAAGCCTGCACGTTGTGCCTTTCAGCTCTAGGGCAAAGTAGCACACCCAGAGCAGAAGTCCTACTTCAGCCAGATCAGGCCTGCAAAGAAACTGCGTTTCACAGGCCTTTGGAAGAGATGTTCCCGGTAGGCTGTAAGAGCACTGTGCAGAGCGAGTTGTTTCTTAGCTTCCCAAAGAGCTGGAAGCAAGATGCTGTGGGGCCCAACTCGCCCTTTGGAAAGAAGCCTGCACGTTGTGCCTTTCAGCTCTAGGGCAAAGTAGCACACCCAGAGCAGAAGTCCTACTTCAGCCAGATCAGGCCTGCAAAGAAACTGCGTTTCACAGGCCTTTGGAAGAGATGTTCCCGGTAGGCTGTAAGAGCACTGTGCGGAGCGAGTTGTTTCTTAGCTTCCCAAAGAGCTGGAAGCAAGATGCTGTGGGGCCCAACTCGCCCTTTGGAAAGAAGCCTGCACGTTGTGCCTTTCAGCTCTAGGGCAAAGTAGCACACCCAGAGCAGAAGTCCTACTTCAGCCAGATCAGGCCTGCAAAGAAACTGCGTTTCACAGGCCTTTGGAAGAGATGTTCCCACTAGGCTGTAAGAGCACTGTGCAGAGCGAGTGGTTTCTTAGCTTCCCAAAGAGCTGGAAGCAAGATGCTGTGGGGCCCAACTCGCCCTTTGGAAAGAAGCCTGCACGTTGTGCCTTTCAGCTCTAGGGCAAAGTAGCACACCCAGAGCAGAAGTCCTACTTCAGCCAGATCAGGCCTGCAAAGAAACTGCGTTTCACAGGCCTTTGGAAGAGATGTTCCCGGTAGGCTGTAAGAGCACTGTGCAGAGCGAGTTGTTTCTCAGCTTCCCAAAGAGCTGGAAGCAAGATGCTGTGGGGCCCAACTCGCCCTTTGGAAAGAAGCCTGCACGTTGTGCCTTTCAGCTCTAGGGCAAAGTAGCACACCCAGAGCAGAAGTCCTACTTCAGCCCGATCAGGCCTGCAAAGAAACTGCGTTTCACAGGCCTTTGGAAGAGATGTTCCCGGTAGGCTGTAAGAGCACTATGCAGAGCGAGTTGTTCTTTAGCTTCCCAAAGAGCTGGAAGCAAGATGCTGTGGGGCCCAACTCGCCCTTTGGAAAGAAGCCTGCACGTTGTGCCTTTCAGCTCTAGGGCAAAGTAGCACACCCAGAGCAGAAGTCCTACTTCAGCCAGATCAGGCCTGCAAAGAAACTGCGTTTCACAGGCCTTTGGAAGAGATGTTCCCGGTAGGCTGTAAGAGCACTGTGCAGAGCGAGTTGTTTCTTAGCTTCCCAAAGAGCTGGAAGCAAGATGCTGTGGGGCCCAACTCGCCCTTTGGAAAGAAGCCTGCACGTTGTGCCTTTCAGCTCTAGGGCAAAGTAGCACACCCAGAGCAGAAGTCCTACTTCAGCGAGATCAGGCCTGCAAAGAAACTGCGTTTCACAGGCCTTTGGAAGAGATGTTCCCGGTAGGCTGTAAGAGCACTGTGCAGAGCGAGTTGTTTCTTAGCTTCCCAAAGAGCTGGAAGCAAGATGCTGTGGGGCCCAACTCGCCCTTTGGAAAGAAGCCTGCACGTTGTGCCTTTCAGCTCTAGGGCAAAGTAGCACACCCAGAGCAGAAGTCCTACTTCAGCCAGATCAGGCCTGCAAAGAAACTGCGTTTCACAGGCCTTTGGAAGACATGTTCCCGGTAGGCTGTAAGAGCACTGTGCAGAGCGAGTGGTTTCTTAGCTTCCCAAAGAGCTGGAAGCAAGATGCTGTGGGGCCCAACTCGCCCTTTGGAAAGAAGCCTGCACGTTGTGCCTTTCAGCTCTAGGGCAAAGTAGCATACCCAGAGCAGAAGTCCTACTTCAGCCAGATCAGGCCTGCAAAGAAACTGCGTTTCACAGGCCTTTGGAAGAGATGTTCCCAGTAGGCTGTAAGAGCACTGTGCAGAGCGAGTTGTTTCTCAGCTTCCCAAAGAGCTGGAAGCAAGATGCTGTGGGGCCCAACTCGCCCTTTGGAAAGAAGCCTGCACGTTGTGCCTTTCAGCTCTAGGGCAAAGTAGCACACCCAGAGCAGAAGTCCTACTTCAGCCAGATCAGGCCTGCAAAGAAACTGCGTTTCACAGGCCTTTGGAAGAGATGTTCCCGGTAGGCTGTAAGAGCACTGTGCGGAGCGAGTTGTTTCTTAGCTTCCCAAAGAGCTGGAAGCAAGATGCTGTGGGGCCCAACTCGCCCTTTGGAAAGAAGCCTGCACGTTGTGCCTTTCAGCTCTAGGGCAAAGTAGCACACCCAGAGCAGAAGTCCTACTTCAGCCAGATCAGGCCTGCAAAGAAACTGCGTTTCACAGGCCTTTGGAAGAGATGTTCCCGGTAGGCTGTAAGAGCACTGTGCAGAGCGAGTTGTTTCTTAGCTTCCCAAAGAGCTGGAAGCAAGATGCTGTGGGGCCCAACTCGCCCTTTGGAAAGAAGCCTGCACGTTGTGCCTTTCAGCTCTAGGGCAAAGTAGCACACCCAGAGCAGAAGTCCTACTTCAGCCAGATCAGGCCTGCAAAGAAACTGCGTTTCACAGGCCTTTGGAAGACATGTTCCCGGTAGGCTGTAAGAGCACTGTGCAGAGCGAGTTGTTTCTTAGCTTCCCAAAGAGCTGGAAGCAAGATGCTGTGGGGCCCAACTCGCCCTTTGGAAAGAAGCCTGCACGTTGTGCCTTTCAGCTCTAGGGCAAAGTAGCACACCCAGAGCAGAAGTCCTACTTCAGCCAGATCAGGCCTGCAAAGAAACTGCGTTTCACAGGCCTTTGGAAGAGATGTTCCCGGTAGGCTGTAAGAGCACTGTGCAGAGCGAGTTGTTTCTTAGCTTCCCAAAGAGCTGGAAGCAAGATGCTGTGGGGCCCAACTCGCCCTTTGGAAAGAAGCCTGCACGTTGTGCCTTTCAGCTCTAGGGCAAAGTAGCACACCCAGAGCAGAAGTCCTACTTCAGCCAGGTCAGGCCTGCAAAGAAACTGCGTTTCACAGGCCTTTGGAAGAGATGTTCCCGGTAGGCTGTAAGAGCACTGTGCAGAGCGAGTTGTTTCTTAGCTTCCCAAAGAGCTGGAAGCAAGATGCTGTGGGGCCCAACTCGCCCTTTGGAAAGAAGCCTGCACGTTGTGCCTTTCAGCTCTAGGGCAAAGTAGCACACCCAGAGCAGAAGTCCTACTTCAGCCAGATCAGGCCTGCAAAGAAACTGCGTTTCACAGGCCTTTGGAAGAGATGTTCCCGGTAGGCTGTAAGAGCACTGTGCGGAGCGAGTTGTTTCTTAGCTTCCCAAAGAGCTGGAAGCAAGATGCTGTGGGGCCCAACTCGCCCTTTGGAAAGAAGCCTGCACGTTGTGCCTTTCAGCTCTAGGGCAAAGTAGCACACCCAGAGCAGAAGTCCTACTTCAGCCAGATCAGGCCTGCAAAGAAACTGCGTTTCACAGGCCTTTGGAAGAGATGTTCCCGGTAGGCTGTAAGAGCACTGTGCAGAGCGAGTTGTTTCTTAGCTTCCCAAAGAGCTGGAAGCAAGATGCTGTGGGGCCCAACTCGCCCTTTGGAAAGAAGCCTGCACGTTGTGCCATTCAGCTCTAGGGCAAAGTAGCACACCCAGAGCAGAAGTCCTACTTCAGCCAGGTCAGGCCTGCAAAGAAACTGCGTTTCACAGGCCTTTGGAAGAGATGTTCCCGGTAGGCTGTAAGAGCACTGTGCAGAGCGAGTTGTTTCTTAGCTTCCCAAAGAGCTGGAAGCAAGATGCTGTGGGGCCCAACTCGCCCTTTGGAAAGAAGCCTGCACGTTGTGCCTTTCAGCTCTAGGGCAAAGTAGCACACCCAGAGCAGAAGTCCTACTTCAGCCAGATCAGGCCTGCAAAGAAACTGCGTTTCACAGGCCTTTGGAAGAGATGTTCCCGGTAGGCTGTAAGAGCACTGTGCAGAGCGAGTTGTTTCTTAGCTTCCCAAAGAGCTGGAAGCAAGATGCTGTGGGGCCCAACTCGCCCTTTGGAAAGAAGCCTGCACGTTGTGCCTTTCAGCTCTAGGGCAAAGTAGCACACCCAGAGCAGAAGTCCTACTTCAGCCAGATCAGGCCTGCAAAGAAACTGCGTTTCACAGGCCTTTGGAAGAGATGTTCCCGGTAGGCTGTAAGAGCACTGTGCAGAGCGAGTTGTTTCTTAGCTTCCCAAAGAGCTGGAAGCAAGATGCTGTGGGGCCCAACTCGCCCTTTGGAAAGAAGCCTGCACGTTGTGCCTTTCAGCTCTAGGGCAAAGTAGCACACCCAGAGCAGAAGTCCTACTTCAGCCAGATCAGGCCTGCAAAGAAACTGCGTTTCACAGGCCTTTGGAAGAGATGTTCCCGGTAGGCTGTAAGAGCACTGTGCGGAGCGAGTTGTTTCTTAGCTTCCCAAAGAGCTGGAAGCAAGATGCTGTGGGGCCCAACTCGCCCTTTGGAAAGAAGCCTGCACGTTGTGCCTTTCAGCTCTAGGGCAAAGTAGCACACCCAGAGCAGAAGTCCTACTTCAGCCAGATCAGGCCTGCAAAGAAACTGCGTTTCACAGGCCTTTGGAAGAGATGTTCCCACTAGGCTGTAAGAGCACTGTGCAGAGCGAGTGGTTTCTTAGCTTCCCAAAGAGCTGGAAGCAAGATGCTGTGGGGCCCAACTCGCCCTTTGGAAAGAAGCCTGCACGTTGTGCCTTTCAGCTCTAGGGCAAAGTAGCACACCCAGAGCAGAAGTCCTACTTCAGCCAGACCAGGCCTGCAAAGAAACTGCGTTTCACAGGCCTTTGGAAGAGATGTTCCCGGTAGGCTGTAAGAGCACTGTGCAGAGCGAGTTGTTTCTCAGCTTCCCAAAGAGCTGGAAGCAAGATGCTGTGGGGCCCAACTCGCCCTTTGGAAAGAAGCCTGCACGTTGTGCCTTTCAGCTCTAGGGCAAAGTAGCACACCCAGAGCAGAAGTCCTACTTCAGCCAGATCAGGCCTGCAAAGAAACTGCGTTTCACAGGCCTTTGGAAGAGATGTTCCCGGTAGGCTGTAAGAGCACTATGCAGAGCGAGTTGTTCTTTAGCTTCCCAAAGAGCTGGAAGCAAGATGCTGTGGGGCCCAACTCGCCCTTTGGAAAGAAGCCTGCACGTTGTGCCTTTCAGCTCTAGGGCAAAGTAGCACACCCAGAGCAGAAGTCCTACTTCAGCCAGATCAGGCCTGCAAAGAAACTGCGTTTCACAGGCCTTTGGAAGAGATGTTCCCGGTAGGCTGTAAGAGCACTGTGCAGAGCGAGTTGTTTCTTAGCTTCCCAAAGAGCTGGAAGCAAGATGCTGTGGGGCCCAACTCGCCCTTTGGAAAGAAGCCTGCACGTTGTGCCTTTCAGCTCTAGGGCAAAGTAGCACACCCAGAGCAGAAGTCCTACTTCAGCGAGATCAGGCCTGCAAAGAAACTGCGTTTCACAGGCCTTTGGAAGAGATGTTCCCGGTAGGCTGTAAGAGCACTGTGCAGAGCGAGTTGTTTCTTAGCTTCCCAAAGAGCTGGAAGCAAGATGCTGTGGGGCCCAACTCGCCCTTTGGAAAGAAGCCTGCACGTTGTGCCTTTCAGCTCTAGGGCAAAGTAGCACACCCAGAGCAGAAGTCCTACTTCAGCCAGATCAGGCCTGCAAAGAAACTGCGTTTCACAGGCCTTTGGAAGAGATGTTCCCGGTAGGCTGTAAGAGCACTGTGCAGAGCGAGTTGTTTCTTAGCTTCCCAAAGAGCTGGAAGCAAGATGCTGTGGGGCCCAACTCGCCCTTTGGAAAGAAGCCTGAACGTTGTGCCTTTCAGCTCTAGGGCAAAGTAGCATACCCAGAGCAGAAGTCCTACTTCAGCCAGATCAGGCCTGCAAAGAAACTGCGTTTCACAGGCCTTTGGAAGAGATGTTCCCAGTAGGCTGTAAGAGCACTGTGCAGAGCGAGTTGTTTCTCAGCTTCCCAAAGAGCTGGAAGCAAGATGCTGTGGGGCCCAACTCGCCCTTTGGAAAGAAGCCTGCACGTTGTGCCTTTCAGCTCTAGGGCAAAGTAGCACACCCAGAGCAGAAGTCCTACTTCAGCCAGATCAGGCCTGCAAAGAAACTGCGTTTCACAGGCCTTTGGAAGAGATGTTCCCGGTAGGCTGTAAGAGCACTGTGCGGAGCGAGTTGTTTCTTAGCTTCCCAAAGAGCTGGAAGCAAGATGCTGTGGGGCCCAACTCGCCCTTTGGAAAGAAGCCTGCACGTTGTGCCTTTCAGCTCTAGGGCAAAGTAGCACACCCAGAGCAGAAGTCCTACTTCAGCCAGATCAGGCCTGCAAAGAAACTGCGTTTCACAGGCCTTTGGAAGAGATGTTCCCGGTAGGCTGTAAGAGCACTGTGCAGAGCGAGTTGTTTCTTAGCTTCCCAAAGAGCTGGAAGCAAGATGCTGTGGGGCCCAACTCGCCCTTTGGAAAGAAGCCTGCACGTTGTGCCTTTCAGCTCTAGGGCAAAGTAGCACACCCAGAGCAGAAGTCCTACTTCAGCCAGATCAGGCCTGCAAAGAAACTGCGTTTCACAGGCCTTTGTAAGAGATGTTCCCGGTAGGCTGTAAGAGCACTGTGCAGAGCGAGTTGTTTCTTAGCTTCCCAAAGAGCTGGAAGCAAGATGCTGTGGGGCCCAACTCGCCCTTTGGAAAGAAGCCTGCACGTTGTGCCTTTCAGCTCTAGGGCAAAGTAGCACACCCAGAGCAGAAGTCCTACTTCAGCCAGATCAGGCCTGCAAAGAAACTGCGTTTCACAGGCCTTTTGAAGAGATGTTCCCGGTAGGCTGTAAGAGCACTGTGCAGAGCGAGTTGTTTCTTAGCTTCCCAAAGAGCTGGAAGCAAGATGCTGTGGGGCCCAACTCGCCCTTTGGAAAGAAGCCTGCACGTTGTGCCTTTCAGCTCTAGGGCAAAGTAGCACACCCAGAGCAGAAGTCCTACTTCAGCCAGGTCAGGCCTGCAAAGAAACTGCGTTTCACAGGCCTTTGGAAGAGATGTTCCCGGTAGGCTGTAAGAGCACTGTGCAGAGCGAGTTGTTTCTTAGCTTCCCAAAGAGCTGGAAGCAAGATGCTGTGGGGCCCAACTCGCCCTTTGGAAAGAAGCCTGCACGTTGTGCCTTTCAGCTCTAGGGCAAAGTAGCACACCCAGAGCAGAAGTCCTACTTCAGCCAGATCAGGCCTGCAAAGAAACTGCGTTTCACAGGCCTTTGGAAGAGATGTTCCCGGTAGGCTGTAAGAGCACTGTGCGGAGCGAGTTGTTTCTTAGCTTCCCAAAGAGCTGGAAGCAAGATGCTGTGGGGCCCAACTCGCCCTTTGGAAAGAAGCCTGCACGTTGTGCCTTTCAGCTCTAGGGCAAAGTAGCACACCCAGAGCAGAAGTCCTACTTCAGCCAGATCAGGCCTGCAAAGAAACTGCGTTTCACAGGCCTTTGGAAGAGATGTTCCCGGTAGGCTGTAAGAGCACTGTGCAGAGCGAGTTGTTTCTTAGCTTCCCAAAGAGCTGGAAGCAAGATGCTGTGGGGCCCAACTCGCCCTTTGGAAAGAAGCCTGCACGTTGTGCCTTTCAGCTCTAGGGCAAAGTAGCACACCCAGAGCAGAAGTCCTACTTCAGCCAGGTCAGGCCTGCAAAGAAACTGCGTTTCACAGGCCTTTGGAAGAGATGTTCCCGGTAGGCTGTAAGAGCACTGTGCAGAGCGAGTTGTTTCTTAGCTTCCCAAAGAGCTGGAAGCAAGATGCTGTGGGGCCCAACTCGCCCTTTGGAAAGAAGCCTGCACGTTGTGCCTTTCAGCTCTAGGGCAAAGTAGCACACCCAGAGCAGAAGTCCTACTTCAGCCAGATCAGGCCTGCAAAGAAACTGCGTTTCACAGGCCTTTGGAAGAGATGTTCCCGGTAGGCTGTAAGAGCACTGTGCAGAGCGAGTTGTTTCTTAGCTTGCCAAAGAGCTGGAAGCAAGATGCTGTGGGGCCCAACTCGCCCTTTGGAAAGAAGCCTGCACGTTGTGCCTTTCAGCTCTAGGGCAAAGTAGCACACCCAGAGCAGAAGTCCTACTTCAGCCAGATCAGGCCTGCAAAGAAACTGCGTTTCACAGGCCTTTGGAAGAGATGTTCCCGGTAGGCTGTAAGAGCACTGTGCAGAGCGAGTTGTTTCTTAGCTTCCCAAAGAGCTGGAAGCAAGATGCTGTGGGGCCCAACTCGCCCTTTGGAAAGAAGCCTGCACGTTGTGCCTTTCAGCTCTGGGGCAAAGTAGCACACCCAGAGCAGAAGTCCTACTTCAGCCAGATCAGGCCTGCAAAGAAACTGCGTTTCACAGGCCTTTGGAAGAGATGTTCCCGGTAGGCTGTAAGAGCACTGTGCAGAGCGAGTTGTTTCTTAGCTTCCCAAAGAGCTGGAAGCAAGATGCTGTGGGGCCCAACTCGCCCTTTGGAAAGAAGCCTGCACGTTGTGCCTTTCAGCTCTAGGGCAAAGTAGCACACCCAGAGCAGAAGTCCTACTTCAGCCAGATCAGGCCTGCAAAGAAACTGCGTTTCACAGGCCTTTGGAAGAGATGTTCCCGGGAGGCTGTAAGAGCACTGTGCAGAGCGAGTGGTTTCTTAGCTTCCCAAAGAGCTGGAAGCAAGATGCTGTGGGGCCCAACTCGCCCTTTGGAAAGAAGCCTGCACGTTGTGCCTTTCAGCTCTAGGGCAAAGTAGCACACCCAGAGCAGAAGTCCTACTTCAGCCAGATCAGGCCTGCAAAGAAACTGCGTTTCACAGGCCTTTCGAAGAGATGTTCCCGGTAGGCTGTAAGAGCACTGTGCAGAGCGAGTTGTTTCTTAGCTTGCCAAAGAGCTGGAAGCAAGATGCTGTGGGGCCCAACTCGCCCTTTGGAAAGAAGCCTGCACGTTGTGCCTTTCAGCTCTAGGGCAAAGTAGCACACCCAGAGCAGAAGTCCTACTTCAGCCAGATCAGGCCTGCAAAGAAACTGCGTTTCACAGGCCTTTGGAAGAGATGTTCCCGGTAGGCTGTAAGAGCACTGTGCAGAGCGAGTTGTTTCTTAGCTTCCCAAAGAGCTGGAAGCAAGATGCTGTGGGGCCCAACTCGCCCTTTGGAAAGAAGCCTGCACGTTGTGCCTTTCAGCTCTAGGGCAAAGTAGCACACCCAGAGCAGAAGTCCTACTTCAGCCAGATCAGGCCTGCAAAGAAACTGCGTTTCACAGGCCTTTGGAAGAGATGTTCCCGGTAGGCTGTAAGAGCACTGTGCGGAGCGAGTTGTTTCTTAGCTTCCCAAAGAGCTGGAAGCAAGATGCTGTGGGGCCCAACTCGCCCTTTGGAAAGAAGCCTGCACGTTGTGCCTTTCAGCTCTAGGGCAAAGTAGCACACCCAGAGCAGAAGTCCTACTTCAGCCAGATCAGGCCTGCAAAGAAACTGCGTTTCACAGGCCTTTGGAAGAGATGTTCCCGGTAGGCTGTAAGAGCACTGTGCAGAGCGAGTTGTTTCTTAGCTTCCCAAAGAGCTGGAAGCAAGATGCTGTGGGGCCCAACTCGCCCTTTGGAAAGAAGCCTGCACGTTGTGCCTTTCAGCTCTAGGGCAAAGTAGCACACCCAGAGCAGAAGTCCTACTTCAGCCAGATCAGGCCTGCAAAGAAACTGCGTTTCACAGGCCTTTGGAAGAGATGTTCCCGGTAGGCTGTAAGAGCACTGTGCAGAGCGAGTTGTTTCTTAGCTTCCCAAAGAGCTGGAAGCAAGATGCTGTGGGGCCCAACTCGCCCTTTGGAAAGAAGCCTGCACGTTGTGCCTTTCAGCTCTAGGGCAAAGTAGCACACCCAGAGCAGAAGTCCTACTTCAGCCAGATCAGGCCTGCAAAGAAACTGCGTTTCACAGGCCTTTGGAAGAGATGTTCCCGGTAGGCTGTAAGAGCACTGTGCAGAGCGAGTTGTTTCTTAGCTTCCCAAAGAGCTGGAAGCAAGATGCTGTGGGGCCCAACTCGCCCTTTGGAAAGAAGCCTGCACGTTGTGCCTTTCAGCTCTAGGGCAAAGTAGCACACCCAGAGCAGAAGTCCTACTTCAGCCAGATCAGGCCTGCAAAGAAACTGCGTTTCACAGGCCTTTGGAAGAGATGTTCCCGGTAGGCTGTAAGAGCACTGTGCAGAGCGAGTTGTTTCTTAGCTTCCCAAAGAGCTGGAAGCAAGATGCTGTGGGGCCCAACTCGCCCTTTGGAAAGAAGCCTGCACGTTGTGCCTTTCAGCTCTAGGGCAAAGTAGCACACCCAGAGCAGAAGTCCTACTTCAGCCAGATCAGGCCTGCAAAGAAACTGCGTTTCACAGGCCTTTGGAAGAGATGTTCCCGGTAGGCTGTAAGAGCACTGTGCAGAGCGAGTTGTTTCTTAGCTTCCCAAAGAGCTGGAAGCAAGATGCTGTGGGGCCCAACTCGCCCTTTGGAAAGAAGCCTGCACGTTGTGCCTTTCAGCTCTAGGGCAAAGTAGCACACCCAGAGCAGAAGTCCTACTTCAGCCAGATCAGGCCTGCAAAGAAACTGCGTTTCACAGGCCTTTGGAAGAGATGTTCCCGGGAGGCTGTAAGAGCACTGTGCAGAGCGAGTGGTTTCTTAGCTTCCCAAAGAGCTGGAAGCAAGATGCTGTGGGGCCCAACTCGCCCTTTGGAAAGAAGCCTGCACGTTGTGCCTTTCAGCTCTAGGGCAAAGTAGCACACCCAGAGCAGAAGTCCTACTTCAGCCAGATCAGGCCTGCAAAGAAACTGCGTTTCACAGGCCTTTCGAAGAGATGTTCCCGGTAGGCTGTAAGAGCACTGTGCAGAGCGAGTTGTTTCTTAGCTTGCCAAAGAGCTGGAAGCAAGATGCTGTGGGGCCCAACTCGCCCTTTGGAAAGAAGCCTGCACGTTGTGCCTTTCAGCTCTAGGGCAAAGTAGCACACCCAGAGCAGAAGTCCTACTTCAGCCAGATCAGGCCTGCAAAGAAACTGCGTTTCACAGGCCTTTGGAAGAGATGTTCCCGGTAGGCTGTAAGAGCACTGTGCAGAGCGAGTTGTTTCTTAGCTTCCCAAAGAGCTGGAAGCAAGATGCTGTGGGGCCCAACTCGCCCTTTGGAAAGAAGCCTGCACGTTGTGCCTTTCAGCTCTAGGGCAAAGTAGCACACCCAGAGCAGAAGTCCTACTTCAGCCAGATCAGGCCTGCAAAGAAACTGCGTTTCACAGGCCTTTGGAAGAGATGTTCCCGGTAGGCTGTAAGAGCACTGTGCAGAGCGAGTTGTTTCTTAGCTTCCCAAAGAGCTGGAAGCAAGATGCTGTGGGGCCCAACTCGCCCTTTGGAAAGAAGCCTGCACGTTGTGCCTTTCAGCTCTAGGGCAAAGTAGCACACCCAGAGCAGAAGTCCTACTTCAGCCAGATCAGGCCTGCAAAGAAACTGCGTTTCACAGGCCTTTGGAAGAGATGTTCCCGGTAGGCTGTAAGAGCACTGTGCAGAGCGAGTTGTTTCTTAGCTTCCCAAAGAGCTGGAAGCAAGATGCTGTGGGGCCCAACTCGCCCTTTGGAAAGAAGCCTGCACGTTGTGCCTTTCAGCTCTAGGGCAAAGTAGCACACCCAGAGCAGAAGTCCTACTTCAGCCAGGTCAGGCCTGCAAAGAAACTGCGTTTCACAGGCCTTTGGAAGAGATGTTCCCGGTAGGCTGTAAGAGCACTGTGCAGAGCGAGTTGTTTCTTAGCTTCCCAAAGAGCTGGAAGCAAGATGCTGTGGGGCCCAACTCGCCCTTTGGAAAGAAGCCTGCACGTTGTGCCTTTCAGCTCTAGGGCAAAGTAGCACACCCAGAGCAGAAGTCCTACTTCAGCCAGATCATGCCTGCAAAGAAACTGCGTTTCACAGGCCTTTGGAAGAGATATTCCCGGTAGGCTGTAAGAGCACTGTGCGGAGCGAGTTGTTTCTTAGCTTCCCAAAGAGCTGGAAGCAAGATGCTGTGGGGCCCAACTCGCCCTTTGGAAAGAAGCCTGCACGTTGTGCCTTTCAGCTCTAGGGCAAAGTAGCACACCCAGAGCAGAAGTCCTACTTCAGCCAGATCAGGCCTGCAAAGAAACTGCGTTTCACAGGCCTTTGGAAGAGATGTTCCCGGTAGGCTGTAAGAGCACTGTGCAGAGCGAGTTGTTTCTTAGCTTCCCAAAGAGCTGGAAGCAAGATGCTGTGGGGCCCAACTCGCCCTTTGGAAAGAAGCCTGCACGTTGTGCCTTTCAGCTCTAGGGCAAAGTAGCACACCCAGAGCAGAAGTCCTACTTCAGCCAGATCAGGCCTGCAAAGAAACTGCGTTTCACAGGCCTTTGGAAGAGATGTTCCCGGTAGGCTGTAAGAGCACTGTGCAGAGCGAGTTGTTTCTTAGCTTCCCAAAGAGCTGGAAGCAAGATGCTGTGGGGCCCAACTCGCCCTTTGGAAAGAAGCCTGCACGTTGTGCCTTTCAGCTCTAGGGCAAAGTAGCACACCCAGAGCAGAAGTCCTACTTCAGCCAGATCAGGCCTGCAAAGAAACTGCGTTTCACAGGCCTTTGGAAGAGATGTTCCCGGTAGGCTGTAAGAGCACTGTGCAGAGCGAGTGGTTTCTTAGCTTCCCAAAGAGCTGGAAGCAAGATGCTGTGGGGCCCAACTCGCCCTTTGGAAAGAAGCCTGCACGTTGTGCCTTTCAGCTCTAGGGCAAAGTAGCACACCCAGAGCAGAAGTCCTACTTCAGCCAGATCAGGCCTGCAAAGAAACTGCGTTTCACAGGCCTTTGGAAGAGATGTTCCCGGTAGGCTGTAAGAGCACTGTGCAGAGCGAGTTGTTTCTTAGCTTCCCAAAGAGCTGGAAGCAAGATGCTGTGGGGCCCAACTCGCCCTTTGGAAAGAAGCCTGCACGTTGTGCCTTTCAGCTCTAGGGCAAAGTAGCACACCCAGAGCAGAAGTCCTACTTCAGCCAGATCAGGCCTGCAAAGAAACTGCGTTTCACAGGCCTTTGGAAGAGATGTTCCCGGTAGGCTGTAAGAGCACTGTGCAGAGCGAGTTGTTTCTTAGCTTCCCAAAGAGCTGGAAGCAAGATGCTGTGGGGCCCAACTCGCCCTTTGGAAAGAAGCCTGCACGTTGTGCCTTTCAGCTCTAGGGCAAAGTAGCACACCCAGAGCAGAAGTCCTACTTCAGCCAGATCAGGCCTGCAAAGAAACTGCGTTTCACAGGCCTTTGGAAGAGATGTTCCCGGTAGGCTGTAAGAGCACTGTGCAGAGCGAGTTGTTTCTTAGCTTCCCAAAGAGCTGGAAGCAAGATGCTGTGGGGCCCAACTCGCCCTTTGGAAAGAAGCCTGCACGTTGTGCCTTTCAGCTCTAGGGCAAAGTAGCACACCCAGAGCAGAAGTCCTACTTCAGCCAGGTCAGTCCTGCAAAGAAACTGCGTTTCACAGGCCTTTGGAAGAGATGTTCCCGGTAGGCTGTAAGAGCACTGTGCAGAGCGAGTTGTTTCTTAGCTTCCCAAAGAGCTGGAAGCAAGATGCTGTGGGGCCCAACTCGCCCTTTGGAAAGAAGCCTGCACGTTGTGCCTTTCAGCTCTAGGGCAAAGTAGCACACCCAGAGCAGAAGTCCTACTTCAGCCAGGTCAGGCCTGCAAAGAAACTGCGTTTCACAGGCCTTTGGAAGAGATGTTCCCGGTAGGCTGTAAGAGCACTGTGCAGAGCGAGTTGTTTCTTAGCTTCCCAAAGAGCTGGAAGCAAGATGCTGTGGGGCCCAACTCGCCCTTTGGAAAGAAGCCTGCACGTTGTGCCTTTCAGCTCTAGGGCAAAGTAGCACACCCAGAGCAGAAGTCCTACTTCAGCCAGATCAGGCCTGCAAAGAAACTGCGTTTCACAGGCCTTTGGAAGAGATGTTCCCACTAGGCTGTAAGAGCACTGTGCAGAGCGAGTTGTTTCTTAGCTTCCCAAAGAGCTGGAAGCAAGATGCTGTGGGGCCCAACTCGACCTTTGGAAAGAAGCCTGCACTTTGTGCCTTTAAGCTCTAGGGCTACGTAGCACACCCAGAGCAGAAGTCCTACTTCAGCCAGATCAGGCCTGCAAAGAAACTGCATTTCACAGGCCTTTGGAAGAGATGTTCCCGGTAGACTGTAAGAGCACTGTGCAGAGCGAGTTCTTTCTTAGCTTCCCAAAGAGCTGGAAGCAAGATGCTGTGGGGCCCAACTCGCCCTTTGGAAAGAAGCCTGCACGTTGTGCCTTTCAGCTCTAGGGCAAAGTAGCACACCCAGAGCAGAAGTCCTACTTCAGCCAGATCAGGCCTGCAAAGAAACTGCGTTTCACAGGCCTTTGGAAGAGATGTTCCCGGTAGGCTGTAAGAGCACTGTGCAGAGCGAGTTGTTTCTTAGCTTCCCAAAGAGCTGGAAGCAAGATGCTGTGGGGCCCAACTCGCCCTTTGGAAAGAAGCCTGCACGTTGTGCCTTTCAGCTCTAGGGCAAAGTAGCACACCCAGAGCAGAAGTCCTACTTCAGCCAGATCAGGCCTGCAAAGAAACTGCGTTTCACAGGCGTTTGGAAGAGATGTTCCCGGTAGGCTGTAAGAGCACTGTGCAGAGCGAGTTGTTTCTTAGCTTCCCAAAGAGCTGGAAGCAAGATGCTGTGAGGCCCAACTCGCCCTTTGGAAAGAAGCCTGCACGTTGTGCCTTTCAGCTCTAGGGCAAAGTAGCACACCCAGAGCAGAAGTCCTACTTCAGCCAGATCAGGCCTGCAAAGAAACTGCGTTTCACAGGCCTTTCGAAGAGATGTTCCCGGTAGGCTGTAAGAGCACTGTGCAGAGCGAGTTGTTTCTTAGCTTCCCAAAGAGCTGGAAGCAAGATGCTGTGGGGCCCAACTCGCCCTTTGGAAAGAAGCCTGCACGTTGTGCCTTTCAGCTCTAGGGCAAAGTAGCACACCCAGAGCAGAAGTCCTACTTCAGCCAGATCAGGCCTGCAAAGAAACTGCGTTTCACAGGCCTTTGGAAGACATGTTCCCGGTAGGCTGTAAGAGCACTGTGCAGAGCGAGTGGTTTCTTAGCTTCCCAAAGAGCTGGAAGCAAGATGCTGTGGGGCCCAACTCGCCCTTTGGAAAGAAGCCTGAACGTTGTGCGTTTCAGCTCTAGGGCAAAGTAGCATACCCAGAGCAGAAGTCCTACTTCAGCCAGATCAGGCCTGCAAAGAAACTGCGTTTCACAGGCCTTTGGAAGAGATGTTCCCAGTAGGCTGTAAGAGCACTGTGCAGAGCGAGTTGTTTCTCAGCTTCCCAAAGAGCTGGAAGCAAGATGCTGTGGGGCCCAACTCGCCCTTTGGAAAGAAGCCTGCACGTTGTGCCTTTCAGCTCTAGGGCAAAGTAGCACACCCAGAGCAGAAGTCCTACTTCAGCCAGATCAGGCCTGCAAAGAAACTGCGTTTCACAGGCCTTTGGAAGAGATGTTCCCGGTAGGCTGTAAGAGCACTGTGCAGAGCGAGTTGTTTCTTAGCTTCCCAAAGAGCTGGAAGCAAGATGCTGTGGGGCCCAACTCGCCCTTAGGAAAGAAGCCTGCACGTTGTGCCTTTCAGCTCTAGGGCAAAGTAGCACACCCAGAGCAGAAGTCCTACTTCAGCCAGATCAGGCCTGCAAAGAAACTGCGTTTCACAGGCCTTTGGAAGAGATGTTCCCGGTAGGCTGTAAGAGCACTGTGCAGAGCGAGTTGTTTCTTAGCTTCCCAAAGAGCTGGAAGCAAGATGCTGTGGGGCCCAACTCGCCCTTTAGAAAGAAGCCTGCACGTTGTGCCTTTCAGCTCTAGGGCAAAGTAGCACACCCAGAGCAGAAGTCCTACTTCAGCCAGATCAGGCCTGCAAAGAAACTGCGTTTCACAGGCCTTTGGAAGAGATGTTGCCACTAGGCTGTAAGAGCACTGTGCAGAGCGAGTTGTTTCTTAGCTTCCCAAAGAGCTGGAAGCAAGATGCTGTGGGGCCCAACTCGCCCTTTGGAAAGAAGCCTGCACGTTGTGCCTTTCAGCTCTAGGGCAAAGTAGCACACCCAGAGCAGAAGTCCTACTTCAGCCAGATCAGGCCTGCAAAGAAACTGCGTTTCACAGGCCTTTGGAAGAGATGTTCCCGGTAGGCTGTAAGAGCACTGTGCAGAGCGAGTTGTTTCTTAGCTTCCCAAAGAGCTGGAAGCAAGATGCTGTGGGGCCCAACTCGCCCTTTGGAAAGAAGCCTGCACGTTGTGCCTTTCAGCTCTAGGGCAAAGTAGCACACCCAGAGCAGAAGTCCTACTTCAGCCAGATCAGGCCTGCAAAGGAACTGCGTTTCACAGGCCTTTGGAAGAGATGTTCCCGGTAGGCTGTAAGAGCACTGTGCAGAGCGAGTTGTTTCTTAGCTTCCCAAAGAGCTGGAAGCAAGATGCTGTGGGGCCCAACTCGCCCTTTGGAAAGAAGCCTGCACGTTGTGCCTTTCAGCTCTAGGGCAAAGTAGCACACCCAGAGCAGAAGTCCTACTTCAGCCAGGTCAGGCCTGCAAAGAAACTGCGTTTCACAGGCCTTTCGAAGAGATGTTCCCGGTAGGCTGTAAGAGCACTGTGCAGAGCGAGTTGTTTCTCAGCTTCCCAAAGAGCTGGAAGCAAGATGCTGTGGGGCCCAACTCGCCCTTTGGAAAGAAGCCTGCACGTTGTGCCTTTCAGCTCTAGGGCAAAGTAGCACACCCAGAGCAGAAGTCCTACTTCAGCCAGATCAGGCCTGCAAAGAAACTGCGTTTCACAGGCCTTTGGAAGAGATGTTCCCGGTAGGCTGTAAGAGCACTGTGCAGAGCGAGTTGTTTCTTAGCTTCCCAAAGAGCTGGAAGCAAGATGCTGTGGGGCCCAACTCGCCCTTAGGAAAGAAGCCTGCACGTTGTGCCTTTCAGCTCTAGGGCAAAGTAGCACACCCAGAGCAGAAGTCCTACTTCAGCCAGATCAGGCCTGCAAAGAAACTGCGTTTCACAGGCCTTTGGAAGAGATGTTCCCGGTAGGCTGTAAGAGCACTGTGCAGAGCGAGTTGTTTCTTAGCTTCCCAAAGAGCTGGAAGCAAGATGCTGTGGGGCCCAACTCGCCCTTTAGAAAGAAGCCTGCACGTTGTGCCTTTCAGCTCTAGGGCAAAGTAGCACACCCAGAGCAGAAGTCCTACTTCAGCCAGATCAGGCCTGCAAAGAAACTGCGTTTCACAGGCCTTTGGAAGAGATGTTGCCACTAGGCTGTAAGAGCACTGTGCAGAGCGAGTTGTTTCTTAGCTTCCCAAAGAGCTGGAAGCAAGATGCTGTGGGGCCCAACTCGCCCTTTGGAAAGAAGCCTGCACGTTGTGCCTTTCAGCTCTAGGGCAAAGTAGCACACCCAGAGCAGAAGTCCTACTTCAGCCAGATCAGGCCTGCAAAGAAACTGCGTTTCACAGGCCTTTGGAAGAGATGTTCCCGGTAGGCTGTAAGAGCACTGTGCAGAGCGAGTTGTTTCTTAGCTTCCCAAAGAGCTGGAAGCAAGATGCTGTGGGGCCCAACTCGCCCTTTGGAAAGAAGCCTGCACGTTGTGCCTTTCAGCTCTAGGGCAAAGTAGCACACCCAGAGCAGAAGTCCTACTTCAGCCAGATCAGGCCTGCAAAGGAACTGCGTTTCACAGGCCTTTGGAAGAGATGTTCCCGGTAGGCTGTAAGAGCACTGTGCAGAGCGAGTTGTTTCTTAGCTTCCCAAAGAGCTGGAAGCAAGATGCTGTGGGGCCCAACTCGCCCTTTGGAAAGAAGCCTGCACGTTGTGCCTTTCAGCTCTAGGGCAAAGTAGCACACCCAGAGCAGAAGTCCTACTTCAGCCAGGTCAGGCCTGCAAAGAAACTGCGTTTCACAGGCCTTTGGAAGAGATGTTCCCTGTAGGCTGTAAGAGCACTGTGCAGAGCGAGTTGTTTCTTAGCTTCCCAAAGAGCTGGAAGCAAGATGCTGTGGGGTCCAACTCGCCCTTTGGAAAGAAGCCTGCACGTTGTGCCTTTCAGCTCTAGGGCAAAGTAGCACACCCAGAGCAGAAGTCCTACTTCAGCCAGATCAGGCCTGCAAAGAAACTGCGTTTCACAGGCCTTTGGAAGAGATGTTCCCGGTAGGCTGTAAGAGCACTGTGCGGAGCGAGTTGTTTCTTAGCTTCCCAAAGAGCTGGAAGCAAGATGCTGTGGGGCCCAACTCGCCCTTTGGAAAGAAGCCTGCACTTTGTGCCTTTAAGCTCTAGGGCTACGTAGCACACCCAGAGCAGAAGTCCTACTTCAGCCAGGTCAGGCCTGCAAAGAAACTGCGTTTCACAGGCCTTTGGAAGAGATGTTCCCGGTAGGCTGTAAGAGCACTGTGCAGAGCGAGTTGTTTCTTAGCTTCCCAAAGAGCTGGAAGCAAGATGCTGTGGGGCCCAACTCGCCCTTTGGAAAGAAGCCTGCACGTTGTGCCTTTCAGCTCTAGGGCAAAGTAGCACACCCAGAGCAGAAGTCCTACTTCAGCCAGATCAGGCCTGCAAAGAAACTGCGTTTCACAGGCCTTTGGAAGAGATGTTCCCGGTAGGCTGTAAGAGCACTGTGCAGAGCGAGTTGTTTCTTAGCTTCCCAAAGAGCTGGAAGCAAGATGCTGTGGGGCCCAACTCGCCCTTTGGAAAGAAGCCTGCACGTTGTGCCTTTCAGCTCTAGGGCAAAGTAGCACACCCAGAGCAGAAGTCCTACTTCAGCCAGATCAGGCCTGCAAAGAAACTGCGTTTCACAGGCCTTTGGAAGAGATGTTCCCGGTAGGCTGTAAGAGCACTGTGCAGAGCGAGTTGTTTCTTAGCTTCCCAAAGAGCTGGAAGCAAGATGCTGTGGGGCCCAACTCGCCCTTTGGAAAGAAGCCTGCACGTTGTGCCTTTCAGCTCTAGGGCAAAGTAGCACACCCAGAGCAGAAGTCCTACTTCAGCCAGATCAGGCCTGCAAAGAAACTGCGTTTCACAGGCCTTTGGAAGACATGTTCCCGGGAGGCTGTAAGAGCACTGTGCAGAGCGAGTGGTTTCTTAGCTTCCCAAAGAGCTGGAAGCAAGATGCTGTGGGGCCCAACTCGCCCTTTGGAAAGAAGCCTGCACGTTGTGCCTTTCAGCTCTAGGGCAAAGTAGCACACCCAGAGCAGAAGTCCTACTTCAGCCAGATCAGGCCTGCAAAGAAACTGCGTTTCACAGGCCTTTGGAAGAGATGTTCCCGGTAGGCTGTAAGAGCACTGTGCAGAGCGAGTTGTTTCTTAGCTTCCCAAAGAGCTGGAAGCAAGATGCTGTGGGGCCCAACTCGCCCTTTGGAAAGAAGCCTGCACGTTGTGCCTTTCAGCTCTAGGGCAAAGTAGCACACCCAGAGCAGAAGTCCTACTTCAGCCAGATCAGGCCTGCAAAGGAACTGCGTTTCACAGGCCTTTGGAAGAGATGTTCCCGGTAGGCTGTAAGAGCACTGTGCAGAGCGAGTTGTTTCTTAGCTTCCCAAAGAGCTGGAAGCAAGATGCTGTGGGGCCCAACTCGCCCTTTGGAAAGAAGCCTGCACGTTGTGCCTTTCAGCTCTAGGGCAAAGTAGCACACCCAGAGCAGAAGTCCAACTTCAGCCAGGTCAGGCCTGCAAATAAACTGCGTTTCACAGGCCTTTCGAAGAGATGTTCCCGGTAGGCTGTAAGAGCACTGTGCAGAGCGAGTTGTTTCTCAGCTTCCCAAAGAGCTGGAAGCAAGATGCTGTGGGGCCCAACTCGCCCTTTGGAAAGAAGCCTGCACGTTGTGCCTTTCAGCTCTAGGGCAAAGTAGCACACCCAGAGCAGAAGTCCTACTTCAGCCAGATCAGGCCTGCAAAGAAACTGCGTTTCACAGGCCTTTGGAAGAGATGTTCCCGGTAGGCTGTAAGAGCACTGTGCAGAGCGAGTTGTTTCTTAGCTTCCCAAAGAGCTGGAAGCAAGATGCTGTGGGGCCCAACTCGCCCTTAGGAAAGAAGCCTGCACGTTGTGCCTTTCAGCTCTAGGGCAAAGTAGCACACCCAGAGCAGAAGTCCTACTTCAGCCAGATCAGGCCTGCAAAGAAACTGCGTTTCACAGGCCTTTGGAAGAGATGTTCCCGGTAGGCTGTAAGAGCACTGTGCAGAGCGAGTTGTTTCTTAGCTTCCCAAAGAGCTGGAAGCAAGATGCTGTGGGGCCCAACTCGCCCTTTAGAAAGAAGCCTGCACGTTGTGCCTTTCAGCTCTAGGGCAAAGTAGCACACCCAGAGCAGAAGTCCTACTTCAGCCAGATCAGGCCTGCAAAGAAACTGCGTTTCACAGGCCTTTGGAAGAGATGTTGCCACTAGGCTGTAAGAGCACTGTGCAGAGCGAGTTGTTTCTTAGCTTCCCAAAGAGCTGGAAGCAAGATGCTGTGGGGCCCAACTCGCCCTTTGGAAAGAAGCCTGCACGTTGTGCCTTTCAGCTCTAGGGCAAAGTAGCACACCCAGAGCAGAAGTCCTACTTCAGCCAGATCAGGCCTGCAAAGAAACTGCGTTTCACAGGCCTTTGGAAGAGATGTTCCCGGTAGGCTGTAAGAGCACTGTGCAGAGCGAGTTGTTTCTTAGCTTCCCAAAGAGCTGGAAGCAAGATGCTGTGGGGCCCAACTCGCCCTTTGGAAAGAAGCCTGCACGTTGTGCCTTTCAGCTCTAGGGCAAAGTAGCACACCCAGAGCAGAAGTCCTACTTCAGCCAGATCAGGCCTGCAAAGGAACTGCGTTTCACAGGCCTTTGGAAGAGATGTTCCCGGTAGGCTGTAAGAGCACTGTGCAGAGCGAGTTGTTTCTTAGCTTCCCAAAGAGCTGGAAGCAAGATGCTGTGGGGCCCAACTCGCCCTTTGGAAAGAAGCCTGCACGTTGTGCCTTTCAGCTCTAGGGCAAAGTAGCACACCCAGAGCAGAAGTCCTACTTCAGCCAGGTCAGGCCTGCAAAGAAACTGCGTTTCACAGGCCTTTGGAAGAGATGTTCCCTGTAGGCTGTAAGAGCACTGTGCAGAGCGAGTTGTTTCTTAGCTTCCCAAAGAGCTGGAAGCAAGATGCTGTGGGGTCCAACTCGCCCTTTGGAAAGAAGCCTGCACGTTGTGCCTTTCAGCTCTAGGGCAAAGTAGCACACCCAGAGCAGAAGTCCTACTTCAGCCAGATCAGGCCTGCAAAGAAACTGCGTTTCACAGGCCTTTGGAAGAGATGTTCCCGGTAGGCTGTAAGAGCACTGTGCGGAGCGAGTTGTTTCTTAGCTTCCCAAAGAGCTGGAAGCAAGATGCTGTGGGGCCCAACTCGCCCTTTGGAAAGAAGCCTGCACTTTGTGCCTTTAAGCTCTAGGGCTACGTAGCACACCCAGAGCAGAAGTCCTACTTCAGCCAGATCAGGCCTGCAAAGAAACTGCGTTTCACAGGCCTTTGGAAGAGATGTTCCCGGTAGGCTGTAAGAGCACTGTGCAGAGCGAGTTGTTTCTTAGCTTCCCAAAGAGCTGGAAGCAAGATGCTGTGGGGCCCAACTCGCCCTTTGGAAAGAAGCCTGCACGTTGTGCCTTTCAGCTCTAGGGCAAAGTAGCACACCCAGAGCAGAAGTCCTACTTCAGCCAGATCAGGCCTGCAAAGAAACTGCGTTTCACAGGCCTTTGGAAGAGATGTTCCCGGTAGGCTGTAAGAGCACTGTGCAGAGCGAGTTGTTTCTTAGCTTCCCAAAGAGCTGGAAGCAAGATGCTGTGGGGCCCAACTCGCCCTTTGGAAAGAAGCCTGCACGTTGTGCCTTTCAGCTCTAGGGCAAAGTAGCACACCCAGAGCAGAAGTCCTACTTCAGCCAGATCAGGCCTGCAAAGAAACTGCGTTTCACAGGCCTTTGGAAGAGATGTTCCCGGTAGGCTGTAAGAGCACTGTGCAGAGCGAGTTGTTTCTTAGCTTCCCAAAGAGCTGGAAGCAAGATGCTGTGGGGCCCAACTCGCCCTTTGGAAAGAAGCCTGCACGTTGTGCCTTTCAGCTCTAGGGCAAAGTAGCACACCCAGAGCAGAAGTCCTACTTCAGCCAGATCAGGCCTGCAAAGAAACTGCGTTTCACAGGCCTTTGGAAGAGATGTTCCCGGGAGGCTGTAAGAGCACTGTGCAGAGCGAGTGGTTTCTTAGCTTCCCAAAGAGCTGGAAGCAAGATGCTGTGGGGCCCAACTCGCCCTTTGGAAAGAAGCCTGCACGTTGTGCCTTTCAGCTCTAGGGCAAAGTAGCACACCCAGAGCAGAAGTCCTACTTCAGCCAGATCAGGCCTGCAAAGAAACTGCGTTTCACAGGCCTTTCGAAGAGATGTTCCCGGTAGGCTGTAAGAGCACTGTGCAGAGCGAGTTGTTTCTTAGCTTGCCAAAGAGCTGGAAGCAAGATGCTGTGGGGCCCAACTCGCCCTTTGGAAAGAAGCCTGCACGTTGTGCCTTTCAGCTCTAGGGCAAAGTAGCACACCCAGAGCAGAAGTCCTACTTCAGCCAGATCAGGCCTGCAAAGAAACTGCGTTTCACAGGCCTTTGGAAGAGATGTTCCCGGTAGGCTGTAAGAGCACTGTGCAGAGCGAGTTGTTTCTTAGCTTCCCAAAGAGCTGGAAGCAAGATGCTGTGGGGCCCAACTCGCCCTTTGGAAAGAAGCCTGCACGTTGTGCCTTTCAGCTCTAGGGCAAAGTAGCACACCCAGAGCAGAAGTCCTACTTCAGCCAGATCAGGCCTGCAAAGAAACTGCGTTTCACAGGCCTTTGGAAGAGATGTTCCCGGTAGGCTGTAAGAGCACTGTGCAGAGCGAGTTGTTTCTTAGCTTCCCAAAGAGCTGGAAGCAAGATGCTGTGGGGCCCAACTCGCCCTTTGGAAAGAAGCCTGCACGTTGTGCCTTTCAGCTCTAGGGCAAAGTAGCACACCCAGAGCAGAAGTCCTACTTCAGCCAGATCAGGCCTGCAAAGAAACTGCGTTTCACAGGCCTTTGGAAGAGATGTTCCCGGTAGGCTGTAAGAGCACTGTGCAGAGCGAGTTGTTTCTTAGCTTCCCAAAGAGCTGGAAGCAAGATGCTGTGGGGCCCAACTCGCCCTTTGGAAAGAAGCCTGCACGTTGTGCCTTTCAGCTCTAGGGCAAAGTAGCACACCCAGAGCAGAAGTCCTACTTCAGCCAGATCAGGCCTGCAAAGAAACTGCGTTTCACAGGCCTTTGGAAGAGATGTTCCCGGGAGGCTGTAAGAGCACTGTGCAGAGCGAGTGGTTTCTTAGCTTCCCAAAGAGCTGGAAGCAAGATGCTGTGGGGCCCAACTCGCCCTTTGGAAAGAAGCCTGCACGTTGTGCCTTTCAGCTCTAGGGCAAAGTAGCACACCCAGAGCAGAAGTCCTACTTCAGCCAGATCAGGCCTGCAAAGAAACTGCGTTTCACAGGCCTTTCGAAGAGATGTTCCCGGTAGGCTGTAAGAGCACTGTGCAGAGCGAGTTGTTTCTTAGCTTGCCAAAGAGCTGGAAGCAAGATGCTGTGGGGCCCAACTCGCCCTTTGGAAAGAAGCCTGCACGTTGTGCCTTTCAGCTCTAGGGCAAAGTAGCACACCCAGAGCAGAAGTCCTACTTCAGCCAGATCAGGCCTGCAAAGAAACTGCGTTTCACAGGCCTTTGGAAGAGATGTTCCCGGTAGGCTGTAAGAGCACTGTGCAGAGCGAGTTGTTTCTTAGCTTCCCAAAGAGCTGGAAGCAAGATGCTGTGGGGCCCAACTCGCCCTTTGGAAAGAAGCCTGCACGTTGTGCCTTTCAGCTCTAGGGCAAAGTAGCACACCCAGAGCAGAAGTCCTACTTCAGCCAGATCAGGCCTGCAAAGAAACTGCGTTTCACAGGCCTTTGGAAGAGATGTTCCCGGTAGGCTGTAAGAGCACTGTGCGGAGCGAGTTGTTTCTTAGCTTCCCAAAGAGCTGGAAGCAAGATGCTGTGGGGCCCAACTCGCCCTTTGGAAAGAAGCCTGCACGTTGTGCCTTTCAGCTCTAGGGCAAAGTAGCACACCCAGAGCAGAAGTCCTACTTCAGCCAGATCAGGCCTGCAAAGAAACTGCGTTTCACAGGCCTTTGGAAGAGATGTTCCCGGTAGGCTGTAAGAGCACTGTGCAGAGCGAGTTGTTTCTTAGCTTCCCAAAGAGCTGGAAGCAAGATGCTGTGGGGCCCAACTCGCCCTTTGGAAAGAAGCCTGCACGTTGTGCCTTTCAGCTCTAGGGCAAAGTAGCACACCCAGAGCAGAAGTCCTACTTCAGCCAGATCAGGCCTGCAAAGAAACTGCGTTTCACAGGCCTTTGGAAGAGATGTTCCCGGTAGGCTGTAAGAGCACTGTGCAGAGCGAGTTGTTTCTTAGCTTCCCAAAGAGCTGGAAGCAAGATGCTGTGGGGCCCAACTCGCCCTTTGGAAAGAAGCCTGCACGTTGTGCCTTTCAGCTCTAGGGCAAAGTAGCACACCCAGAGCAGAAGTCCTACTTCAGCCAGATCAGGCCTGCAAAGAAACTGCGTTTCACAGGCCTTTGGAAGAGATGTTCCCGGTAGGCTGTAAGAGCACTGTGCAGAGCGAGTTGTTTCTTAGCTTGCCAAAGAGCTGGAAGCAAGATGCTGTGGGGCCCAACTCGCCCTTTGGAAAGAAGCCTGCACGTTGTGCCTTTCAGCTCTAGGGCAAAGTAGCACACCCAGAGCAGAAGTCCTACTTCAGCCAGATCAGGCCTGCAAAGAAACTGCGTTTCACAGGCCTTTGGAAGAGATGTTCCCGGTAGGCTGTAAGAGCACTGTGCAGAGCGAGTTGTTTCTTAGCTTCCCAAAGAGCTGGAAGCAAGATGCTGTGGGGCCCAACTCGCCCTTTGGAAAGAAGCCTGCACGTTGTGCCTTTCAGCTCTAGGGCAAAGTAGCACACCCAGAGCAGAAGTCCTACTTCAGCCAGATCAGGCCTGCAAAGAAACTGCGTTTCACAGGCCTTTGGAAGAGATGTTCCCGGTAGGCTGTAAGAGCACTGTGCAGAGCGAGTTGTTTCTTAGCTTCCCAAAGAGCTGGAAGCAAGATGCTGTGGGGCCCAACTCGCCCTTTGGAAAGAAGCCTGCACGTTGTGCCTTTCAGCTCTAGGGCAAAGTAGCACACCCAGAGCAGAAGTCCTACTTCAGCCAGATCAGGCCTGCAAAGAAACTGCGTTTCACAGGCCTTTGGAAGAGATGTTCCCGGTAGGCTGTAAGAGCACTGTGCAGAGCGAGTTGTTTCTTAGCTTCCCAAAGAGCTGGAAGCAAGATGCTGTGGGGCCCAACTCGCCCTTTGGAAAGAAGCCTGCACGTTGTGCCTTTCAGCTCTAGGGCAAAGTAGCACACCCAGAGCAGAAGTCCTACTTCAGCCAGATCAGGCCTGCAAAGAAACTGCGTTTCACAGGCCTTTGGAAGAGATGTTCCCGGGAGGCTGTAAGAGCACTGTGCAGAGCGAGTGGTTTCTTAGCTTCCCAAAGAGCTGGAAGCAAGATGCTGTGGGGCCCAACTCGCCCTTTGGAAAGAAGCCTGCACGTTGTGCCTTTCAGCTCTAGGGCAAAGTAGCACACCCAGAGCAGAAGTCCTACTTCAGCCAGATCAGGCCTGCAAAGAAACTGCGTTTCACAGGCCTTTGGAAGAGATGTTCCCGGTAGGCTGTAAGAGCACTGTGCAGAGCGAGTTGTTTCTTAGCTTCCCAAAGAGCTGGAAGCAAGATGCTGTGGGGCCCAACTCGCCCTTTGGAAAGAAGCCTGCACGTTGTGCCTTTCAGCTCTAGGGCAAAGTAGCACACCCAGAGCAGAAGTCCTACTTCAGCCAGATCAGGCCTGCAAAGAAACTGCGTTTCACAGGCCTTTGGAAGAGATGTTCCCGGTAGGCTGTAAGAGCACTGTGCAGAGCGAGTTGTTTCTTAGCTTCCCAAAGAGCTGGAAGCAAGATGCTGTGGGGCCCAACTCGCCCTTTGGAAAGAAGCCTGCACGTTGTGCCTTTCAGCTCTAGGGCAAAGTAGCACACCCAGAGCAGAAGTCCTACTTCAGCCAGATCAGGCCTGCAAAGAAACTGCGTTTCACAGGCCTTTGGAAGAGATGTTCCCAGTAGGCTGTAAGAGCACTGTGCAGAGCGAGTTGTTTCTTAGCTTCCCAAAGAGCTGGAAGCAAGATGCTGTGGGGCCCAACTCGCCCTTTGGAAAGAAGCCTGCACGTTGTGCCTTTCAGCTCTAGGGCAAAGTAGCACACCCAGAGCAGAAGTCCTACTTCAGCCAGATCAGGCCTGCAAAGAAACTGCGTTTCACAGGCCTTTGGAAGAGATGTTCCCGGTAGGCTGTAAGAGCACTGTGCAGAGCGAGTTGTTTCTTAGCTTCCCAAAGAGCTGGAAGCAAGATGCTGTGGGGCCCAACTCGCCCTTTGGAAAGAAGCCTGCACGTTGTGCCTTTCAGCTCTAGGGCAAAGTAGCACACCCAGAGCAGAAGTCCTACTTCAGCCAGATCAGGCCTGCAAAGAAACTGCGTTTCACAGGCCTTTGGAAGAGATGTTCCCGGTAGGCTGTAAGAGCACTGTGCAGAGCGAGTTGTTTCTTAGCTTCCCAAAGAGCTGGAAGCAAGATGCTGTGGGGCCCAACTCGCCCTTTGGAAAGAAGCCTGCACGTTGTGCCTTTCAGCTCTAGGGCAAAGTAGCACACCCAGAGCAGAAGTCCTACTTCAGCCAGGTCAGGCCTGCAAAGAAACTGCGTTTCACAGGCCTTTGGAAGAGATGTTCCCGGTAGGCTGTAAGAGCACTGTGCAGAGCGAGTTGTTTCTTAGCTTCCCAAAGAGCTGGAAGCAAGATGCTGTGGGGCCCAACTCGCCCTTTGGAAAGAAGCCTGCACGTTGTGCCTTTCAGCTCTAGGGCAAAGTAGCACACCCAGAGCAGAAGTCCTACTTCAGCCAGATCATGCCTGCAAAGAAACTGCGTTTCACAGGCCTTTGGAAGAGATATTCCCGGTAGGCTGTAAGAGCACTGTGCGGAGCGAGTTGTTTCTTAGCTTCCCAAAGAGCTGGAAGCAAGATGCTGTGGGGCCCAACTCGCCCTTTGGAAAGAAGCCTGCACGTTGTGCCTTTCAGCTCTAGGGCAAAGTAGCACACCCAGAGCAGAAGTCCTACTTCAGCCAGATCAGGCCTGCAAAGAAACTGCGTTTCACAGGCCTTTGGAAGAGATGTTCCCGGTAGGCTGTAAGAGCACTGTGCAGAGCGAGTTGTTTCTTAGCTTCCCAAAGAGCTGGAAGCAAGATGCTGTGGGGCCCAACTCGCCCTTTGGAAAGAAGCCTGCACGTTGTGCCTTTCAGCTCTAGGGCAAAGTAGCACACCCAGAGCAGAAGTCCTACTTCAGCCAGATCAGGCCTGCAAAGAAACTGCGTTTCACAGGCCTTTGGAAGAGATGTTCCCGGTAGGCTGTAAGAGCACTGTGCAGAGCGAGTTGTTTCTTAGCTTCCCAAAGAGCTGGAAGCAAGATGCTGTGGGGCCCAACTCGCCCTTTGGAAAGAAGCCTGCACGTTGTGCCTTTCAGCTCTAGGGCAAAGTAGCACACCCAGAGCAGAAGTCCTACTTCAGCCAGATCAGGCCTGCAAAGAAACTGCGTTTCACAGGCCTTTGGAAGAGATGTTCCCGGTAGGCTGTAAGAGCACTGTGCAGAGCGAGTGGTTTCTTAGCTTCCCAAAGAGCTGGAAGCAAGATGCTGTGGGGCCCAACTCGCCCTTTGGAAAGAAGCCTGCACGTTGTGCCTTTCAGCTCTAGGGCAAAGTAGCACACCCAGAGCAGAAGTCCTACTTCAGCCAGATCAGGCCTGCAAAGAAACTGCGTTTCACAGGCCTTTGGAAGAGATGTTCCCGGTAGGCTGTAAGAGCACTGTGCAGAGCGAGTTGTTTCTTAGCTTCCCAAAGAGCTGGAAGCAAGATGCTGTGGGGCCCAACTCGCCCTTTGGAAAGAAGCCTGCACGTTGTGCCTTTCAGCTCTAGGGCAAAGTAGCACACCCAGAGCAGAAGTCCTACTTCAGCCAGATCAGGCCTGCAAAGAAACTGCGTTTCACAGGCCTTTGGAAGAGATGTTCCCGGTAGGCTGTAAGAGCACTGTGCAGAGCGAGTTGTTTCTTAGCTTCCCAAAGAGCTGGAAGCAAGATGCTGTGGGGCCCAACTCGCCCTTTGGAAAGAAGCCTGCACGTTGTGCCTTTCAGCTCTAGGGCAAAGTAGCACACCCAGAGCAGAAGTCCTACTTCAGCCAGATCAGGCCTGCAAAGAAACTGCGTTTCACAGGCCTTTGGAAGAGATGTTCCCGGTAGGCTGTAAGAGCACTGTGCAGAGCGAGTTGTTTCTTAGCTTCCCAAAGAGCTGGAAGCAAGATGCTGTGGGGCCCAACTCGCCCTTTGGAAAGAAGCCTGCACGTTGTGCCTTTCAGCTCTAGGGCAAAGTAGCACACCCAGAGCAGAAGTCCTACTTCAGCCAGGTCAGTCCTGCAAAGAAACTGCGTTTCACAGGCCTTTGGAAGAGATGTTCCCGGTAGGCTGTAAGAGCACTGTGCAGAGCGAGTTGTTTCTTAGCTTCCCAAAGAGCTGGAAGCAAGATGCTGTGGGGCCCAACTCGCCCTTTGGAAAGAAGCCTGCACGTTGTGCCTTTCAGCTCTAGGGCAAAGTAGCACACCCAGAGCAGAAGTCCTACTTCAGCCAGGTCAGGCCTGCAAAGAAACTGCGTTTCACAGGCCTTTGGAAGAGATGTTCCCGGTAGGCTGTAAGAGCACTGTGCAGAGCGAGTTGTTTCTTAGCTTCCCAAAGAGCTGGAAGCAAGATGCTGTGGGGCCCAACTCGCCCTTTGGAAAGAAGCCTGCACGTTGTGCCTTTCAGCTCTAGGGCAAAGTAGCACACCCAGAGCAGAAGTCCTACTTCAGCCAGATCAGGCCTGCAAAGAAACTGCGTTTCACAGGCCTTTGGAAGAGATGTTCCCACTAGGCTGTAAGAGCACTGTGCAGAGCGAGTTGTTTCTTAGCTTCCCAAAGAGCTGGAAGCAAGATGCTGTGGGGCCCAACTCGACCTTTGGAAAGAAGCCTGCACTTTGTGCCTTTAAGCTCTAGGGCTACGTAGCACACCCAGAGCAGAAGTCCTACTTCAGCCAGATCAGGCCTGCAAAGAAACTGCATTTCACAGGCCTTTGGAAGAGATGTTCCCGGTAGACTGTAAGAGCACTGTGCAGAGCGAGTTCTTTCTTAGCTTCCCAAAGAGCTGGAAGCAAGATGCTGTGGGGCCCAACTCGCCCTTTGGAAAGAAGCCTGCACGTTGTGCCTTTCAGCTCTAGGGCAAAGTAGCACACCCAGAGCAGAAGTCCTACTTCAGCCAGATCAGGCCTGCAAAGAAACTGCGTTTCACAGGCCTTTGGAAGAGATGTTCCCGGTAGGCTGTAAGAGCACTGTGCAGAGCGAGTTGTTTCTTAGCTTCCCAAAGAGCTGGAAGCAAGATGCTGTGGGGCCCAACTCGCCCTTTGGAAAGAAGCCTGCACGTTGTGCCTTTCAGCTCTAGGGCAAAGTAGCACACCCAGAGCAGAAGTCCTACTTCAGCCAGATCAGGCCTGCAAAGAAACTGCGTTTCACAGGCCTTTGGAAGAGATGTTCCCGGTAGGCTGTAAGAGCACTGTGCGGAGCGAGTTGTTTCTTAGCTTCCCAAAGAGCTGGAAGCAAGATGCTGTGGGGCCCAACTCGCCCTTTGGAAAGAAGCCTGCACGTTGTGCCTTTCAGCTCTAGGGCAAAGTAGCACACCCAGAGCAGAAGTCCTACTTCAGCCAGATCAGGCCTGCAAAGAAACTGCGTTTCACAGGCCTTTCGAAGAGATGTTCCCGGTAGGCTGTAAGAGCACTGTGCAGAGCGAGTTGTTTCTTAGCTTCCCAAAGAGCTGGAAGCAAGATGCTGTGGGGCCCAACTCGCCCTTTGGAAAGAAGCCTGCACGTTGTGCCTTTCAGCTCTAGGGCAAAGTAGCACACCCAGAGCAGAAGTCCTACTTCAGCCAGATCAGGCCTGCAAAGAAACTGCGTTTCACAGGCCTTTGGAAGACATGTTCCCGGTAGGCTGTAAGAGCACTGTGCAGAGCGAGTGGTTTCTTAGCTTCCCAAAGAGCTGGAAGCAAGATGCTGTGGGGCCCAACTCGCCCTTTGGAAAGAAGCCTGAACGTTGTGCGTTTCAGCTCTAGGGCAAAGTAGCATACCCAGAGCAGAAGTCCTACTTCAGCCAGATCAGGCCTGCAAAGAAACTGCGTTTCACAGGCCTTTGGAAGAGATGTTCCCAGTAGGCTGTAAGAGCACTGTGCAGAGCGAGTTGTTTCTCAGCTTCCCAAAGAGCTGGAAGCAAGATGCTGTGGGGCCCAACTCGCCCTTTGGAAAGAAGCCTGCACGTTGTGCCTTTCAGCTCTAGGGCAAAGTAGCACACCCAGAGCAGAAGTCCTACTTCAGCCAGATCAGGCCTGCAAAGAAACTGCGTTTCACAGGCCTTTGGAAGAGATGTTCCCGGTAGGCTGTAAGAGCACTGTGCAGAGCGAGTTGTTTCTTAGCTTCCCAAAGAGCTGGAAGCAAGATGCTGTGGGGCCCAACTCGCCCTTAGGAAAGAAGCCTGCACGTTGTGCCTTTCAGCTCTAGGGCAAAGTAGCACACCCAGAGCAGAAGTCCTACTTCAGCCAGATCAGGCCTGCAAAGAAACTGCGTTTCACAGGCCTTTGGAAGAGATGTTCCCGGTAGGCTGTAAGAGCACTGTGCAGAGCGAGTTGTTTCTTAGCTTCCCAAAGAGCTGGAAGCAAGATGCTGTGGGGCCCAACTCGCCCTTTAGAAAGAAGCCTGCACGTTGTGCCTTTCAGCTCTAGGGCAAAGTAGCACACCCAGAGCAGAAGTCCTACTTCAGCCAGATCAGGCCTGCAAAGAAACTGCGTTTCACAGGCCTTTGGAAGAGATGTTGCCACTAGGCTGTAAGAGCACTGTGCAGAGCGAGTTGTTTCTTAGCTTCCCAAAGAGCTGGAAGCAAGATGCTGTGGGGCCCAACTCGCCCTTTGGAAAGAAGCCTGCACGTTGTGCCTTTCAGCTCTAGGGCAAAGTAGCACACCCAGAGCAGAAGTCCTACTTCAGCCAGATCAGGCCTGCAAAGAAACTGCGTTTCACAGGCCTTTGGAAGAGATGTTCCCGGTAGGCTGTAAGAGCACTGTGCAGAGCGAGTTGTTTCTTAGCTTCCCAAAGAGCTGGAAGCAAGATGCTGTGGGGCCCAACTCGCCCTTTGGAAAGAAGCCTGCACGTTGTGCCTTTCAGCTCTAGGGCAAAGTAGCACACCCAGAGCAGAAGTCCTACTTCAGCCAGATCAGGCCTGCAAAGGAACTGCGTTTCACAGGCCTTTGGAAGAGATGTTCCCGGTAGGCTGTAAGAGCACTGTGCAGAGCGAGTTGTTTCTTAGCTTCCCAAAGAGCTGGAAGCAAGATGCTGTGGGGCCCAACTCGCCCTTTGGAAAGAAGCCTGCACGTTGTGCCTTTCAGCTCTAGGGCAAAGTAGCACACCCAGAGCAGAAGTCCTACTTCAGCCAGGTCAGGCCTGCAAAGAAACTGCGTTTCACAGGCCTTTCGAAGAGATGTTCCCGGTAGGCTGTAAGAGCACTGTGCAGAGCGAGTTGTTTCTCAGCTTCCCAAAGAGCTGGAAGCAAGATGCTGTGGGGCCCAACTCGCCCTTTGGAAAGAAGCCTGCACGTTGTGCCTTTCAGCTCTAGGGCAAAGTAGCACACCCAGAGCAGAAGTCCTACTTCAGCCAGATCAGGCCTGCAAAGAAACTGCGTTTCACAGGCCTTTGGAAGAGATGTTCCCGGTAGGCTGTAAGAGCACTGTGCAGAGCGAGTTGTTTCTTAGCTTCCCAAAGAGCTGGAAGCAAGATGCTGTGGGGCCCAACTCGCCCTTAGGAAAGAAGCCTGCACGTTGTGCCTTTCAGCTCTAGGGCAAAGTAGCACACCCAGAGCAGAAGTCCTACTTCAGCCAGATCAGGCCTGCAAAGAAACTGCGTTTCACAGGCCTTTGGAAGAGATGTTCCCGGTAGGCTGTAAGAGCACTGTGCAGAGCGAGTTGTTTCTTAGCTTCCCAAAGAGCTGGAAGCAAGATGCTGTGGGGCCCAACTCGCCCTTTAGAAAGAAGCCTGCACGTTGTGCCTTTCAGCTCTAGGGCAAAGTAGCACACCCAGAGCAGAAGTCCTACTTCAGCCAGATCAGGCCTGCAAAGAAACTGCGTTTCACAGGCCTTTGGAAGAGATGTTGCCACTAGGCTGTAAGAGCACTGTGCAGAGCGAGTTGTTTCTTAGCTTCCCAAAGAGCTGGAAGCAAGATGCTGTGGGGCCCAACTCGCCCTTTGGAAAGAAGCCTGCACGTTGTGCCTTTCAGCTCTAGGGCAAAGTAGCACACCCAGAGCAGAAGTCCTACTTCAGCCAGATCAGGCCTGCAAAGAAACTGCGTTTCACAGGCCTTTGGAAGAGATGTTCCCGGTAGGCTGTAAGAGCACTGTGCAGAGCGAGTTGTTTCTTAGCTTCCCAAAGAGCTGGAAGCAAGATGCTGTGGGGCCCAACTCGCCCTTTGGAAAGAAGCCTGCACGTTGTGCCTTTCAGCTCTAGGGCAAAGTAGCACACCCAGAGCAGAAGTCCTACTTCAGCCAGATCAGGCCTGCAAAGGAACTGCGTTTCACAGGCCTTTGGAAGAGATGTTCCCGGTAGGCTGTAAGAGCACTGTGCAGAGCGAGTTGTTTCTTAGCTTCCCAAAGAGCTGGAAGCAAGATGCTGTGGGGCCCAACTCGCCCTTTGGAAAGAAGCCTGCACGTTGTGCCTTTCAGCTCTAGGGCAAAGTAGCACACCCAGAGCAGAAGTCCTACTTCAGCCAGGTCAGGCCTGCAAAGAAACTGCGTTTCACAGGCCTTTGGAAGAGATGTTCCCTGTAGGCTGTAAGAGCACTGTGCAGAGCGAGTTGTTTCTTAGCTTCCCAAAGAGCTGGAAGCAAGATGCTGTGGGGTCCAACTCGCCCTTTGGAAAGAAGCCTGCACGTTGTGCCTTTCAGCTCTAGGGCAAAGTAGCACACCCAGAGCAGAAGTCCTACTTCAGCCAGATCAGGCCTGCAAAGAAACTGCGTTTCACAGGCCTTTGGAAGAGATGTTCCCGGTAGGCTGTAAGAGCACTGTGCGGAGCGAGTTGTTTCTTAGCTTCCCAAAGAGCTGGAAGCAAGATGCTGTGGGGCCCAACTCGCCCTTTGGAAAGAAGCCTGCACTTTGTGCCTTTCAGCTCTAGGGCAACGTAGCACACCCAGAGCAGAAGTCCTACTTCAGCCAGATCAGGCCTGCAAAGAAACTGCGTTTCACAGGCCTTTGGAAGAGATGTTCCCGGTAGGCTGTAAGAGCACTGTGCAGAGCGAGTTGTTTCTTAGCTTCCCAAAGAGCTGGAAGCAAGATGCTGTGGGGCCCAACTCGCCCTTTGGAAAGAAGCCTGCACGTTGTGGCTTTCAGCTCTAGGGCAAAGTAGCACACCCAGAGCAGAAGTCCTACTTCAGCCAGATCAGGCCTGCAAAGAAACTGCGTTTCACAGGCCTTTGGAAGAGATGTTCCCGGTAGGCTGTAAGAGCACTGTGCAGAGCGAGTTGTTTCTTAGCTTCCCAAAGAGCTGGAAGCAAGATGCTGTGGGGCCCAACTCGCCCTTTGGAAAGAAGCCTGCACGTTGTGCCTTTCAGCTCTAGGGCAAAGTAGCACACCCAGAGCAGAAGTCCTACTTCAGCCAGATCAGGCCTGCAAAGAAACTGCGTTTCACAGGCCTTTGGAAGAGATGTTCCCACTAGGCTGTAAGAGCACTGTGCAGAGCGAGTTGTTTCTTAGCTTCCCAAAGAGCTGGAAGCAAGATGCTGTGGGGCCCAACTCGCCCTTTGGAAAGAAGCCTGCACGTTGTGCCTTTCAGCTCTAGGGCAAAGTAGCACACCCAGAGCAGAAGTCCTACTTCAGCCAGATCAGGCCTGCAAAGAAACTGCGTTTCACAGGCCTTTGGAAGAGATGTTCCCGGTAGGCTGTAAGAGCACTGTGCAGAGCGAGTTGTTTCTTAGCTTCCCAAAGAGCTGGAAGCAAGATGCTGTGGGGCCCAACTCGCCCTTTGGAAAGAAGCCTGCACGTTGTGGCTTTCAGCTCTAGGGCAAAGTAGCACACCCAGAGCAGAAGTCCTACTTCAGCCAGATCAGGCCTGCAAAGAAACTGCGTTTCACAGGCCTTTGGAAGAGATGTTCCCGGTAGGCTGTAAGAGCACTGTGCAGAGCGAGTTGTTTCTTAGCTTCCCAAAGAGCTGGAAGCAAGATGCTGTGGGGCCCAACTCGCCCTTTGGAAAGAAGCCTGCACGTTGTGCCTTTCAGCTCTAGGGCAAAGTAGCACACCCAGAGCAGAAGTCCTACTTCAGCCAGATCAGGCCTGCAAAGAAACTGCGTTTCACAGGCCTTTGGAAGAGATGTTCCCGGTAGGCTGTAAGAGCACTGTGCAGAGCGAGTGGTTTCTTAGCTTCCCAAAGAGCTGGAAGCAAGATGCTGTGGGGCCCAACTCGCCCTTTGGAAAGAAGCCTGCACGTTGTGCCTTTCAGCTCTAGGGCAAAGTAGCACACCCAGAGCAGAAGTCCTACTTCAGCCAGATCAGGCCTGCAAAGAAACTGCGTTTCACAGGCCTTTGGAAGAGATGTTCCCGGTAGGCTGTAAGAGCACTGTGCAGAGCGAGTTGTTTCTTAGCTTCCCAAAGAGCTGGAAGCAAGATGCTGTGGGGCCCAACTCGACCTTTGGAAAGAAGCCTGCACGTTGTGGCTTTCAGCTCTAGGGCAAAGTAGCACACCCAGAGCAGAAGTCCTACTTCAGCCAGATCAGGCCTGCAAAGAAACTGCGTTTCACAGGCCTTTGGAAGAGATGTTCCCGGTAGGCTGTAAGAGCACTGTGCAGAGCGAGTGGTTTCTTAGCTTCCCAAAGAGCTGGAAGCAAGATGCTGTGGGGCCCAACTCGCCCTTTGGAAAGAAGCCTGCACGTTGTGCCTTTCAGCTCTAGGGCAAAGTAGCACACCCAGAGCAGAAGTCCTACTTCAGCCAGATCAGGCCTGCAAAGAAACTGCGTTTCACAGGCCTTTGGAAGAGATGTTCCCGGTAGGCTGTAAGAGCACTGTGCAGAGCGAGTTGTTTCTTAGCTTCCCAAAGAGCTGGAAGCAAGATGCTGTGGGGCCCAACTCGCCCTTTGGAAAGAAGCCTGCACGTTGTGCCTTTCAGCTCTAGGGCAAAGTAGCACACCCAGAGCAGAAGTCCTACTTCAGCCAGATCAGGCCTGCAAAGAAACTGCGTTTCACAGGCCTTTGGAAGAGATGTTCCCGGTAGGCTGTAAGAGCACTGTGCAGAGCGAGTTGTTTCTTAGCTTCCCAAAGAGCTGGAAGCAAGATGCTGTGGGGCCCAACTCGCCCTTTGGAAAGAAGCCTGCACGTTGTGCCTTTCAGCTCTAGGGCAAAGTAGCACACCCAGAGCAGAAGTCCTACTTCAGCCAGATCAGGCCTGCAAAGAAACTGCGTTTCACAGGCCTTTGGAAGAGATGTTCCCAGTAGGCTGTAAGAGCACTGTGCAGAGCGAGTTGTTTCTCAGCTTCCCAAAGAGCTGGAAGCAAGATGCTGTGGGGCCCAACTCGCCCTTTGGAAAGAAGCCTGCACGTTGTGCCTTTCAGCTCTAGGGCAAAGTAGCACACCCAGAGCAGAAGTCCTACTTCAGCCAGATCAGGCCTGCAAAGAAACTGCGTTTCACAGGCCTTTGGAAGAGATGTTCCCGGTAGGCTGTAAGAGCACTGTGCAGAGCGAGTTGTTTCTTAGCTTCCCAAAGAGCTGGAAGCAAGATGCTGTGGGGCCCAACTCGCCCTTAGGAAAGAAGCCTGCACGTTGTGCCTTTCAGCTCTAGGGCAAAGTAGCACACCCAGAGCAGAAGTCCTACTTCAGCCAGATCAGGCCTGCAAAGAAACTGCGTTTCACAGGCCTTTGGAAGAGATGTTCCCGGTAGGCTGTCAGAGCACTGTGCAGAGCGAGTTGTTTCTTAGCTTCCCAAAGAGCTGGAAGCAAGATGCTGTGGGGCCCAACTCGCCCTTTAGAAAGAAGCCTGCACGTTGTGCCTTTCAGCTCTAGGGCAAAGTAGCACACCCAGAGCAGAAGTCCTACTTCAGCCAGATCAGGCCTGCAAAGAAACTGCGTTTCACAGGCCTTTGGAAGAGATGTTGCCACTAGGCTGTAAGAGCACTGTGCAGAGCGAGTTGTTTCTTAGCTTCCCAAAGAGCTGGAAGCAAGATGCTGTGGGGCCCAACTCGCCCTTTGGAAAGAAGCCTGCACGTTGTGCCTTTCAGCTCTAGGGCAAAGTAGCACACCCAGAGCAGAAGTCCTACTTCAGCCAGATCAGGCCTGCAAAGAAACTGCGTTTCACAGGCCTTTGGAAGAGATGTTCCCGGTAGGCTGTAAGAGCACTGTGCAGAGCGAGTTGTTTCTTAGCTTCCCAAAGAGCTGGAAGCAAGATGCTGTGGGGCCCAACTCGCCCTTTGGAAAGAAGCCTGCACGTTGTGCCTTTCAGCTCTAGGGCAAAGTAGCACACCCAGAGCAGAAGTCCTACTTCAGCCAGATCAGGCCTGCAAAGGAACTGCGTTTCACAGGCCTTTGGAAGAGATGTTCCCGGGAGGCTGTAAGAGCACTGTGCAGAGCGAGTTGTTTCTTAGCTTCCCAAAGAGCTGGAAGCAAGATGCTGTGGGGCCCAACTCGCCCTTTGGAAAGAAGCCTGCACGTTGTGCCTTTCAGCTCTAGGGCAAAGTAGCACACCCAGAGCAGAAGTCCTACTTCAGCCAGGTCAGGCCTGCAAAGAAACTGCGTTTCACAGGCCTTTGGAAGAGATGTTCCCTGTAGGCTGTAAGAGCACTGTGCAGAGCGAGTTGTTTCTTAGCTTCCCAAAGAGCTGGAAGCAAGATGCTGTGGGGTCCAACTCGCCCTTTGGAAAGAAGCCTGCACGTTGTGCCTTTCAGCTCTAGGGCAAAGTAGCACACCCAGAGCAGAAGTCCTACTTCAGCCAGATCAGGCCTGCAAAGAAACTGCGTTTCACAGGCCTTTGGAAGAGATGTTCCCACTAGGCTCTAAGAGCACTGTGCAGAGCGAGTTGTTTCTTAGCTTCCCAAAGAGCTGGAAGCAAGATGCTGTGGGGCCCAACTCGCCCTTTGGAAAGAAGCCTGCACGTTGTGCCTTTCAGCTCTAGGGCAAAGTAGCACACCCAGAGCAGAAGTCCTACTTCAGCCAGATCAGGCCTGCAAAGAAACTGCGTTTCACAGGCCTTTGGAAGAGATGTTCCCGGTAGGCTGTAAGAGCACTGTGCAGAGCGAGTTGTTTCTTAGCTTCCCAAAGAGCTGGAAGCAAGATGCTGTGGGGCCCAACTCGCCCTTTGGAAAGAAGCCTGCACGTTGTGGCTTTCAGCTCTAGGGCAAAGTAGCACACCCAGAGCAGAAGTCCTACTTCAGCCAGATCAGGCCTGCAAAGAAACTGCGTTTCACAGGCCTTTGGAAGAGATGTTCCCGGTAGGCTGTAAGAGCACTGTGCAGAGCGAGTTGTTTCTTAGCTTCCCAAAGAGCTGGAAGCAAGATGCTGTGGGGCCCAACTCGCCCTTTGGAAAGAAGCCTGCACGTTGTGGCTTTCAGCTCTAGGGCAAAGTAGCACACCCAGAGCAGAAGTCCTACTTCAGCCAGATCAGGCCTGCAAAGAAACTGCGTTTCACAGGCCTTTGGAAGAGATGTTCCCGGTAGGCTGTAAGAGCACTGTGCAGAGCGAGTTGTTTCTTAGCTTCCCAAAGAGCTGGAAGCAAGATGCTGTGGGGCCCAACTCGCCCTTTGGAAAGAAGCCTGCACGTTGTGGCTTTCAGCTCTAGGGCAAAGTAGCACACCCAGAGCAGAAGTCCTACTTCAGCCAGATCAGGCCTGCAAAGAAACTGCGTTTCACAGGCCTTTGGAAGAGATGTTCCCGGTAGGCTGTAAGAGCACTGTGCAGAGCGAGTTGTTTCTTAGCTTCCCAAAGAGCTGGAAGCAAGATGCTGTGGGGCCCAACTCGCCCTTTGGAAAGAAGCCTGCACGTTGTGCCTTTCAGCTCTAGGGCAAAGTAGCACACCCAGAGCAGAAGTCCTACTTCAGCCAGATCAGGCCTGCAAAGAAACTGCGTTTCACAGGCCTTTGGAAGAGATGTTCCCGGTAGGCTGTAAGAGCACTGTGCAGAGCGAGTGGTTTCTTAGCTTCCCAAAGAGCTGGAAGCAAGATGCTGTGGGGCCCAACTCGCCCTTTGGAAAGAAGCCTGCACGTTGTGCCTTTCAGCTCTAGGGCAAAGTAGCACACCCAGAGCAGAAGTCCTACTTCAGCCAGATCAGGCCTGCAAAGAAACTGCGTTTCACAGGCCTTTGGAAGAGATGTTCCCGGTAGGCTGTAAGAGCACTGTGCAGAGCGAGTTGTTTCTTAGCTTCCCAAAGAGCTGGAAGCAAGATGCTGTGGGGCCCAACTCGCCCTTTGGAAAGAAGCCTGCACGTTGTGCCTTTCAGCTCTAGGGCAAAGTAGCACACCCAGAGCAGAAGTCCTACTTCAGCCAGGTCAGGCCTGCAAAGAAACTGCGTTTCACAGGCCTTTGGAAGAGATGTTCCCGGTAGGCTGTAAGAGCACTGTGCAGAGCGAGTTGTTTCTTAGCTTCCCAAAGAGCTGGAAGCAAGATGCTGTGGGGCCCAACTCGCCCTTTGGAAAGAAGCCTGCACGTTGTGCCTTTCAGCTCTAGGGCAAAGTAGCACACCCAGAGCAGAAGTCCTACTTCAGCCAGATCAGGCCTGCAAAGAAACTGCGTTTCACAGGCCTTTGGAAGACATGTTCCCAGTAGGCTGTAAGAGCACTGTGCAGAGCGAGTTGTTTCTTAGCTTCCCAAAGAGCTGGAAGCAAGATGCTGTGGGGCCCAACTCGCCCTTTGGAAAGAAGCCTGCACGTTGTGCCTTTCAGCTCTAGGGCAAAGTAGCACACCCAGAGCAGAAGTCCTACTTCAGCCAGATCAGGCCTGCAAAGAAACTGCGTTTCACAGGCCTTTGGAAGAGATGTTCCCGGTAGGCTGTAAGAGCACTGTGCAGAGCGAGTTGTTTCTTAGCTTCCCAAAGAGCTGGAAGCAAGATGCTGTGGGGCCCAACTCGCCCTTTGGAAAGAAGCCTGCACGTTGTGCCTTTCAGCTCTAGGGCAAAGTAGCACACCCAGAGCAGAAGTCCTACTTCAGCCAGATCAGGCCTGCAAAGAAACTGCGTTTCACAGGCCTTTGGAAGAGATGTTCCCACTAGGCTGTAAGAGCACTGTGCAGAGCGAGTTGTTTCTTAGCTTCCCAAAGAGCTGGAAGCAAGATGCTGTGGGGCCCAACTCGACCTTTGGAAAGAAGCCTGCACTTTGTGCCTTTCAGCTCTAGGGCTACGTAGCACACCCAGAGCAGAAGTCCTACTTCAGCCAGATCAGGCCTGCAAAGAATCTGCATTTCACAGGCCTTTGGAAGAGATGTTCCCGGTAGGCTGTAAGAGCACTGTGCAGAGCGAGTTGTTTCTTAGCTTCCCAAAGAGCTGGAAGCAAGATGCTGTGGGGCCCAACTCGCCCTTTGGAAAGAAGCCTGCACGTTGTGCCTTTCAGCTCTAGGGCCAAGTAGCACACCCAGAGCAGAAGTCCTACTTCAGCCAGATCAGGCCTGCAAAGAAACTGCGTTTCACAGGCCTTTGGAAGAGATGTTCCCGGTAGGCTGTAAGAGCACTGTGCAGAGCGAGTTGTTTCTTAGCTTCCCAAAGAGCTGGAAGCAAGATGCTGTGGCGCCCAACTCGCCCTTTGGAAAGAAGCCTGCACGTTGTGCCTTTCAGCTCTAGGGCAAAGTAGCACACCCAGAGCAGAAGTCCTACTTCAGCCAGATCAGGCCTGCAAAGAAACTGCGTTTCACAGGCCTTTGGAAGAGATGTTCCCGGTAGGCTGTAAGAGCACTGTGCAGAGCGAGTTGTTTCTTAGCTTCCCAAAGAGCTGGAAGCAAGATGCTGTGGGGCCCAACTCGCACTTTGGAAAGAAGCCTGCACGTTGTGGCTTTCAGCTCTAGGGCAAAGTAGCACACCCAGAGCAGAAGTCCTACTTCAGCCAGATCAGGCCTGCAAAGAACCTGCGTTTCACAGGCCTTTGGAAGAGATGTTCCCACTAGGCTGTAAGAGCACTGTGCAGAGCGAGTTGTTTCTTAGCTTCCCAAAGAGCTGGAAGCAAGATGCTGTGGGGCCCAACTCGACCTTTGGAAAGAAGCCTGCACTTTGTGCCTTTCAGCTCTAGGGCTACGTAGCACACCCAGAGCAGAAGTCCTACTTCAGCCAGATCAGGCCTGCAAAGAAACTGCATTTCACAGGCCTTTGGAAGAGATGTTCCCGGTAGGCTGTAAGAGCACTGTGCAGAGCGAGTTGTTTCTTAGCTTCCCAAAGAGCTGGAAGCAAGATGCTGTGGGGCCCAACTCGCCCTTTGGAAAGAAGCCTGCACGTTGTGCCTTTCAGCTCTAGGGCAAAGTAGCACACCCAGAGCAGAAGTCCTACTTCAGCCAGATCAGGCCTGCAAAGAAACTGCGTTTCACAGGCCTTTGGAAGAGATGTTCCCGGTAGGCTGTAAGAGCACTGTGCAGAGCGAGTTGTTTCTTAGCTTCCCAAAGAGCTGGAAGCAAGATGCTGTGAGGCCCAACTCGCCCTTTGGAAAGAAGCCTGCACGTTGTGCCTTTCAGCTCTAGGGCAAAGTAGCACACCCAGAGCAGAAGTCCTACTTCAGCCAGATCAGGCCTGCAAAGAAACTGCGTTTCACAGGCCTTTCGAAGAGATGTTCCCGGTAGGCTGTAAGAGCACTGTGCAGAGCGAGTTGTTTCTTAGCTTCCCAAAGAGCTGGAAGCAAGATGCTGTGGGGCCCAACTCGCCCTTTGGAAAGAAGCCTGCACGTTGTGCCTTTCAGCTCTAGGGCAAAGTAGCACACCCAGAGCAGAAGTCCTACTTCAGCCAGATCAGGCCTGCAAAGAAACTGCGTTTCACAGGCCTTTCGAAGAGATGTTCCCGGTAGGCTGTAAGAGCACTGTGCAGAGCGAGTTGTTTCTTAGCTTCCCAAAGAGCTGGAAGCAAGATGCTGTGGGGCCCAACTCGCCCTTTGGAAAGAAGCCTGCACGTTGTGCCTTTCAGCTCTAGGGCAAAGTAGCACACCCAGAGCAGAAGTCCTACTTCAGCCAGATCAGGCCTGCAAAGAAACTGCGTTTCACAGGCCTTTGGAAGAGATGTTCCCGGTAGGCTGTAAGAGCACTGTGCAGAGCGAGTTGTTTCTTAGCTTCCCAAAGAGCTGGAAGCAAGATGCTGTGGGGCCCAACTCGCCCTTTGGAAAGAAGCCTGCACGTTGTGCCTTTCAGCTCTAGGGCAAAGTAGCACACCCAGAGCAGAAGTCCTACTTCAGCCAGATCAGGCCTGCAAAGAAACTGCGTTTCACAGGCCTTTGGAAGAGATGTTCCCGGTAGGCTGTAAGAGCACTGTGCAGAGCGAGTGGTTTCTTAGCTTCCCAAAGAGCTGGAAGCAAGATGCTGTGGGGCCCAACTCGCCCTTTGGAAAGAAGCCTGCACGTTGTGCCTTTCAGCTCTAGGGCAAAGTAGCACACCCAGAGCAGAAGTCCTACTTCAGCCAGATCAGGCCTGCAAAGAAACTGCGTTTCACAGGCCTTTGGAAGAGATGTTCCCACTAGGCTGTAAGAGCACTGTGCAGAGCGAGTTGTTTCTTAGCTTCCCAAAGAGCTGGAAGCAAGATGCTGTGGGGCCCAACTCGCCCTTTGGAAAGAAGCCTGCACTTTGTGCCTTTCAGCTCTAGGGCAACGTAGCACACCCAGAGCAGAAGTCCTACTTCAGCCAGATCAGGCCTGCAAAGAAACTGCGTTTCACAGGCCTTTGGAAGAGATGTTCCCGGTAGGCTGTAAGAGCACTGTGCAGAGCGAGTTGTTTCTTAGCTTCCCAAAGAGCTGGAAGCAAGATGCTGTGGGGCCCAACTCGCCCTTTGGAAAGAAGCCTGCACGTTGTGCCTTTCAGCTCTAGGGCAAAGTAGCACACCCAGAGCAGAAGTCCTACTTCAGCCAGATCAGGCCTGCAAAGAAACTGCGTTTCACAGGCCTTTGGAAGAGATGTTCCCACTAGGCTGTAAGAGCACTGTGCAGAGCGAGTTGTTTCTTCGCTTCCCAAAGAGCTGGAAGCAAGATGCTGTGGGGCCCAACTCGCCCTTTGGAAAGAAGCCTGCACGTTGTGCCTTTCAGCTCTAGGGCAAAGTAGCACACCCAGAGCAGAAGTCCTACTTCAGCCAGATCAGGCCTGCAAAGAAACTGCGTTTCACAGGCCTTTGGAAGAGATGTTCCCGGTAGGCTGTAAGAGCACTGTGCAGAGCGAGTTGTTTCTTAGCTTCCCAAAGAGCTGGAAGCAAGATGCTGTGGGGCCCAACTCGCCCTTTGGAAAGAAGCCTGCACGTTGTGCCTTTCAGCTCTAGGGCAAAGTAGCACACCCAGAGCAGAAGTCCTACTTCAGCCAGATCAGGCCTGCAAAGAAACTGCGTTTCACAGGCCTTTGGAAGAGATGTTCCCGGTAGGCTGTAAGAGCACTGTGCAGAGCGAGTTGTTTCTTAGCTTCCCAAAGAGCTGGAAGCAAGATGCTGTGGGGCCCAACTCGCCCTTTGGAAAGAAGCCTGCACGTTGTGCCTTTCAGCTCTAGGGCAAAGTAGCACACCCAGAGCAGAAGTCCTACTTCAGCCAGATCAGGCCTGCAAAGAAACTGCGTTTCACAGGCCTTTGGAAGAGATGTTCCCGGGAGGCTGTAAGAGCACTGTGCAGAGCGAGTGGTTTCTTAGCTTCCCAAAGAGCTGGAAGCAAGATGCTGTGGGGCCCAACTCGCCCTTTGGAAAGAAGCCTGCACGTTCTGCCTTTCAGCTCTAGGGCAAAGTAGCACACCCAGAGCAGAAGTCCTACTTCAGCCAGATCAGGCCTGCAAAGAAACTGCGTTTCACAGGCCTTTGGAAGAGATGTTCCCGGTAGGCTGTAAGAGCACTGTGCAGAGCGAGTTGTTTCTTAGCTTCCCAAAGAGCTGGAAGCAAGATGCTGTGGGGCCCAACTCGCCCTTTGGAAAGAAGCCTGCACGTTGTGCCTTTCAGCTCTAGGGCAAAGTAGCACACCCAGAGCAGAAGTCCTACTTCAGCCAGATCAGGCCTGCAAAGAAACTGCGTTTCACAGGCCTTTGGAAGAGATGTTCCCGGTAGGCTGTAAGAGCACTGTGCAGAGCGAGTTGTTTCTTAGCTTCCCAAAGAGCTGGAAGCAAGATGCTGTGGGGCCCAACTCGCCCTTTGGAAAGAAGCCTGCACGTTGTGCCTTTCAGCTCTAGGGCAAAGTAGCACACCCAGAGCAGAAGTCCTACTTCAGCCAGATCAGGCCTGCAAAGAAACTGCGTTTCACAGGCCTTTGGAAGAGATGTTCCCGGTAGGCTGTAAGAGCACTGTGCAGAGCCAGTTGTTTCTTAGCTTCCCAAAGAGCTGCAAGCAAGATGCTGTGGGGCCCAACTCGCCCTTTGGAAAGAAGCCTGCACGTTGTGGCTTTCAGCTCTAGGGCAAAGTAGCACACCCAGAGCAGAAGTCCTACTTCAGCCAGATCAGGCCTGCAAAGAAACTGCGTTTCACAGGCCTTTGGAAGAGATGTTCCCGGTAGGCTGTAAGAGCACTGTGCAGAGCGAGTTGTTTCTTAGCTTCCCAAAGAGCTGGAAGCAAGATGCTGTGGGGCCCAACTCGCCCTTTGGAAAGAAGCCTGCACGTTGTGCCTTTCAGCTCTAGGGCAAAGTAGCACACCCAGAGCAGAAGTCCTACTTCAGCCAGATCAGGCCTGCAAAGAAACTGCGTTTCACAGGCCTTTGGAAGAGATGTTCCCGGTAGGCTGTAAGAGCACTGTGCAGAGCGAGTTGTTTCTTAGCTTCCCAAAGAGCTGGAAGCAAGATGCTGTGGGGCCCAACTCGCCCTTTGGAAAGAAGCCTGCACGTTTTGCCTTTCAGCTCTAGGGCAAAGTAGCACACCCAGAGCAGAAGTCCTACTTCAGCCAGGTCAGGCCTGCAAAGAAACTGCGTTTCACAGGCCTTTGGAAGAGATGTTCCCGGTAGGCTGTAAGAGCACTGTGCAGAGCGAGTTGTTTCTTAGCTTCCCAAAGAGCTGGAAGCAAGATGCTGTGGGGCCCAACTCGCCCTTTGGAAAGAAGCCTGCACGTTGTGCCTTTCAGCTCTAGGGCAAAGTAGCACACCCAGAGCAGAAGTCCTACTTCAGCCAGATCAGGCCTGCAAAGAAACTGCGTTTCACAGGCCTTTGGAAGAGATGTTCCCGGTAGGCTGTAAGAGCACTGTGCAGAGCGAGTTGTTTCTTAGCTTCCCAAAGAGCTGGAAGCAAGATGCTGTGGGGCCCAACTCGCCCTTTGGAAAGAAGCCTGCACGTTGTGGCTTTCAGCTCTAGGGCAAAGTAGCACACCCAGAGCAGAAGTCCTACTTCAGCCAGATCAGGCCTGCAAAGAAACTGCGTTTCACAGGCCTTTGGAAGAGATGTTCCCGGTAGGCTGTAAGAGCACTGTGCAGAGCGAGTTGTTTCTTAGCTTCCCAAAGAGCTGGAAGCAAGATGCTGTGGGGCCCAACTCGCCCTTTGGAAAGAAGCCTGCACGTTGTGCCTTTCAGCTCTAGGGCAAAGTAGCACACCCAGAGCAGAAGTCCTACTTCAGCCAGATCAGGCCTGCAAAGAAACTGCGTTTCACAGGCCTTTGGAAGAGATGTTCCCGGTAGGCTGTAAGAGCACTGTGCAGAGCGAGTTGTTTCTTAGCTTCCCGAAGAGCTGGAAGCAAGATGCTGTGGGGCCCAACTCGCCCTTTGGAAAGAAGCCTGCACGTTGTGCCTTTCAGCTCTAGGGCAAAGTAGCACACCCAGAGCAGAAGTCCTACTTCAGCCAGATCAGGCCTGCAAAGAAACTGCGTTTCACAGGCCTTTGGAAGAGATGTTCCCGGTAGGCTGTAAGAGCACTGTGCAGAGCGAGTTGTTTCTTAGCTTCCCAAAGAGCTGGAAGCAAGATGCTGTGGGGCCCAACTCGCCCTTTGGAAAGAAGCCTGCACGTTGTGCCTTTCAGCTCTAGGGCAAAGTAGCACACCCAGAGCAGAAGTCCTACTTCAGCCAGATCAGGCCTGCAAAGAAACTGCGTTTCACAGGCCTTTGGAAGAGATGTTCCCGGTAGGCTGTAAGAGCACTGTGCAGAGCGAGTTGTTTCTTAGCTTCCCAAAGAGCTGGAAGCAAGATGCTGTGGGGCCCAACTCGCCCTTTGGAAAGAAGCCTGCACGTTGTGCCTTTCAGCTCTAGGGCAAAGTAGCACACCCAGAGCAGAAGTCCTACTTCAGCCAGATCAGGCCTGCAAAGAAACTGCGTTTCACAGGCCTTTGGAAGAGATGTTCCCGGTAGGCTGTAAGAGCACTGTGCAGAGCGAGTTGTTTCTTAGCTTCCCAAAGAGCTGGAAGCAAGATGCTGTGGGGCCCAACTCGCCCTTTGGAAAGAAGCCTGCACGTTGTGCCTTTCAGCTCTAGGGCAAAGTAGCACACCCAGAGCAGAAGTCCTACTTCAGCCAGATCAGGCCTGCAAAGAAACTGCGTTTCACAGGCCTTTGGAAGAGATGTTCCCGGTAGGCTGTAAGAGCACTGTGCAGAGCGAGTTGTTTCTTAGCTTCCCAAAGAGCTGGAAGCAAGATGCTGTGGGGCCCAACTCGCCCTTTGGAAAGAAGCCTGCACGTTGTGCCTTTCAGCTCTAGGGCAAAGTAGCACACCCAGAGCAGAAGTCCTACTTCAGCCAGATCAGGCCTGCAAAGAAACTGCGTTTCACAGGCCTTTGGAAGAGATGTTCCCGGTAGGCTGTAAGAGCACTGTGCAGAGCGAGTTGTTTCTTAGCTTCCCAAAGAGCTGGAAGCAAGATGCTGTGGGGCCCAACTCGCCCTTTGGAAAGAAGCCTGCACGTTGTGCCTTTCAGCTCTAGGGCAAAGTAGCACACCCAGAGCAGAAGTCCTACTTCAGCCAGATCAGGCCTGCAAAGAAACTGCGTTTCACAGGCCTTTGGAAGAGATGTTCCCGGTAGGCTGTAAGAGCACTGTGCAGAGCGAGTTGTTTCTTAGCTTCCCAAAGAGCTGGAAGCAAGATGCTGTGGGGCCCAACTCGCCCTTTGGAAAGAAGCCTGCACGTTGTGCCTTTCAGCTCTAGGGCAAAGTAGCACACCCAGAGCAGAAGTCCTACTTCAGCCAGATCAGGCCTGCAAAGAAACTGCGTTTCACAGGCCTTTGGAAGAGATGTTCCCGGTAGGCTGTAAGAGCACTGTGCAGAGCGAGTTGTTTCTTAGCTTCCCAAAGAGCTGGAAGCAAGATGCTGTGGGGCCCAACTCGCCCTTTGGAAAGAAGCCTGCACGTTGTGCCTTTCAGCTCTAGGGCAAAGTAGCACACCCAGAGCAGAAGTCCTACTTCAGCCAGATCAGGCCTGCAAAGAAACTGCGTTTCACAGGCCTTTGGAAGAGATGTTCCCGGTAGGCTGTAAGAGCACTGTGCAGAGCGAGTTGTTTCTTAGCTTCCCAAAGAGCTGGAAGCAAGATGCTGTGGGGCCCAACTCGCCCTTTGGAAAGAAGCCTGCACGTTGTGCCTTTCAGCTCTAGGGCAAAGTAGCACACCCAGAGCAGAAGTCCTACTTCAGCCAGATCAGGCCTGCAAAGAAACTGCGTTTCACAGGCCTTTGGAAGAGATGTTCCCACTAGGCTGTAAGAGCACTGTGCAGAGCGAGTTGTTTCTTAGCTTCCCAAAGAGCTGGAAGCAAGATGCTGTGGGGCCCAACTCGCCCTTTGGAAAGAAGCCTGCACGTTGTGGCTTTCAGCTCTAGGGCAAAGTAGCACACCCAGAGCAGAAGTCCTACTTCAGCCAGATCAGGCCTGCAAAGAAACTGCATTTCACAGGCCTTTGGAAGACATGTTCCCGGTAGGCTGTAAGAGCACTGTGCAGAGCGAGTTGTTTCTTAGCTTCCCAAAGAGCTGGAAGCAAGATGCTGTGGGGCCCAACTCGCCCTTTGGAAAGAAGCCTGCACGTTGTGGCTTTCAGCTCTAGGGCAAAGTAGCACACCCAGAGCAGAAGTCCTACTTCAGCCAGATCAGGCCTGCAAAGAAACTGCGTTTCACAGGCCTTTGGAAGAGATGTTCCCACTAGGCTGTAAGAGCACTGTGCAGAGCGAGTTGTTTCTCAGCTTCCCAAAGAGCTGGAAGCAAGATGCTGTGGGGCCCAACTCGCCCTTTGGAAAGAAGCCTGCACGTTGTGCCTTTCAGCTCTAGGGCAAAGTAGCACACCCAGAGCAGAAGTCCTACTTCAGCCAGATCAGGCCTGCAAAGAAACTGCGTTTCACAGGCCTTTGGAAGAGATGTTCCCGGTAGGCTGTAAGAGCACTATGCAGAGTGAGTTGTTCTTTAGCTTCCCAAAGAGCTGGAAGCAAGATGCTGTGGGGCCCAACTCGCCCTTTGGAAAGAAGCCTGCACGTTGTGGCTTTCAGCTCTAGGGCAAAGTAGCACACCCAGAGCAGAAGTCCTACTTCAGCCAGATCAGGCCTGCAAAGAAACTGCGTTTCACAGGCCTTTGGAAGAGATGTTCCCGGTAGGCTGTAAGAGCACTGTGCAGAGCGAGTGGTTTCTTAGCTTCCCAAAGAGCTGGAAGCAAGATGCTGTGGGGCCCAACTCGCCCTTTGGAAAGAAGCCTGCACGTTTTGCCTTTCAGCTCTAGGGCAAAGTAGCACACCCAGAGCAGAAGTCCTACTTCAGCCAGATCAGGCCTGCAAAGAAACTGCGTTTCACAGGCCTTTGGAAGAGATGTTCCCGGTAGGCTGTAAGAGCACTGTGCAGAGCGAGTGGTTTCTTAGCTTCCCAAAGAGCTGGAAGCAAGATGCTGTGGGGCCCAACTCGCCCTTTGGAAAGAAGCCTGCACGTTGTGGCTTTCAGCTCTAGGGCAAAGTAGCACACCCAGAGCAGAAGTCCTACTTCAGCCAGATCAGGCCTGCAAAGAAACTGCGTTTCACAGGCCTTTGGAAGAGATGTTCCCGGTAGGCTGTAAGAGCACTGTGCAGAGCGAGTTGTTTCTTAGCTTCCCAAAGAGCTGGAAGCAAGATGCTGTGGGGCCCAACTCGCCCTTTGGAAAGAAGCCTGCACGTTGTGCCTTTCAGCTCTAGGGCAAAGTAGCACACCCAGAGCAGAAGTCCTACTTCAGCCAGATCAGGCCTGCAAAGAAACTGCGTTTCACAGGCCTTTGGAAGAGATGTTCCCGGTAGGCTGTAAGAGCACTGTGCAGAGCGAGTTGTTTCTTAGCTTCCCAAAGAGCTGGAAGCAAGATGCTGTGGGGCCCAACTCGCCCTTTGGAAAGAAGCCTGCACGTTGTGCCTTTCAGCTCTAGGGCAAAGTAGCACACCCAGAGCAGAAGTCCTACTTCAGCCAGATCAGGCCTGCAAAGAAACTGCGTTTCACAGGCCTTTGGAAGAGATGTTCCCGGTAGGCTGTAAGAGCACTGTGCAGAGCGAGTTGTTTCTTAGCTTCCCAAAGAGCTGGAAGCAAGATGCTGTGGGGCCCAACTCGCCCTTTGGAAAGAAGCCTGCACGTTGTGCCTTTCAGCTCTAGGGCAAAGTAGCACACCCAGAGCAGAAGTCCTACTTCAGCCAGATCAGGCCTGCAAAGAAACTGCGTTTCACAGGCCTTTGGAAGAGATGTTCCCGGTAGGCTGTAAGAGCACTGTGCAGAGCGAGTTGTTTCTTAGCTTCCCAAAGAGCTGGAAGCAAGATGCTGTGGGGCCCAACTCGCCCTTTGGAAAGAAGCCTGCACGTTGTGCCTTTCAGCTCTAGGGCAAAGTAGCACACCCAGAGCAGAAGTCCTACTTCAGCCAGATCAGGCCTGCAAAGAAACTGCGTTTCACAGGCCTTTGGAAGAGATGTTCCCGGTAGGCTGTAAGAGCACTGTGCAGAGCGAGTTGTTTCTTAGCTTCCCAAAGAGCTGGAAGCAAGATGCTGTGGGGCCCAACTCGCCCTTTGGAAAGAAGCCTGCACGTTGTGCCTTTCAGCTCTAGGGCAAAGTAGCACACCCAGAGCAGAAGTCCTACTTCAGCCAGATCAGGCCTGCAAAGAAACTGCGTTTCACAGGCCTTTGGAAGAGATGTTCCCACTAGGCTGTAAGAGCACTGTGCAGAGCGAGTTGTTTCTTAGCTTCCCAAAGAGCTGGAAGCAAGATGCTGTGGGGCCCAACTCGCCCTTTGGAAAGAAGCCTGCACGTTGTGGCTTTCAGCTCTAGGGCAAAGTAGCACACCCAGAGCAGAAGTCCTACTTCAGCCAGATCAGGCCTGCAAAGAAACTGCATTTCACAGGCCTTTGGAAGACATGTTCCCGGTAGGCTGTAAGAGCACTGTGCAGAGCGAGTTGTTTCTTAGCTTCCCAAAGAGCTGGAAGCAAGATGCTGTGGGGCCCAACTCGCCCTTTGGAAAGAAGCCTGCACGTTGTGGCTTTCAGCTCTAGGGCAAAGTAGCACACCCAGAGCAGAAGTCCTACTTCAGCCAGATCAGGCCTGCAAAGAAACTGCGTTTCACAGGCCTTTGGAAGAGATGTTCCCACTAGGCTGTAAGAGCACTGTGCAGAGCGAGTTGTTTCTCAGCTTCCCAAAGAGCTGGAAGCAAGATGCTGTGGGGCCCAACTCGCCCTTTGGAAAGAAGCCTGCACGTTGTGCCTTTCAGCTCTAGGGCAAAGTAGCACACCCAGAGCAGAAGTCCTACTTCAGCCAGATCAGGCCTGCAAAGAAACTGCGTTTCACAGGCCTTTGGAAGAGATGTTCCCGGTAGGCTGTAAGAGCACTATGCAGAGTGAGTTGTTCTTTAGCTTCCCAAAGAGCTGGAAGCAAGATGCTGTGGGGCCCAACTCGCCCTTTGGAAAGAAGCCTGCACGTTGTGGCTTTCAGCTCTAGGGCAAAGTAGCACACCCAGAGCAGAAGTCCTACTTCAGCCAGATCAGGCCTGCAAAGAAACTGCGTTTCACAGGCCTTTGGAAGAGATGTTCCCGGTAGGCTGTAAGAGCACTGTGCAGAGCGAGTGGTTTCTTAGCTTCCCAAAGAGCTGGAAGCAAGATGCTGTGGGGCCCAACTCGCCCTTTGGAAAGAAGCCTGCACGTTTTGCCTTTCAGCTCTAGGGCAAAGTAGCACACCCAGAGCAGAAGTCCTACTTCAGCCAGATCAGGCCTGCAAAGAAACTGCGTTTCACAGGCCTTTGGAAGAGATGTTCCCGGTAGGCTGTAAGAGCACTGTGCAGAGCGAGTGGTTTCTTAGCTTCCCAAAGAGCTGGAAGCAAGATGCTGTGGGGCCCAACTCGCCCTTTGGAAAGAAGCCTGCACGTTGTGGCTTTCAGCTCTAGGGCAAAGTAGCACACCCAGAGCAGAAGTCCTACTTCAGCCAGATCAGGCCTGCAAAGAAACTGCGTTTCACAGGCCTTTGGAAGAGATGTTCCCGGTAGGCTGTAAGAGCACTGTGCAGAGCGAGTTGGTTCTCAGCTTCCCAAAGAGCTGGAAGCAAGATGCTGTGGGGCCCAACTCGCCCTTTGGAAAGAAGCCTGCACGTTGTGGCTTTCAGCTCTAGGGCAAAGTAGCACACCCAGAGCAGAAGTCCTACTTCAGCCAGATCAGGCCTGCAAAGAAACTGCGTTTCACAGGCCTTTGGAAGAGATGTTCCCGGTAGGCTGTAAGAGCACTGTGCAGAGCGAGTGGTTTCTTAGCTTCCCAAAGAGCTGGAAGCAAGATGCTGTGGGGCCCAACTCGCCCTTTGGAAAGAAGCCTGCTCGTTTTGCCTTTCAGCTCTAGGGCAAAGTAGCACACCCAGAGCAGAAGTCCTACTTCAGCCAGATCAGGCCTGCAAAGAAACTGCGTTTCACAGGCCTTTGGAAGAGATGTTCCCGGTAGGCTGTAAGAGCACTGTGCAGAGCGAGTGGTTTCTTAGCTTCCCAAAGAGCTGGAAGCAAGATGCTGTGGGGCCCAACTCGCCCTTTGGAAAGAAGCCTGCACGTTGTGCCTTTCAGCTCTAGGGCAAAGTAGCATACCCAGAGCAGAAGTCCTACTTCAGCCAGATCAGGCCTGCAAAGAAACTGCGTTTCACAGGCCTTTGGAAGAGATGTTCCCGGTAGGCTGTAAGAGCACTGTGCAGAGCGAGTTGTTTCTCAGCTTCCCAAAGAGCTGGAAGCAAGATGCTGTGGGGCCCAACTCGCCCTTTGGAAAGAAGCCTGCACGTTGTGCCTTTCAGCTCTAGGGCAAAGTAGCACACCCAGAGCAGAAGTCCTACTTCAGCCAGATCAGGCCTGCAAAGAAACTGCGTTTCACAGGCCTTTGGAAGAGATGTTCCCGGTAGGCTGTAAGAGCACTGTGCAGAGCGAGTGGTTTCTTAGCTTCCCAAAGAGCTGGAAGCAAGATGCTGTGGGGCCCAACTCGCCCTTTGGAAAGAAGCCTGCACGTTGTGCCTTTCAGCTCTAGGGCAAAGTAGCACACCCAGAGCAGAAGTCCTACTTCAGCCAGATCAGGCCTGCAAAGAAACTGCGTTTCACAGGCCTTTGGAAGAGATGTTCCCGGTAGGCTGTAAGAGCACTGTGCAGAGCGAGTTGTTTCTTAGCTTCCCAAAGAGCTGGAAGCAAGATGCTGTGGGGCCCAACTCGCCCTTTGGAAAGAAGCCTGCACGTTGTGCCTTTCAGCTCTAGGGCAAAGTAGCACACCCAGAGCAGAAGTCCTACTTCAGCCAGGTCAGGCCTGCAAAGAAACTGCGTTTCACAGGCCTTTGGAAGAGATGTTCCCGGTAGGCTGTAAGAGCACTGTGCAGAGCGAGTTGTTTCTTAGCTTCCCAAAGAGCTGGAAGCAAGATGCTGTGGGGCCCAACTCGCCCTTTGGAAAGAAGCCTGCACGTTGTGCCTTTCAGCTCTAGGGCAAAGTAGCACACCCAGAGCAGAAGTCCTACTTCAGCCAGATCAGGCCTGCAAAGAAACTGCGTTTCACAGGCCTTTGGAAGAGATGTTCCCGGTAGGCTGTAAGAGCACTGTGCAGAGCGAGTTGTTTCTTAGCTTCCCAAAGAGCTGGAAGCAAGATGCTGTGGGGCCCAACTCGCCCTTTGGAAAGAAGCCTGCACGTTGTGCCTTTCAGCTCTAGGGCAAAGTAGCACACCCAGAGCAGAAGTCCTACTTCAGCCAGATCAGGCCTGCAAAGAAACTGCGTTTCACAGGCCTTTGGAAGAGATGTTCCCGGTAGGCTGTAAGAGCACTGTGCAGAGCGAGTTGTTTCTTAGCTTCCCAAAGAGCTGGAAGCAAGATGCTGTGGGGCCCAACTCGCCCTTTGGAAAGAAGCCTGCACGTTGTGCCTTTCAGCTCTAGGGCAAAGTAGCACACCCAGAGCAGAAGTCCTACTTCAGCCAGATCAGGCCTGCAAAGAAACTGCGTTTCACAGGCCTTTGGAAGAGATGTTCCCGGTAGGCTGTAAGAGCACTGTGCAGAGCGAGTTGTTTCTTAGCTTCCCAAAGAGCTGGAAGCAAGATGCTGTGGGGCCCAACTCGCCCTTTGGAAAGAAGCCTGCACGTTGTGCCTTTCAGCTCTAGGGCAAAGTAGCACACCCAGAGCAGAAGTCCTACTTCAGCCAGATCAGGCCTGCAAAGAAACTGCGTTTCACAGGCCTTTGGAAGAGATGTTCCCGGTAGGCTGTAAGAGCACTGTGCAGAGCGAGTGGTTTCTTAGCTTCCCAAAGAGCTGGAAGCAAGATGCTGTGGGGCCCAACTCGCCCTTTGGAAAGAAGCCTGCACGTTGTGCCTTTCAGCTCTAGGGCAAAGTAGCACACCCAGAGCAGAAGTCCTACTTCAGCCAGATCAGGCCTGCAAAGAAACTGCGTTTCACAGGCCTTTGGAAGAGATGTTCCCGGTAGGCTGTAAGAGCACTGTGCAGAGCGAGTTGTTTCTTAGCTTCCCAAAGAGCTGGAAGCAAGATGCTGTGGGGCCCAACTCGCCCTTTGGAAAGAAGCCTGCACGTTGTGCCTTTCAGCTCTAGGGCAAAGTAGCACACCCAGAGCAGAAGTCCTACTTCAGCCAGGTCAGGCCTGCAAAGAAACTGCGTTTCACAGGCCTTTGGAAGAGATGTTCCCGGTAGGCTGTAAGAGCACTGTGCAGAGCGAGTTGTTTCTTAGCTTCCCAAAGAGCTGGAAGCAAGATGCTGTGGGGCCCAACTCGCCCTTTGGAAAGAAGCCTGCACGTTGTGCCTTTCAGCTCTAGGGCAAAGTAGCACACCCAGAGCAGAAGTCCTACTTCAGCCAGATCAGGCCTGCAAAGAAACTGCGTTTCACAGGCCTTTGGAAGACATGTTCCCAGTAGGCTGTAAGAGCACTGTGCAGAGCGAGTTGTTTCTTAGCTTCCCAAAGAGCTGGAAGCAAGATGCTGTGGGGCCCAACTCGCCCTTTGGAAAGAAGCCTGCACGTTGTGCCTTTCAGCTCTAGGGCAAAGTAGCACACCCAGAGCAGAAGTCCTACTTCAGCCAGATCAGGCCTGCAAAGAAACTGCGTTTCACAGGCCTTTGGAAGAGATGTTCCCGGTAGGCTGTAAGAGCACTGTGCAGAGCGAGTTGTTTCTTAGCTTCCCAAAGAGCTGGAAGCAAGATGCTGTGGGGCCCAACTCGCCCTTTGGAAAGAAGCCTGCACGTTGTGCCTTTCAGCTCTAGGGCAAAGTAGCACACCCAGAGCAGAAGTCCTACTTCAGCCAGATCAGGCCTGCAAAGAAACTGCGTTTCACAGGCCTTTGGAAGAGATGTTCCCACTAGGCTGTAAGAGCACTGTGCAGAGCGAGTTGTTTCTTAGCTTCCCAAAGAGCTGGAAGCAAGATGCTGTGGGGCCCAACTCGACCTTTGGAAAGAAGCCTGCACTTTGTGCCTTTCAGCTCTAGGGCTACGTAGCACACCCAGAGCAGAAGTCCTACTTCAGCCAGATCAGGCCTGCAAAGAATCTGCATTTCACAGGCCTTTGGAAGAGATGTTCCCGGTAGGCTGTAAGAGCACTGTGCAGAGCGAGTTGTTTCTTAGCTTCCCAAAGAGCTGGAAGCAAGATGCTGTGGGGCCCAACTCGCCCTTTGGAAAGAAGCCTGCACGTTGTGCCTTTCAGCTCTAGGGCCAAGTAGCACACCCAGAGCAGAAGTCCTACTTCAGCCAGATCAGGCCTGCAAAGAAACTGCGTTTCACAGGCCTTTGGAAGAGATGTTCCCGGTAGGCTGTAAGAGCACTGTGCAGAGCGAGTTGTTTCTTAGCTTCCCAAAGAGCTGGAAGCAAGATGCTGTGGCGCCCAACTCGCCCTTTGGAAAGAAGCCTGCACGTTGTGCCTTTCAGCTCTAGGGCAAAGTAGCACACCCAGAGCAGAAGTCCTACTTCAGCCAGATCAGGCCTGCAAAGAAACTGCGTTTCACAGGCCTTTGGAAGAGATGTTCCCGGTAGGCTGTAAGAGCACTGTGCAGAGCGAGTTGTTTCTTAGCTTCCCAAAGAGCTGGAAGCAAGATGCTGTGGGGCCCAACTCGCACTTTGGAAAGAAGCCTGCACGTTGTGGCTTTCAGCTCTAGGGCAAAGTAGCACACCCAGAGCAGAAGTCCTACTTCAGCCAGATCAGGCCTGCAAAGAACCTGCGTTTCACAGGCCTTTGGAAGAGATGTTCCCACTAGGCTGTAAGAGCACTGTGCAGAGCGAGTTGTTTCTTAGCTTCCCAAAGAGCTGGAAGCAAGATGCTGTGGGGCCCAACTCGACCTTTGGAAAGAAGCCTGCACTTTGTGCCTTTCAGCTCTAGGGCTACGTAGCACACCCAGAGCAGAAGTCCTACTTCAGCCAGATCAGGCCTGCAAAGAAACTGCATTTCACAGGCCTTTGGAAGAGATGTTCCCGGTAGGCTGTAAGAGCACTGTGCAGAGCGAGTTGTTTCTTAGCTTCCCAAAGAGCTGGAAGCAAGATGCTGTGGGGCCCAACTCGCCCTTTGGAAAGAAGCCTGCACGTTGTGCCTTTCAGCTCTAGGGCAAAGTAGCACACCCAGAGCAGAAGTCCTACTTCAGCCAGATCAGGCCTGCAAAGAAACTGCGTTTCACAGGCCTTTGGAAGAGATGTTCCCGGTAGGCTGTAAGAGCACTGTGCAGAGCGAGTTGTTTCTTAGCTTCCCAAAGAGCTGGAAGCAAGATGCTGTGGGGCCCAACTCGCCCTTTGGAAAGAAGCCTGCACGTTGTGCCTTTCAGCTCTAGGGCAAAGTAGCACACCCAGAGCAGAAGTCCTACTTCAGCCAGATCAGGCCTGCAAAGAAACTGCGTTTCACAGGCCTTTGGAAGAGATGTTCCCGGTAGGCTGTAAGAGCACTGTGCAGAGCGAGTTGTTTCTTAGCTTCCCAAAGAGCTGGAAGCAAGATGCTGTGAGGCCCAACTCGCCCTTTGGAAAGAAGCCTGCACGTTGTGCCTTTCAGCTCTAGGGCAAAGTAGCACACCCAGAGCAGAAGTCCTACTTCAGCCAGATCAGGCCTGCAAAGAAACTGCGTTTCACAGGCCTTTCGAAGAGATGTTCCCGGTAGGCTGTAAGAGCACTGTGCAGAGCGAGTTGTTTCTTAGCTTCCCAAAGAGCTGGAAGCAAGATGCTGTGGGGCCCAACTCGCCCTTTGGAAAGAAGCCTGCACGTTGTGCCTTTCAGCTCTAGGGCAAAGTAGCACACCCAGAGCAGAAGTCCTACTTCAGCCAGATCAGGCCTGCAAAGAAACTGCGTTTCACAGGCCTTTCGAAGAGATGTTCCCGGTAGGCTGTAAGAGCACTGTGCAGAGCGAGTTGTTTCTTAGCTTCCCAAAGAGCTGGAAGCAAGATGCTGTGGGGCCCAACTCGCCCTTTGGAAAGAAGCCTGCACGTTGTGCCTTTCAGCTCTAGGGCAAAGTAGCACACCCAGAGCAGAAGTCCTACTTCAGCCAGATCAGGCCTGCAAAGAAACTGCGTTTCACAGGCCTTTGGAAGAGATGTTCCCGGTAGGCTGTAAGAGCACTGTGCAGAGCGAGTTGTTTCTTAGCTTCCCAAAGAGCTGGAAGCAAGATGCTGTGGGGCCCAACTCGCCCTTTGGAAAGAAGCCTGCACGTTGTGCCTTTCAGCTCTAGGGCAAAGTAGCACACCCAGAGCAGAAGTCCTACTTCAGCCAGATCAGGCCTGCAAAGAAACTGCGTTTCACAGGCCTTTGGAAGAGATGTTCCCGGTAGGCTGTAAGAGCACTGTGCAGAGCGAGTGGTTTCTTAGCTTCCCAAAGAGCTGGAAGCAAGATGCTGTGGGGCCCAACTCGCCCTTTGGAAAGAAGCCTGCACGTTGTGCCTTTCAGCTCTAGGGCAAAGTAGCACACCCAGAGCAGAAGTCCTACTTCAGCCAGATCAGGCCTGCAAAGAAACTGCGTTTCACAGGCCTTTGGAAGAGATGTTCCCACTAGGCTGTAAGAGCACTGTGCAGAGCGAGTTGTTTCTTAGCTTCCCAAAGAGCTGGAAGCAAGATGCTGTGGGGCCCAACTCGCCCTTTGGAAAGAAGCCTGCACTTTGTGCCTTTCAGCTCTAGGGCAACGTTGCACACCCAGAGCAGAAGTCCTACTTCAGCCAGATCAGGCCTGCAAAGAAACTGCGTTTCACAGGCCTTTGGAAGAGATGTTCCCGGTAGGCTGTAAGAGCACTGTGCAGAGCGAGTTGTTTCTTAGCTTCCCAAAGAGCTGGAAGCAAGATGCTGTGGGGCCCAACTCGCCCTTTGGAAAGAAGCCTGCACGTTGTGCCTTTCAGCTCTAGGGCAAAGTAGCACACCCAGAGCAGAAGTCCTACTTCAGCCAGATCAGGCCTGCAAAGAAACTGCGTTTCACAGGCCTTTGGAAGAGATGTTCCCACTAGGCTGTAAGAGCACTGTGCAGAGCGAGTTGTTTCTTCGCTTCCCAAAGAGCTGGAAGCAAGATGCTGTGGGGCCCAACTCGCCCTTTGGAAAGAAGCCTGCACGTTGTGCCTTTCAGCTCTAGGGCAAAGTAGCACACCCAGAGCAGAAGTCCTACTTCAGCCAGATCAGGCCTGCAAAGAAACTGCGTTTCACAGGCCTTTGGAAGAGATGTTCCCGGTAGGCTGTAAGAGCACTGTGCAGAGCGAGTTGTTTCTTAGCTTCCCAAAGAGCTGGAAGCAAGATGCTGTGGGGCCCAACTCGCCCTTTGGAAAGAAGCCTGCACGTTGTGCCTTTCAGCTCTAGGGCAAAGTAGCACACCCAGAGCAGAAGTCCTACTTCAGCCAGATCAGGCCTGCAAAGAAACTGCGTTTCACAGGCCTTTGGAAGAGATGTTCCCGGTAGGCTGTAAGAGCACTGTGCAGAGCGAGTTGTTTCTTAGCTTCCCAAAGAGCTGGAAGCAAGATGCTGTGGGGCCCAACTCGCCCTTTGGAAAGAAGCCTGCACGTTGTGCCTTTCAGCTCTAGGGCAAAGTAGCACACCCAGAGCAGAAGTCCTACTTCAGCCAGATCAGGCCTGCAAAGAAACTGCGTTTCACAGGCCTTTGGAAGAGATGTTCCCGGGAGGCTGTAAGAGCACTGTGCAGAGCGAGTGGTTTCTTAGCTTCCCAAAGAGCTGGAAGCAAGATGCTGTGGGGCCCAACTCGCCCTTTGGAAAGAAGCCTGCACGTTCTGCCTTTCAGCTCTAGGGCAAAGTAGCACACCCAGAGCAGAAGTCCTACTTCAGCCAGATCAGGCCTGCAAAGAAACTGCGTTTCACAGGCCTTTGGAAGAGATGTTCCCGGTAGGCTGTAAGAGCACTGTGCAGAGCGAGTTGTTTCTTAGCTTCCCAAAGAGCTGGAAGCAAGATGCTGTGGGGCCCAACTCGCCCTTTGGAAAGAAGCCTGCACGTTGTGCCTTTCAGCTCTAGGGCAAAGTAGCACACCCAGAGCAGAAGTCCTACTTCAGCCAGATCAGGCCTGCAAAGAAACTGCGTTTCACAGGCCTTTGGAAGAGATGTTCCCGGTAGGCTGTAAGAGCACTGTGCAGAGCGAGTTGTTTCTTAGCTTCCCAAAGAGCTGGAAGCAAGATGCTGTGGGGCCCAACTCGCCCTTTGGAAAGAAGCCTGCACGTTGTGCCTTTCAGCTCTAGGGCAAAGTAGCACACCCAGAGCAGAAGTCCTACTTCAGCCAGATCAGGCCTGCAAAGAAACTGCGTTTCACAGGCCTTTGGAAGAGATGTTCCCGGTAGGCTGTAAGAGCACTGTGCAGAGCCAGTTGTTTCTTAGCTTCCCAAAGAGCTGCAAGCAAGATGCTGTGGGGCCCAACTCGCCCTTTGGAAAGAAGCCTGCACGTTGTGGCTTTCAGCTCTAGGGCAAAGTAGCACACCCAGAGCAGAAGTCCTACTTCAGCCAGATCAGGCCTGCAAAGAAACTGCGTTTCACAGGCCTTTGGAAGAGATGTTCCCGGTAGGCTGTAAGAGCACTGTGCAGAGCGAGTTGTTTCTTAGCTTCCCAAAGAGCTGGAAGCAAGATGCTGTGGGGCCCAACTCGCCCTTTGGAAAGAAGCCTGCACGTTGTGCCTTTCAGCTCTAGGGCAAAGTAGCACACCCAGAGCAGAAGTCCTACTTCAGCCAGATCAGGCCTGCAAAGAAACTGCGTTTCACAGGCCTTTGGAAGAGATGTTCCCGGTAGGCTGTAAGAGCACTGTGCAGAGCGAGTTGTTTCTTAGCTTCCCAAAGAGCTGGAAGCAAGATGCTGTGGGGCCCAACTCGCCCTTTGGAAAGAAGCCTGCACGTTGTGCCTTTCAGCTCTAGGGCAAAGTAGCACACCCAGAGCAGAAGTCCTACTTCAGCCAGGTCAGGCCTGCAAAGAAACTGCGTTTCACAGGCCTTTGGAAGAGATGTTCCCGGTAGGCTGTAAGAGCACTGTGCAGAGCGAGTTGTTTCTTAGCTTCCCAAAGAGCTGGAAGCAAGATGCTGTGGGGCCCAACTCGCCCTTTGGAAAGAAGCCTGCACGTTGTGCCTTTCAGCTCTAGGGCAAAGTAGCACACCCAGAGCAGAAGTCCTACTTCAGCCAGATCAGGCCTGCAAAGAAACTGCGTTTCACAGGCCTTTGGAAGAGATGTTCCCGGTAGGCTGTAAGAGCACTGTGCAGAGCGAGTTGTTTCTTAGCTTCCCAAAGAGCTGGAAGCAAGATGCTGTGGGGCCCAACTCGCCCTTTGGAAAGAAGCCTGCACGTTGTGGCTTTCAGCTCTAGGGCAAAGTAGCACACCCAGAGCAGAAGTCCTACTTCAGCCAGATCAGGCCTGCAAAGAAACTGCGTTTCACAGGCCTTTGGAAGAGATGTTCCCGGTAGGCTGTAAGAGCACTGTGCAGAGCGAGTTGTTTCTTAGCTTCCCAAAGAGCTGGAAGCAAGATGCTGTGGGGCCCAACTCGCCCTTTGGAAAGAAGCCTGCACGTTGTGCCTTTCAGCTCTAGGGCAAAGTAGCACACCCAGAGCAGAAGTCCTACTTCAGCCAGATCAGGCCTGCAAAGAAACTGCGTTTCACAGGCCTTTGGAAGAGATGTTCCCGGTAGGCTGTAAGAGCACTGTGCAGAGCGAGTTGTTTCTTAGCTTCCCGAAGAGCTGGAAGCAAGATGCTGTGGGGCCCAACTCGCCCTTTGGAAAGAAGCCTGCACGTTGTGCCTTTCAGCTCTAGGGCAAAGTAGCACACCCAGAGCAGAAGTCCTACTTCAGCCAGATCAGGCCTGCAAAGAAACTGCGTTTCACAGGCCTTTGGAAGAGATGTTCCCGGTAGGCTGTAAGAGCACTGTGCAGAGCGAGTTGTTTCTTAGCTTCCCAAAGAGCTGGAAGCAAGATGCTGTGGGGCCCAACTCGCCCTTTGGAAAGAAGCCTGCACGTTGTGCCTTTCAGCTCTAGGGCAAAGTAGCACACCCAGAGCAGAAGTCCTACTTCAGCCAGATCAGGCCTGCAAAGAAACTGCGTTTCACAGGCCTTTGGAAGAGATGTTCCCGGTAGGCTGTAAGAGCACTGTGCAGAGCGAGTTGTTTCTTAGCTTCCCAAAGAGCTGGAAGCAAGATGCTGTGGGGCCCAACTCGCCCTTTGGAAAGAAGCCTGCACGTTGTGCCTTTCAGCTCTAGGGCAAAGTAGCACACCCAGAGCAGAAGTCCTACTTCAGCCAGATCAGGCCTGCAAAGAAACTGCGTTTCACAGGCCTTTGGAAGAGATGTTCCCGGTAGGCTGTAAGAGCACTGTGCAGAGCGAGTTGTTTCTTAGCTTCCCAAAGAGCTGGAAGCAAGATGCTGTGGGGCCCAACTCGCCCTTTGGAAAGAAGCCTGCACGTTGTGCCTTTCAGCTCTAGGGCAAAGTAGCACACCCAGAGCAGAAGTCCTACTTCAGCCAGATCAGGCCTGCAAAGAAACTGCGTTTCACAGGCCTTTGGAAGAGATGTTCCCGGTAGGCTGTAAGAGCACTGTGCAGAGCGAGTGGTTTCTTAGCTTCCCAAAGAGCTGGAAGCAAGATGCTGTGGGGCCCAACTCGCCCTTTGGAAAGAAGCCTGCACGTTGTGCCTTTCAGCTCTAGGGCAAAGTAGCACACCCAGAGCAGAAGTCCTACTTCAGCCAGATCAGGCCTGCAAAGAAACTGCGTTTCACAGGCCTTTGGAAGAGATGTTCCCGGTAGGCTGTAAGAGCACTGTGCAGAGCGAGTTGTTTCTTAGCTTCCCAAAGAGCTGGAAGCAAGATGCTGTGGGGCCCAACTCGCCCTTTGGAAAGAAGCCTGCACGTTGTGCCTTTCAGCTCTAGGGCAAAGTAGCACACCCAGAGCAGAAGTCCTACTTCAGCCAGATCAGGCCTGCAAAGAAACTGCGTTTCACAGGCCTTTGGAAGAGATGTTCCCGGTAGGCTGTAAGAGCACTGTGCAGAGCGAGTTGTTTCTTAGCTTCCCAAAGAGCTGGAAGCAAGATGCTGTGGGGCCCAACTCGCCCTTTGGAAAGAAGCCTGCACGTTGTGCCTTTCAGCTCTAGGGCAAAGTAGCACACCCAGAGCAGAAGTCCTACTTCAGCCAGATCAGGCCTGCAAAGAAACTGCGTTTCACAGGCCTTTGGAAGAGATGTTCCCGGTAGGCTGTAAGAGCACTGTGCAGAGCGAGTTGTTTCTTAGCTTCCCAAAGAGCTGGAAGCAAGATGCTGTGGGGCCCAACTCGCCCTTTGGAAAGAAGCCTGCACGTTGTGCCTTTCAGCTCTAGGGCAAAGTAGCACACCCAGAGCAGAAGTCCTACTTCAGCCAGATCAGGCCTGCAAAGAAACTGCGTTTCACAGGCCTTTGGAAGAGATGTTCCCGGTAGGCTGTAAGAGCACTGTGCAGAGCGAGTTGTTTCTTAGCTTCCCAAAGAGCTGGAAGCAAGATGCTGTGGGGCCCAACTCGCCCTTTGGAAAGAAGCCTGCACGTTGTGCCTTTCAGCTCTAGGGCAAAGTAGCACACCCAGAGCAGAAGTCCTACTTCAGCCAGATCAGGCCTGCAAAGAAACTGCGTTTCACAGGCCTTTGGAAGAGATGTTCCCACTAGGCTGTAAGAGCACTGTGCAGAGCGAGTTGTTTCTTAGCTTCCCAAAGAGCTGGAAGCAAGATGCTGTGGGGCCCAACTCGCCCTTTGGAAAGAAGCCTGCACGTTGTGGCTTTCAGCTCTAGGGCAAAGTAGCACACCCAGAGCAGAAGTCCTACTTCAGCCAGATCAGGCCTGCAAAGAAACTGCATTTCACAGGCCTTTGGAAGACATGTTCCCGGTAGGCTGTAAGAGCACTGTGCAGAGCGAGTTGTTTCTTAGCTTCCCAAAGAGCTGGAAGCAAGATGCTGTGGGGCCCAACTCGCCCTTTGGAAAGAAGCCTGCACGTTGTGGCTTTCAGCTCTAGGGCAAAGTAGCACACCCAGAGCAGAAGTCCTACTTCAGCCAGATCAGGCCTGCAAAGAAACTGCGTTTCACAGGCCTTTGGAAGAGATGTTCCCACTAGGCTGTAAGAGCACTGTGCAGAGCGAGTTGTTTCTCAGCTTCCCAAAGAGCTTGAAGCAAGATGCTGTGGGGCCCAACTCGCCCTTTGGAAAGAAGCCTGCACGTTGTGCCTTTCAGCTCTAGGGCAAAGTAGCACACCCAGAGCAGAAGTCCTACTTCAGCCAGATCAGGCCTGCAAAGAAACTGCGTTTCACAGGCCTTTGGAAGAGATGTTCCCGGTAGGCTGTAAGAGCACTATGCAGAGTGAGTTGTTCTTTAGCTTCCCAAAGAGCTGGAAGCAAGATGCTGTGGGGCCCAACTCGCCCTTTGGAAAGAAGCCTGCACGTTGTGGCTTTCAGCTCTAGGGCAAAGTAGCACACCCAGAGCAGAAGTCCTACTTCAGCCAGATCAGGCCTGCAAAGAAACTGCGTTTCACAGGCCTTTGGAAGAGATGTTCCCGGTAGGCTGTAAGAGCACTGTGCAGAGCGAGTGGTTTCTTAGCTTCCCAAAGAGCTGGAAGCAAGATGCTGTGGGGCCCAACTCGCCCTTTGGAAAGAAGCCTGCACGTTTTGCCTTTCAGCTCTAGGGCAAAGTAGCACACCCAGAGCAGAAGTCCTACTTCAGCCAGATCAGGCCTGCAAAGAAACTGCGTTTCACAGGCCTTTGGAAGAGATGTTCCCGGTAGGCTGTAAGAGCACTGTGCAGAGCGAGTGGTTTCTTAGCTTCCCAAAGAGCTGGAAGCAAGATGCTGTGGGGCCCAACTCGCCCTTTGGAAAGAAGCCTGCACGTTGTGGCTTTCAGCTCTAGGGCAAAGTAGCACACCCAGAGCAGAAGTCCTACTTCAGCCAGATCAGGCCTGCAAAGAAACTGCGTTTCACAGGCCTTTGGAAGAGATGTTCCCGGTAGGCTGTAAGAGCACTGTGCAGAGCGAGTTGGTTCTCAGCTTCCCAAAGAGCTGGAAGCAAGATGCTGTGGGGCCCAACTCGCCCTTTGGAAAGAAGCCTGCACGTTGTGGCTTTCAGCTCTAGGGCAAAGTAGCACACCCAGAGCAGAAGTCCTACTTCAGCCAGATCAGGCCTGCAAAGAAACTGCGTTTCACAGGCCTTTGGAAGAGATGTTCCCGGTAGGCTGTAAGAGCACTGTGCAGAGCGAGTGGTTTCTTAGCTTCCCAAAGAGCTGGAAGCAAGATGCTGTGGGGCCCAACTCGCCCTTTGGAAAGAAGCCTGCACGTTTTGCCTTTCAGCTCTAGGGCAAAGTAGCACACCCAGAGCAGAAGTCCTACTTCAGCCAGATCAGGCCTGCAAAGAAACTGCGTTTCACAGGCCTTTGGAAGAGATGTTCCCGGTAGGCTGTAAGAGCACTGTGCAGAGCGAGTGGTTTCTTAGCTTCCCAAAGAGCTGGAAGCAAGATGCTGTGGGGCCCAACTCGCCCTTTGGAAAGAAGCCTGCACGTTGTGCCTTTCAGCTCTAGGGCAAAGTAGCATACCCAGAGCAGAAGTCCTACTTCATCCAGATCAGGCCTGCAAAGAAACTGCGTTTCACAGGCCTTTGGAAGAGATGTTCCCGGTAGGCTGTAAGAGCACTGTGCAGAGCGAGTTGTTTCTCAGCTTCCCAAAGAGCTGGAAGCAAGATGCTGTGGGGCCCAACTCGCCCTTTGGAAAGAAGCCTGCACGTTGTGCCTTTCAGCTCTAGGGCAAAGTAGCACACCCAGAGCAGAAGTCCTACTTCAGCCAGATCAGGCCTGCAAAGAAACTGCGTTTCACAGGCCTTTGGAAGAGATGTTCCCGGTAGGCTGTAAGAGCACTGTGCAGAGCGAGTGGTTTCTTAGCTTCCCAAAGAGCTGGAAGCAAGATGCTGTGGGGCCCAACTCGCCCTTTGGAAAGAAGCCTGCACGTTGTGCCTTTCAGCTCTAGGGCAAAGTAGCACACCCAGAGCAGAAGTCCTACTTCAGCCAGATCAGGCCTGCAAAGAAACTGCGTTTCACAGGCCTTTGGAAGAGATGTTCCCGGTAGGCTGTAAGAGCACTGTGCAGAGCGAGTTGTTTCTTAGCTTCCCAAAGAGCTGGAAGCAAGATGCTGTGGGGCCCAACTCGCCCTTTGGAAAGAAGCCTGCACGTTGTGCCTTTCAGCTCTAGGGCAAAGTAGCACACCCAGAGCAGAAGTCCTACTTCAGCCAGGTCAGGCCTGCAAAGAAACTGCGTTTCACAGGCCTTTGGAAGAGATGTTCCCGGTAGGCTGTAAGAGCACTGTGCAGAGCGAGTTGTTTCTTAGCTTCCCAAAGAGCTGGAAGCAAGATGCTGTGGGGCCCAACTCGCCCTTTGGAAAGAAGCCTGCACGTTGTGCCTTTCAGCTCTAGGGCAAAGTAGCACACCCAGAGCAGAAGTCCTACTTCAGCCAGATCAGGCCTGCAAAGAAACTGCGTTTCACAGGCCTTTGGAAGAGATGTTCCCGGTAGGCTGTAAGAGCACTGTGCAGAGCGAGTTGTTTCTTAGCTTCCCAAAGAGCTGGAAGCAAGATGCTGTGGGGCCCAACTCGCCCTTTGGAAAGAAGCCTGCACGTTGTGCCTTTCAGCTCTAGGGCAAAGTAGCACACCCAGAGCAGAAGTCCTACTTCAGCCAGATCAGGCCTGCAAAGAAACTGCGTTTCACAGGCCTTTGGAAGAGATGTTCCCGGTAGGCTGTAAGAGCACTGTGCAGAGCGAGTTGTTTCTTAGCTTCCCAAAGAGCTGGAAGCAAGATGCTGTGGGGCCCAACTCGCCCTTTGGAAAGAAGCCTGCACGTTGTGCCTTTCAGCTCTAGGGCAAAGTAGCACACCCAGAGCAGAAGTCCTACTTCAGCCAGATCAGGCCTGCAAAGAAACTGCGTTTCACAGGCCTTTGGAAGAGATGTTCCCGGTAGGCTGTAAGAGCACTGTGCAGAGCGAGTTGTTTCTTAGCTTCCCAAAGAGCTGGAAGCAAGATGCTGTGGGGCCCAACTCGCCCTTTGGAAAGAAGCCTGCACGTTGTGCCTTTCAGCTCTAGGGCAAAGTAGCACACCCAGAGCAGAAGTCCTACTTCAGCCAGATCAGGCCTGCAAAGAAACTGCGTTTCACAGGCCTTTGGAAGAGATGTTCCCGGTAGGCTGTAAGAGCACTGTGCAGAGCGAGTTGTTTCTTAGCTTCCCAAAGAGCTGGAAGCAAGATGCTGTGGGGCCCAACTCGCCCTTTGGAAAGAAGCCTGCACGTTGTGCCTTTCAGCTCTAGGGCAAAGTAGCACACCCAGAGCAGAAGTCCTACTTCAGCCAGATCAGGCCTGCAAAGAAACTGCGTTTCACAGGCCTTTGGAAGAGATGTTCCCGGTAGGCTGTAAGAGCACTGTGCAGAGCGAGTTGTTTCTTAGCTTCCCAAAGAGCTGGAAGCAAGATGCTGTGGGGCCCAACTCGCCCTTTGGAAAGAAGCCTGCACGTTGTGCCTTTCAGCTCTAGGGCAAAGTAGCACACCCAGAGCAGAAGTCCTACTTCAGCCAGATCAGGCCTGCAAAGAAACTGCGTTTCACAGGCCTTTGGAAGAGATGTTCCCGGTAGGCTGTAAGAGCACTGTGCAGAGCGAGTTGTTTCTTAGCTTCCCAAAGAGCTGGAAGCAAGATGCTGTGGGGCCCAACTCGCCCTTTGGAAAGAAGCCTGCACGTTGTGCCTTTCAGCTCTAGGGCAAAGTAGCACACCCAGAGCAGAAGTCCTACTTCAGCCAGATCAGGCCTGCAAAGAAACTGCGTTTCACAGGCCTTTGGAAGAGATGTTCCCGGTAGGCTGTAAGAGCACTGTGCAGAGCGAGTTGTTTCTTAGCTTCCCAAAGAGCTGGAAGCAAGATGCTGTGGGGCCCAACTCGCCCTTTGGAAAGAAGCCTGCACGTTGTGCCTTTCAGCTCTAGGGCAAAGTAGCACACCCAGAGCAGAAGTCCTACTTCAGCCAGATCAGGCCTGCAAAGAAACTGCGTTTCACAGGCCTTTGGAAGAGATGTTCCCGGTAGGCTGTAAGAGCACTGTGCAGAGCGAGTTGTTTCTTAGCTTCCCAAAGAGCTGGAAGCAAGATGCTGTGGGGCCCAACTCGCCCTTTGGAAAGAAGCCTGCACGTTGTGCCTTTCAGCTCTAGGGCAAAGTAGCACACCCAGAGCAGAAGTCCTACTTCAGCCAGATCAGGCCTGCAAAGAAACTGCGTTTCACAGGCCTTTGGAAGAGATGTTCCCGGTAGGCTGTAAGAGCACTGTGCAGAGCGAGTTGTTTCTTAGCTTCCCAAAGAGCTGGAAGCAAGATGCTGTGGGGCCCAACTCGCCCTTTGGAAAGAAGCCTGCACGTTGTGCCTTTCAGCTCTAGGGCAAAGTAGCACACCCAGAGCAGAAGTCCTACTTCAGCCAGATCAGGCCTGCAAAGAAACTGCGTTTCACAGGCCTTTGGAAGAGATGTTCCCGGTAGGCTGTAAGAGCACTGTGCAGAGCGAGTTGTTTCTTAGCTTCCCAAAGAGCTGGAAGCAAGATGCTGTGGGGCCCAACTCGCCCTTTGGAAAGAAGCCTGCACGTTGTGCCTTTCAGCTCTAGGGCAAAGTAGCACACCCAGAGCAGAAGTCCTACTTCAGCCAGATCAGGCCTGCAAAGAAACTGCGTTTCACAGGCCTTTGGAAGAGATGTTCCCGGTAGGCTGTAAGAGCACTGTGCAGAGCGAGTTGTTTCTTAGCTTCCCAAAGAGCTGGAAGCAAGATGCTGTGGGGCCCAACTCGCCCTTTGGAAAGAAGCCTGCACGTTGTGCCTTTCAGCTCTAGGGCAAAGTAGCACACCCAGAGCAGAAGTCCTACTTCAGCCAGATCAGGCCTGCAAAGAAACTGCGTTTCACAGGCCTTTGGAAGAGATGTTCCCGGTAGGCTGTAAGAGCACTGTGCAGAGCGAGTTGTTTCTTAGCTTCCCAAAGAGCTGGAAGCAAGATGCTGTGGGGCCCAACTCGCCCTTTGGAAAGAAGCCTGCACGTTGTGCCTTTCAGCTCTAGGGCAAAGTAGCACACCCAGAGCAGAAGTCCTACTTCAGCCAGATCAGGCCTGCAAAGAAACTGCGTTTCACAGGCCTTTGGAAGAGATGTTCCCGGTAGGCTGTAAGAGCACTGTGCAGAGCGAGTTGTTTCTTAGCTTCCCAAAGAGCTGGAAGCAAGATGCTGTGGGGCCCAACTCGCCCTTTGGAAAGAAGCCTGCACGTTGTGCCTTTCAGCTCTAGGGCAAAGTAGCACACCCAGAGCAGAAGTCCTACTTCAGCCAGATCAGGCCTGCAAAGAAACTGCGTTTCACAGGCCTTTGGAAGAGATGTTCCCACTAGGCTGTAAGAGCACTGTGCAGAGCGAGTTGTTTCTTAGCTTCCCAAAGAGCTGGAAGCAAGATGCTGTGGGGCCCAACTCGCCCTTTGGAAAGAAGCCTGCACGTTGTGGCTTTCAGCTCTAGGGCAAAGTAGCACACCCAGAGCAGAAGTCCTACTTCAGCCAGATCAGGCCTGCAAAGAAACTGCATTTCACAGGCCTTTGGAAGACATGTTCCCGGTAGGCTGTAAGAGCACTGTGCAGAGCGAGTTGTTTCTTAGCTTCCCAAAGAGCTGGAAGCAAGATGCTGTGGGGCCCAACTCGCCCTTTGGAAAGAAGCCTGCACGTTGTGGCTTTCAGCTCTAGGGCAAAGTAGCACACCCAGAGCAGAAGTCCTACTTCAGCCAGATCAGGCCTGCAAAGAAACTGCGTTTCACAGGCCTTTGGAAGAGATGTTCCCACTAGGCTGTAAGAGCACTGTGCAGAGCGAGTTGTTTCTCAGCTTCCCAAAGAGCTGGAAGCAAGATGCTGTGGGGCCCAACTCGCCCTTTGGAAAGAAGCCTGCACGTTGTGCCTTTCAGCTCTAGGGCAAAGTAGCACACCCAGAGCAGAAGTCCTACTTCAGCCAGATCAGGCCTGCAAAGAAACTGCGTTTCACAGGCCTTTGGAAGAGATGTTCCCGGTAGGCTGTAAGAGCACTATGCAGAGTGAGTTGTTCTTTAGCTTCCCAAAGAGCTGGAAGCAAGATGCTGTGGGGCCCAACTCGCCCTTTGGAAAGAAGCCTGCACGTTGTGGCTTTCAGCTCTAGGGCAAAGTAGCACACCCAGAGCAGAAGTCCTACTTCAGCCAGATCAGGCCTGCAAAGAAACTGCGTTTCACAGGCCTTTGGAAGAGATGTTCCCGGTAGGCTGTAAGAGCACTGTGCAGAGCGAGTGGTTTCTTAGCTTCCCAAAGAGCTGGAAGCAAGATGCTGTGGGGCCCAACTCGCCCTTTGGAAAGAAGCCTGCACGTTTTGCCTTTCAGCTCTAGGGCAAAGTAGCACACCCAGAGCAGAAGTCCTACTTCAGCCAGATCAGGCCTGCAAAGAAACTGCGTTTCACAGGCCTTTGGAAGAGATGTTCCCGGTAGGCTGTAAGAGCACTGTGCAGAGCGAGTGGTTTCTTAGCTTCCCAAAGAGCTGGAAGCAAGATGCTGTGGGGCCCAACTCGCCCTTTGGAAAGAAGCCTGCACGTTGTGGCTTTCAGCTCTAGGGCAAAGTAGCACACCCAGAGCAGAAGTCCTACTTCAGCCAGATCAGGCCTGCAAAGAAACTGCGTTTCACAGGCCTTTGGAAGAGATGTTCCCGGTAGGCTGTAAGAGCACTGTGCAGAGCGAGTTGGTTCTCAGCTTCCCAAAGAGCTGGAAGCAAGATGCTGTGGGGCCCAACTCGCCCTTTGGAAAGAAGCCTGCACGTTGTGGCTTTCAGCTCTAGGGCAAAGTAGCACACCCAGAGCAGAAGTCCTACTTCAGCCAGATCAGGCCTGCAAAGAAACTGCGTTTCACAGGCCTTTGGAAGAGATGTTCCCGGTAGGCTGTAAGAGCACTGTGCAGAGCGAGTGGTTTCTTAGCTTCCCAAAGAGCTGGAAGCAAGATGCTGTGGGGCCCAACTCGCCCTTTGGAAAGAAGCCTGCACGTTTTGCCTTTCAGCTCTAGGGCAAAGTAGCACACCCAGAGCAGAAGTCCTACTTCAGCCAGATCAGGCCTGCAAAGAAACTGCGTTTCACAGGCCTTTGGAAGAGATGTTCCCGGTAGGCTGTAAGAGCACTGTGCAGAGCGAGTGGTTTCTTAGCTTCCCAAAGAGCTGGAAGCAAGATGCTGTGGGGCCCAACTCGCCCTTTGGAAAGAAGCCTGCACGTTGTGGCTTTCAGCTCTAGGGCAAAGTAGCACACCCAGAGCAGAAGTCCTACTTCAGCCAGATCAGGCCTGCAAAGAAACTGCGTTTCACAGGCCTTTGGAAGAGATGTTCCCGGTAGGCTGTAAGAGCACTGTGCAGAGCGAGTTGGTTCTCAGCTTCCCAAAGAGCTGGAAGCAAGATGCTGTGGGGCCCAACTCGCCCTTTGGAAAGAAGCCTGCACGTTGTGGCTTTCAGCTCTAGGGCAAAGTAGCACACCCAGAGCAGAAGTCCTACTTCAGCCAGATCAGGCCTGCAAAGAAACTGCGTTTCACAGGCCTTTGGAAGAGATGTTCCCGGTAGGCTGTAAGAGCACTGTGCAGAGCGAGTGGTTTCTTAGCTTCCCAAAGAGCTGGAAGCAAGATGCTGTGGGGCCCAACTCGCCCTTTGGAAAGAAGCCTGCACGTTTTGCCTTTCAGCTCTAGGGCAAAGTAGCACACCCAGAGCAGAAGTCCTACTTCAGCCAGATCAGGCCTGCAAAGAAACTGCGTTTCACAGGCCTTTGGAAGAGATGTTCCCGGTAGGCTGTAAGAGCACTGTGCAGAGCGAGTGGTTTCTTAGCTTCCCAAAGAGCTGGAAGCAAGATGCTGTGGGGCCCAACTCGCCCTTTGGAAAGAAGCCTGCACGTTGTGCCTTTCAGCTCTAGGGCAAAGTAGCATACCCAGAGCAGAAGTCCTACTTCAGCCAGATCAGGCCTGCAAAGAAACTGCGTTTCACAGGCCTTTGGAAGAGATGTTCCCGGTAGGCTGTAAGAGCACTGTGCAGAGCGAGTTGTTTCTCAGCTTCCCAAAGAGCTGGAAGCAAGATGCTGTGGGGCCCAACTCGCCCTTTGGAAAGAAGCCTGCACGTTGTGCCTTTCAGCTCTAGGGCAAAGTAGCACACCCAGAGCAGAAGTCCTACTTCAGCCAGATCAGGCCTGCAAAGAAACTGCGTTTCACAGGCCTTTGGAAGAGATGTTCCCGGTAGGCTGTAAGAGCACTGTGCAGAGCGAGTGGTTTCTTAGCTTCCCAAAGAGCTGGAAGCAAGATGCTGTGGGGCCCAACTCGCCCTTTGGAAAGAAGCCTGCACGTTGTGCCTTTCAGCTCTAGGGCAAAGTAGCACACCCAGAGCAGAAGTCCTACTTCAGCCAGATCAGGCCTGCAAAGAAACTGCGTTTCACAGGCCTTTGGAAGAGATGTTCCCGGTAGGCTGTAAGAGCACTGTGCAGAGCGAGTTGTTTCTTAGCTTCCCAAAGAGCTGGAAGCAAGATGCTGTGGGGCCCAACTCGCCCTTTGGAAAGAAGCCTGCACGTTGTGCCTTTCAGCTCTAGGGCAAAGTAGCACACCCAGAGCAGAAGTCCTACTTCAGCCAGGTCAGGCCTGCAAAGAAACTGCGTTTCACAGGCCTTTGGAAGAGATGTTCCCGGTAGGCTGTAAGAGCACTGTGCAGAGCGAGTTGTTTCTTAGCTTCCCAAAGAGCTGGAAGCAAGATGCTGTGGGGCCCAACTCGCCCTTTGGAAAGAAGCCTGCACGTTGTGCCTTTCAGCTCTAGGGCAAAGTAGCACACCCAGAGCAGAAGTCCTACTTCAGCCAGATCAGGCCTGCAAAGAAACTGCGTTTCACAGGCCTTTGGAAGAGATGTTCCCGGTAGGCTGTAAGAGCACTGTGCAGAGCGAGTGGTTTCTTAGCTTCCCAAAGAGCTGGAAGCAAGATGCTGTGGGGCCCAACTCGCCCTTTGGAAAGAAGCCTGCACGTTGTGCCTTTCAGCTCTAGGGCAAAGTAGCACACCCAGAGCAGAAGTCCTACTTCAGCCAGATCAGGCCTGCAAAGAAACTGCGTTTCACAGGCCTTTGGAAGAGATGTTCCCGGTAGGCTGTAAGAGCACTGTGCAGAGCGAGTTGTTTCTTAGCTTCCCAAAGAGCTGGAAGCAAGATGCTGTGGGGCCCAACTCGCCCTTTGGAAAGAAGCCTGCACGTTGTGCCTTTCAGCTCTAGGGCAAAGTAGCACACCCAGAGCAGAAGTCCTACTTCAGCCAGATCAGGCCTGCAAAGAAACTGCGTTTCACAGGCCTTTGGAAGAGATGTTCCCGGTAGGCTGTAAGAGCACTGTGCAGAGCGAGTTGTTTCTTAGCTTCCCAAAGAGCTGGAAGCAAGATGCTGTGGGGCCCAACTCGCCCTTTGGAAAGAAGCCTGCACGTTGTGCCTTTCAGCTCTAGGGCAAAGTAGCACACCCAGAGCAGAAGTCCTACTTCAGCCAGATCAGGCCTGCAAAGAAACTGCGTTTCACAGGCCTTTGGAAGAGATGTTCCCGGTAGGCTGTAAGAGCACTGTGCAGAGCGAGTTGTTTCTTAGCTTCCCAAAGAGCTGGAAGCAAGATGCTGTGAGGCCCAACTCGCCCTTTGGAAAGAAGCCTGCACGTTGTGCCTTTCAGCTCTAGGGCAAAGTAGCACACCCAGAGCAGAAGTCCTACTTCAGCCAGATCAGGCCTGCAAAGAAACTGCGTTTCACAGGCCTTTGGAAGAGATGTTCCCGGTAGGCTGTAAGAGCACTGTGCAGAGCGAGTTGTTTCTTAGCTTCCCAAAGAGCTGGAAGCAAGATGCTGTGGGGCCCAACTCGCCCTTTGGAAAGAAGCCTGCACGTTGTGCCTTTCAGCTCTAGGGCAAAGTAGCACACCCAGAGCAGAAGTCCTACTTCAGCCAGATCAGGCCTGCAAAGAAACTGCGTTTCACAGGCCTTTGGAAGAGATGTTCCCGGTAGGCTGTAAGAGCACTGTGCAGAGCGAGTTGTTTCTTAGCTTCCCAAAGAGCTGGAAGCAAGATGCTGTGGGGCCCAACTCGCCCTTTGGAAAGAAGCCTGCACGTTGTGCCTTTCAGCTCTAGGGCAAAGTAGCACACCCAGAGCAGAAGTCCTACTTCAGCCAGATCAGGCCTGCAAAGAAACTGCGTTTCACAGGCCTTTGGAAGAGATGTTCCCGGTAGGCTGTAAGAGCACTGTGCAGAGCGAGTTGTTTCTTAGCTTCCCAAAGAGCTGGAAGCAAGATGCTGTGGGGCCCAACTCGCCCTTTGGAAAGAAGCCTGCACGTTGTGCCTTTCAGCTCTAGGGCAAAGTAGCACACCCAGAGCAGAAGTCCTACTTCAGCCAGATCAGGCCTGCAAAGAAACTGCGTTTCACAGGCCTTTGGAAGAGATGTTCCCGGTAGGCTGTAAGAGCACTGTGCAGAGCGAGTTGTTTCTTAGCTTCCCAAAGAGCTGGAAGCAAGATGCTGTGGGGCCCAACTCGCCCTTTGGAAAGAAGCCTGCACGTTGTGCCTTTCAGCTCTAGGGCAAAGTAGCACACCCAGAGCAGAAGTCCTACTTCAGCCAGATCAGGCCTGCAAAGAAACTGCGTTTCACAGGCCTTTGGAAGAGATGTTCCCGGTAGGCTGTAAGAGCACTGTGCAGAGCGAGTTGTTTCTTAGCTTCCCAAAGAGCTGGAAGCAAGATGCTGTGGGGCCCAACTCGCCCTTTGGAAAGAAGCCTGCACGTTGTGCCTTTCAGCTCTAGGGCAAAGTAGCACACCCAGAGCAGAAGTCCTACTTCAGCCAGATCAGGCCTGCAAAGAAACTGCGTTTCACAGGCCTTTGGAAGAGATGTTCCCGGTAGGCTGTAAGAGCACTGTGCAGAGCGAGTTGTTTCTTAGCTTCCCAAAGAGCTGGAAGCAAGATGCTGTGGGGCCCAACTCGCCCTTTGGAAAGAAGCCTGCACGTTGTGCCTTTCAGCTCTAGGGCAAAGTAGCACACCCAGAGCAGAAGTCCTACTTCAGCCAGATCAGGCCTGCAAAGAAACTGCGTTTCACAGGCCTTTGGAAGAGATGTTCCCGGTAGGCTGTAAGAGCACTGTGCAGAGCGAGTTGTTTCTTAGCTTCCCAAAGAGCTGGAAGCAAGATGCTGTGGGGCCCAACTCGCCCTTTGGAAAGAAGCCTGCACGTTGTGCCTTTCAGCTCTAGGGCAAAGTAGCACACCCAGAGCAGAAGTCCTACTTCAGCCAGATCAGGCCTGCAAAGAAACTGCGTTTCACAGGCCTTTGGAAGAGATGTTCCCACTAGGCTGTAAGAGCACTGTGCAGAGCGAGTTGTTTCTTAGCTTCCCAAAGAGCTGGAAGCAAGATGCTGTGGGGCCCAACTCGCCCTTTGGAAAGAAGCCTGCACGTTGTGCCTTTCAGCTCTAGGGCAAAGTAGCACACCCAGAGCAGAAGTCCTACTTCAGCCAGATCAGGCCTGCAAAGAAACTGCGTTTCACAGGCCTTTGGAAGAGATGTTCCCGGTAGGCTGTAAGAGCACTGTGCAGAGCGAGTTGTTTCTTAGCTTCCCAAAGAGCTGGAAGCAAGATGCTGTGGGGCCCAACTCGCCCTTTGGAAAGAAGCCTGCACGTTGTGCCTTTCAGCTCTAGGGCAAAGTAGCACACCCAGAGCAGAAGTCCTACTTCAGCCAGATCAGGCCTGCAAAGAAACTGCGTTTCACAGGCCTTTGGAAGAGATGTTCCCGGTAGGCTGTAAGAGCACTGTGCAGAGCGAGTTGTTTCTTAGCTTCCCAAAGAGCTGGAAGCAAGATGCTGTGGGGCCCAACTCGCCCTTTGGAAAGAAGCCTGCACGTTGTGCCTTTCAGCTCTAGGGCAAAGTAGCACACCCAGAGCAGAAGTCCTACTTCAGCCAGATCAGGCCTGCAAAGAAACTGCGTTTCACAGGCCTTTGGAAGAGATGTTCCCGGTAGGCTGTAAGAGCACTGTGCAGAGCGAGTTGTTTCTTAGCTTCCCAAAGAGCTGGAAGCAAGATGCTGTGGGGCCCAACTCGCCCTTTGGAAAGAAGCCTGCACGTTGTGCCTTTCAGCTCTAGGGCAAAGTAGCACACCCAGAGCAGAAGTCCTACTTCAGCCAGATCAGGCCTGCAAAGAAACTGCGTTTCACAGGCCTTTGGAAGAGATGTTCCCGGTAGGCTGTAAGAGCACTGTGCAGAGCGAGTTGTTTCTTAGCTTCCCAAAGAGCTGGAAGCAAGATGCTGTGGGGCCCAACTCGCCCTTTGGAAAGAAGCCTGCACGTTGTGCCTTTCAGCTCTAGGGCAAAGTAGCACACCCAGAGCAGAAGTCCTACTTCAGCCAGATCAGGCCTGCAAAGAAACTGCGTTTCACAGGCCTTTGGAAGAGATGTTCCCACTAGGCTGTAAGAGCACTGTGCAGAGCGAGTTGTTTCTTAGCTTCCCAAAGAGCTGGAAGCAAGATGCTGTGGGGCCCAACTCGCCCTTTGGAAAGAAGCCTGCACGTTGTGGCTTTCAGCTCTAGGGCAAAGTAGCACACCCAGAGCAGAAGTCCTACTTCAGCCAGATCAGGCCTGCAAAGAAACTGCATTTCACAGGCCTTTGGAAGACATGTTCCCGGTAGGCTGTAAGAGCACTGTGCAGAGCGAGTTGTTTCTTAGCTTCCCAAAGAGCTGGAAGCAAGATGCTGTGGGGCCCAACTCGCCCTTTGGAAAGAAGCCTGCACGTTGTGGCTTTCAGCTCTAGGGCAAAGTAGCACACCCAGAGCAGAAGTCCTACTTCAGCCAGATCAGGCCTGCAAAGAAACTGCGTTTCACAGGCCTTTGGAAGAGATGTTCCCACTAGGCTGTAAGAGCACTGTGCAGAGCGAGTTGTTTCTCAGCTTCCCAAAGAGCTGGAAGCAAGATGCTGTGGGGCCCAACTCGCCCTTTGGAAAGAAGCCTGCACGTTGTGCCTTTCAGCTCTAGGGCAAAGTAGCACACCCAGAGCAGAAGTCCTACTTCAGCCAGATCAGGCCTGCAAAGAAACTGCGTTTCACAGGCCTTTGGAAGAGATGTTCCCGGTAGGCTGTAAGAGCACTATGCAGAGCGAGTTGTTCTTTAGCTTCCCAAAGAGCTGGAAGCAAGATGCTGTGGGGCCCAACTCGCCCTTTGGAAAGAAGCCTGCACGTTGTGGCTTTCAGCTCTAGGGCAAAGTAGCACACCCAGAGCAGAAGTCCTACTTCAGCCAGATCAGGCCTGCAAAGAAACTGCGTTTCACAGGCCTTTGGAAGAGATGTTCCCGGTAGGCTGTAAGAGCACTGTGCAGAGCGAGTGGTTTCTTAGCTTCCCAAAGAGCTGGAAGCAAGATGCTGTGGGGCCCAACTCGCCCTTTGGAAAGAAGCCTGCACGTTTTGCCTTTCAGCTCTAGGGCAAAGTAGCACACCCAGAGCAGAAGTCCTACTTCAGCCAGATCAGGCCTGCAAAGAAACTGCGTTTCACAGGCCTTTGGAAGAGATGTTCCCGGTAGGCTGTAAGAGCACTGTGCAGAGCGAGTGGTTTCTTAGCTTCCCAAAGAGCTGGAAGCAAGATGCTGTGGGGCCCAACTCGCCCTTTGGAAAGAAGCCTGCACGTTGTGGCTTTCAGCTCTAGGGCAAAGTAGCACACCCAGAGCAGAAGTCCTACTTCAGCCAGATCAGGCCTGCAAAGAAACTGCGTTTCACAGGCCTTTGGAAGAGATGTTCCCGGTAGGCTGTAAGAGCACTGTGCAGAGCGAGTTGGTTCTCAGCTTCCCAAAGAGCTGGAAGCAAGATGCTGTGGGGCCCAACTCGCCCTTTGGAAAGAAGCCTGCACGTTGTGCCTTTCAGCTCTAGGGCAAAGTAGCACACCCAGAGCAGAAGTCCTACTTCAGCCAGATCAGGCCTGCAAAGAAACTGCGTTTCACAGGCCTTTGGAAGAGATGTTCCCGGTAGGCTGTAAGAGCACTGTGCAGAGCGAGTGGTTTCTTAGCTTCCCAAAGAGCTGGAAGCAAGATGCTGTGGGGCCCAACTCGCCCTTTGGAAAGAAGCCTGCACGTTGTGCCTTTCAGCTCTAGGGCAAAGTAGCACACCCAGAGCAGAAGTCCTACTTCAGCCAGATCAGGCCTGCAAAGAAACTGCGTTTCACAGGCCTTTGGAAGAGATGTTCCCGGTAGGCTGTAAGAGCACTGTGCAGAGCGAGTTGTTTCTTAGCTTCCCAAAGAGCTGGAAGCAAGATGCTGTGGGGCCCAACTCGCCCTTTGGAAAGAAGCCTGCACGTTGTGCCTTTCAGCTCTAGGGCAAAGTAGCACACCCAGAGCAGAAGTCCTACTTCAGCCAGATCAGGCCTGCAAAGAAACTGCGTTTCACAGGCCTTTGGAAGAGATGTTCCCGGTAGGCTGTAAGAGCACTGTGCAGAGCGAGTTGTTTCTTAGCTTCCCAAAGAGCTGGAAGCAAGATGCTGTGGGGCCCAACTCGCCCTTTGGAAAGAAGCCTGCACGTTGTGCCTTTCAGCTCTAGGGCAAAGTAGCACACCCAGAGCAGAAGTCCTACTTCAGCCAGATCAGGCCTGCAAAGAAACTGCGTTTCACAGGCCTTTGGAAGAGATGTTCCCGGTAGGCTGTAAGAGCACTGTGCAGAGCGAGTTGTTTCTTAGCTTCCCAAAGAGCTGGAAGCAAGATGCTGTGGGGCCCAACTCGCCCTTTGGAAAGAAGCCTGCACGTTGTGCCTTTCAGCTCTAGGGCAAAGTAGCACACCCAGAGCAGAAGTCCTACTTCAGCCAGATCAGGCCTGCAAAGAAACTGCGTTTCACAGGCCTTTGGAAGAGATGTTCCCGGTAGGCTGTAAGAGCACTGTGCAGAGCGAGTTGTTTCTTAGCTTCCCAAAGAGCTGGAAGCAAGATGCTGTGGGGCCCAACTCGCCCTTTGGAAAGAAGCCTGCACGTTGTGCCTTTCAGCTCTAGGGCAAAGTAGCACACCCAGAGCAGAAGTCCTACTTCAGCCAGATCAGGCCTGCAAAGAAACTGCGTTTCACAGGCCTTTGGAAGAGATGTTCCCGGTAGGCTGTAAGAGCACTGTGCAGAGCGAGTTGTTTCTTAGCTTCCCAAAGAGCTGGAAGCAAGATGCTGTGGGGCCCAACTCGCCCTTTGGAAAGAAGCCTGCACGTTGTGGCTTTCAGCTCTAGGGCAAAGTAGCACACCCAGAGCAGAAGTCCTACTTCAGCCAGATCAGGCCTGCAAAGAAACTGCATTTCACAGGCCTTTGGAAGACATGTTCCCGGTAGGCTGTAAGAGCACTGTGCAGAGCGAGTTGTTTCTTAGCTTCCCAAAGAGCTGGAAGCAAGATGCTGTGGGGCCCAACTCGCCCTTTGGAAAGAAGCCTGCACGTTGTGGCTTTCAGCTCTAGGGCAAAGTAGCACACCCAGAGCAGAAGTCCTACTTCAGCCAGATCAGGCCTGCAAAGAAACTGCGTTTCACAGGCCTTTGGAAGAGATGTTCCCACTAGGCTGTAAGAGCACTGTGCAGAGCGAGTTGTTTCTCAGCTTCCCAAAGAGCTGGAAGCAAGATGCTGTGGGGCCCAACTCGCCCTTTGGAAAGAAGCCTGCACGTTGTGCCTTTCAGCTCTAGGGCAAAGTAGCACACCCAGAGCAGAAGTCCTACTTCAGCCAGATCAGGCCTGCAAAGAAACTGCGTTTCACAGGCCTTTGGAAGAGATGTTCCCGGTAGGCTGTAAGAGCACTATGCAGAGTGAGTTGTTCTTTAGCTTCCCAAAGAGCTGGAAGCAAGATGCTGTGGGGCCCAACTCGCCCTTTGGAAAGAAGCCTGCACGTTGTGGCTTTCAGCTCTAGGGCAAAGTAGCACACCCAGAGCAGAAGTCCTACTTCAGCCAGATCAGGCCTGCAAAGAAACTGCGTTTCACAGGCCTTTGGAAGAGATGTTCCCGGTAGGCTGTAAGAGCACTGTGCAGAGCGAGTGGTTTCTTAGCTTCCCAAAGAGCTGGAAGCAAGATGCTGTGGGGCCCAACTCGCCCTTTGGAAAGAAGCCTGCACGTTTTGCCTTTCAGCTCTAGGGCAAAGTAGCACACCCAGAGCAGAAGTCCTACTTCAGCCAGATCAGGCCTGCAAAGAAACTGCGTTTCACAGGCCTTTGGAAGAGATGTTCCCGGTAGGCTGTAAGAGCACTGTGCAGAGCGAGTGGTTTCTTAGCTTCCCAAAGAGCTGGAAGCAAGATGCTGTGGGGCCCAACTCGCCCTTTGGAAAGAAGCCTGCACGTTGTGGCTTTCAGCTCTAGGGCAAAGTAGCACACCCAGAGCAGAAGTCCTACTTCAGCCAGATCAGGCCTGCAAAGAAACTGCGTTTCACAGGCCTTTGGAAGAGATGTTCCCGGTAGGCTGTAAGAGCACTGTGCAGAGCGAGTTGGTTCTCAGCTTCCCAAAGAGCTGGAAGCAAGATGCTGTGGGGCCCAACTCGCCCTTTGGAAAGAAGCCTGCACGTTGTGGCTTTCAGCTCTAGGGCAAAGTAGCACACCCAGAGCAGAAGTCCTACTTCAGCCAGATCAGGCCTGCAAAGAAACTGCGTTTCACAGGCCTTTGGAAGAGATGTTCCCGGTAGGCTGTAAGAGCACTGTGCAGAGCGAGTGGTTTCTTAGCTTCCCAAAGAGCTGGAAGCAAGATGCTGTGGGGCCCAACTCGCCCTTTGGAAAGAAGCCTGCACGTTTTGCCTTTCAGCTCTAGGGCAAAGTAGCACACCCAGAGCAGAAGTCCTACTTCAGCCAGATCAGGCCTGCAAAGAAACTGCGTTTCACAGGCCTTTGGAAGAGATGTTCCCGGTAGGCTGTAAGAGCACTGTGCAGAGCGAGTTGTTTCTCAGCTTCCCAAAGAGCTGGAAGCAAGATGCTGTGGGGCCCAACTCGCCCTTTGGAAAGAAGCCTGCACGTTGTGCCTTTCAGCTCTAGGGCAAAGTAGCACACCCAGAGCAGAAGTCCTACTTCAGCCAGATCAGGCCTGCAAAGAAACTGCGTTTCACAGGCCTTTGGAAGAGATGTTCCCGGTAGGCTGTAAGAGCACTGTGCAGAGCGAGTGGTTTCTTAGCTTCCCAAAGAGCTGGAAGCAAGATGCTGTGGGGCCCAACTCGCCCTTTGGAAAGAAGCCTGCACGTTGTGCCTTTCAGCTCTAGGGCAAAGTAGCACACCCAGAGCAGAAGTCCTACTTCAGCCAGATCAGGCCTGCAAAGAAACTGCGTTTCACAGGCCTTTGGAAGAGATGTTCCCGGTAGGCTGTAAGAGCACTGTGCAGAGCGAGTTGTTTCTTAGCTTCCCAAAGAGCTGGAAGCAAGATGCTGTGGGGCCCAACTCGCCCTTTGGAAAGAAGCCTGCACGTTGTGGCTTTCAGCTCTAGGGCAAAGTAGCACACCCAGAGCAGAAGTCCTACTTCAGCCAGATCAGGCCTGCAAAGAAACTGCGTTTCACAGGCCTTTGGAAGAGATGTTCCCGGTAGGCTGTAAGAGCACTGTGCAGAGCGAGTTGGTTCTCAGCTTCCCAAAGAGCTGGAAGCAAGATGCTGTGGGGCCCAACTCGCCCTTTGGAAAGAAGCCTGCACGTTGTGCCTTTCAGCTCTAGGGCAAAGTAGCACACCCAGAGCAGAAGTCCTACTTCAGCCAGATCAGGCCTGCAAAGAAACTGCGTTTCACAGGCCTTTGGAAGAGATGTTCCCGGTAGGCTGTAAGAGCACTGTGCAGAGCGAGTGGTTTCTTAGCTTCCCAAAGAGCTGGAAGCAAGATGCTGTGGGGCCCAACTCGCCCTTTGGAAAGAAGCCTGCACGTTGTGCCTTTCAGCTCTAGGGCAAAGTAGCACACCCAGAGCAGAAGTCCTACTTCAGCCAGATCAGGCCTGCAAAGAAACTGCGTTTCACAGGCCTTTGGAAGAGATGTTCCCGGTAGGCTGTAAGAGCACTGTGCAGAGCGAGTTGTTTCTTAGCTTCCCAAAGAGCTGGAAGCAAGATGCTGTGGGGCCCAACTCGCCCTTTGGAAAGAAGCCTGCACGTTGTGCCTTTCAGCTCTAGGGCAAAGTAGCACACCCAGAGCAGAAGTCCTACTTCAGCCAGATCAGGCCTGCAAAGAAACTGCGTTTCACAGGCCTTTGGAAGAGATGTTCCCGGTAGGCTGTAAGAGCACTGTGCAGAGCGAGTTGTTTCTTAGCTTCCCAAAGAGCTGGAAGCAAGATGCTGTGGGGCCCAACTCGCCCTTTGGAAAGAAGCCTGCACGTTGTGCCTTTCAGCTCTAGGGCAAAGTAGCACACCCAGAGCAGAAGTCCTACTTCAGCCAGATCAGGCCTGCAAAGAAACTGCGTTTCACAGGCCTTTGGAAGAGATGTTCCCGGTAGGCTGTAAGAGCACTGTGCAGAGCGAGTTGTTTCTTAGCTTCCCAAAGAGCTGGAAGCAAGATGCTGTGGGGCCCAACTCGCCCTTTGGAAAGAAGCCTGCACGTTGTGCCTTTCAGCTCTAGGGCAAAGTAGCACACCCAGAGCAGAAGTCCTACTTCAGCCAGATCAGGCCTGCAAAGAAACTGCGTTTCACAGGCCTTTGGAAGAGATGTTCCCGGTAGGCTGTAAGAGCACTGTGCAGAGCGAGTTGTTTCTTAGCTTCCCAAAGAGCTGGAAGCAAGATGCTGTGGGGCCCAACTCGCCCTTTGGAAAGAAGCCTGCACGTTGTGCCTTTCAGCTCTAGGGCAAAGTAGCACACCCAGAGCAGAAGTCCTACTTCAGCCAGATCAGGCCTGCAAAGAAACTGCGTTTCACAGGCCTTTGGAAGAGATGTTCCCGGTAGGCTGTAAGAGCACTGTGCAGAGCGAGTTGTTTCTTAGCTTCCCAAAGAGCTGGAAGCAAGATGCTGTGGGGCCCAACTCGCCCTTTGGAAAGAAGCCTGCACGTTGTGGCTTTCAGCTCTAGGGCAAAGTAGCACACCCAGAGCAGAAGTCCTACTTCAGCCAGATCAGGCCTGCAAAGAAACTGCATTTCACAGGCCTTTGGAAGACATGTTCCCGGTAGGCTGTAAGAGCACTGTGCAGAGCGAGTTGTTTCTTAGCTTCCCAAAGAGCTGGAAGCAAGATGCTGTGGGGCCCAACTCGCCCTTTGGAAAGAAGCCTGCACGTTGTGGCTTTCAGCTCTAGGGCAAAGTAGCACACCCAGAGCAGAAGTCCTACTTCAGCCAGATCAGGCCTGCAAAGAAACTGCGTTTCACAGGCCTTTGGAAGAGATGTTCCCACTAGGCTGTAAGAGCACTGTGCAGAGCGAGTTGTTTCTCAGCTTCCCAAAGAGCTGGAAGCAAGATGCTGTGGGGCCCAACTCGCCCTTTGGAAAGAAGCCTGCACGTTGTGCCTTTCAGCTCTAGGGCAAAGTAGCACACCCAGAGCAGAAGTCCTACTTCAGCCAGATCAGGCCTGCAAAGAAACTGCGTTTCACAGGCCTTTGGAAGAGATGTTCCCGGTAGGCTGTAAGAGCACTATGCAGAGTGAGTTGTTCTTTAGCTTCCCAAAGAGCTGGAAGCAAGATGCTGTGGGGCCCAACTCGCCCTTTGGAAAGAAGCCTGCACGTTGTGGCTTTCAGCTCTAGGGCAAAGTAGCACACCCAGAGCAGAAGTCCTACTTCAGCCAGATCAGGCCTGCAAAGAAACTGCGTTTCACAGGCCTTTGGAAGAGATGTTCCCGGTAGGCTGTAAGAGCACTGTGCAGAGCGAGTGGTTTCTTAGCTTCCCAAAGAGCTGGAAGCAAGATGCTGTGGGGCCCAACTCGCCCTTTGGAAAGAAGCCTGCACGTTTTGCCTTTCAGCTCTAGGGCAAAGTAGCACACCCAGAGCAGAAGTCCTACTTCAGCCAGATCAGGCCTGCAAAGAAACTGCGTTTCACAGGCCTTTGGAAGAGATGTTCCCGGTAGGCTGTAAGAGCACTGTGCAGAGCGAGTGGTTTCTTAGCTTCCCAAAGAGCTGGAAGCAAGATGCTGTGGGGCCCAACTCGCCCTTTGGAAAGAAGCCTGCACGTTGTGGCTTTCAGCTCTAGGGCAAAGTAGCACACCCAGAGCAGAAGTCCTACTTCAGCCAGATCAGGCCTGCAAAGAAACTGCGTTTCACAGGCCTTTGGAAGAGATGTTCCCGGTAGGCTGTAAGAGCACTGTGCAGAGCGAGTTGGTTCTCAGCTTCCCAAAGAGCTGGAAGCAAGATGCTGTGGGGCCCAACTCGCCCTTTGGAAAGAAGCCTGCACGTTGTGGCTTTCAGCTCTAGGGCAAAGTAGCACACCCAGAGCAGAAGTCCTACTTCAGCCAGATCAGGCCTGCAAAGAAACTGCGTTTCACAGGCCTTTGGAAGAGATGTTCCCGGTAGGCTGTAAGAGCACTGTGCAGAGCGAGTGGTTTCTTAGCTTCCCAAAGAGCTGGAAGCAAGATGCTGTGGGGCCCAACTCGCCCTTTGGAAAGAAGCCTGCACGTTTTGCCTTTCAGCTCTAGGGCAAAGTAGCACACCCAGAGCAGAAGTCCTACTTCAGCCAGATCAGGCCTGCAAAGAAACTGCGTTTCACAGGCCTTTGGAAGAGATGTTCCCGGTAGGCTGTAAGAGCACTGTGCAGAGCGAGTGGTTTCTTAGCTTCCCAAAGAGCTGGAAGCAAGATGCTGTGGGGCCCAACTCGCCCTTTGGAAAGAAGCCTGCACGTTGTGCCTTTCAGCTCTAGGGCAAAGTAGCATACCCAGAGCAGAAGTCCTACTTCAGCCAGATCAGGCCTGCAAAGAAACTGCGTTTCACAGGCCTTTGGAAGAGATGTTCCCGGTAGGATGTAAGAGCACTGTGCAGAGCGAGTTGTTTCTCAGCTTCCCAAAGAGCTGGAAGCAAGATGCTGTGGGGCCCAACTCGCCCTTTGGAAAGAAGCCTGCACGTTGTGCCTTTCAGCTCTAGGGCAAAGTAGCACACCCAGAGCAGAAGTCCTACTTCAGCCAGATCAGGCCTGCAAAGAAACTGCGTTTCACAGGCCTTTGGAAGAGATGTTCCCGGTAGGCTGTAAGAGCACTGTGCAGAGCGAGTGGTTTCTTAGCTTCCCAAAGAGCTGGAAGCAAGATGCTGTGGGGCCCAACTCGCCCTTTGGAAAGAAGCCTGCACGTTGTGCCTTTCAGCTCTAGGGCAAAGTAGCACACCCAGAGCAGAAGTCCTACTTCAGCCAGATCAGGCCTGCAAAGAAACTGCGTTTCACAGGCCTTTGGAAGAGATGTTCCCGGTAGGCTGTAAGAGCACTGTGCAGAGCGAGTTGTTTCTTAGCTTCCCAAAGAGCTGGAAGCAAGATGCTGTGGGGCCCAACTCGCCCTTTGGAAAGAAGCCTGCACGTTGTGCCTTTCAGCTCTAGGGCAAAGTAGCACACCCAGAGCAGAAGTCCTACTTCAGCCAGGTCAGGCCTGCAAAGAAACTGCGTTTCACAGGCCTTTGGAAGAGATGTTCCCGGTAGGCTGTAAGAGCACTGTGCAGAGCGAGTTGTTTCTTAGCTTCCCAAAGAGCTGGAAGCAAGATGCTGTGGGGCCCAACTCGCCCTTTGGAAAGAAGCCTGCACGTTGTGCCTTTCAGCTCTAGGGCAAAGTAGCACACCCAGAGCAGAAGTCCTACTTCAGCCAGATCAGGCCTGCAAAGAAACTGCGTTTCACAGGCCTTTGGAAGAGATGTTCCCGGTAGGCTGTAAGAGCACTGTGCAGAGCGAGTTGTTTCTTAGCTTCCCAAAGAGCTGGAAGCAAGATGCTGTGGGGCCCAACTCGCCCTTTGGAAAGAAGCCTGCACGTTGTGCCTTTCAGCTCTAGGGCAAAGTAGCACACCCAGAGCAGAAGTCCTACTTCAGCCAGATCAGGCCTGCAAAGAAACTGCGTTTCACAGGCCTTTGGAAGAGATGTTCCCGGTAGGCTGTAAGAGCACTGTGCAGAGCGAGTTGTTTCTTAGCTTCCCAAAGAGCTGGAAGCAAGATGCTGTGGGGCCCAACTCGCCCTTTGGAAAGAAGCCTGCACGTTGTGCCTTTCAGCTCTAGGGCAAAGTAGCACACCCAGAGCAGAAGTCCTACTTCAGCCAGATCAGGCCTGCAAAGAAACTGCGTTTCACAGGCCTTTGGAAGAGATGTTCCCGGTAGGCTGTAAGAGCACTGTGCAGAGCGAGTTGTTTCTTAGCTTCCCAAAGAGCTGGAAGCAAGATGCTGTGGGGCCCAACTCGCCCTTTGGAAAGAAGCCTGCACGTTGTGCCTTTCAGCTCTAGGGCAAAGTAGCACACCCAGAGCAGAAGTCCTACTTCAGCCAGATCAGGCCTGCAAAGAAACTGCGTTTCACAGGCCTTTGGAAGAGATGTTCCCGGTAGGCTGTAAGAGCACTGTGCAGAGCGAGTTGTTTCTTAGCTTCCCAAAGAGCTGGAAGCAAGATGCTGTGGGGCCCAACTCGCCCTTTGGAAAGAAGCCTGCACGTTGTGCCTTTCAGCTCTAGGGCAAAGTAGCACACCCAGAGCAGAAGTCCTACTTCAGCCAGATCAGGCCTGCAAAGAAACTGCGTTTCACAGGCCTTTGGAAGAGATGTTCCCGGTAGGCTGTAAGAGCACTGTGCAGAGCGAGTTGTTTCTTAGCTTCCCAAAGAGCTGGAAGCAAGATGCTGTGGGGCCCAACTCGCCCTTTGGAAAGAAGCCTGCACGTTGTGCCTTTCAGCTCTAGGGCAAAGTAGCACACCCAGAGCAGAAGTCCTACTTCAGCCAGATCAGGCCTGCAAAGAAACTGCGTTTCACAGGCCTTTGGAAGAGATGTTCCCGGTAGGCTGTAAGAGCACTGTGCAGAGCGAGTTGTTTCTTAGCTTCCCAAAGAGCTGGAAGCAAGATGCTGTGGGGCCCAACTCGCCCTTTGGAAAGAAGCCTGCACGTTGTGCCTTTCAGCTCTAGGGCAAAGTAGCACACCCAGAGCAGAAGTCCTACTTCAGCCAGATCAGGCCTGCAAAGAAACTGCGTTTCACAGGCCTTTGGAAGAGATGTTCCCGGTAGGCTGTAAGAGCACTGTGCAGAGCGAGTTGTTTCTTAGCTTCCCAAAGAGCTGGAAGCAAGATGCTGTGGGGCCCAACTCGCCCTTTGGAAAGAAGCCTGCACGTTGTGCCTTTCAGCTCTAGGGCAAAGTAGCACACCCAGAGCAGAAGTCCTACTTCAGCCAGATCAGGCCTGCAAAGAAACTGCGTTTCACAGGCCTTTGGAAGAGATGTTCCCGGTAGGCTGTAAGAGCACTGTGCAGAGCGAGTTGTTTCTTAGCTTCCCAAAGAGCTGGAAGCAAGATGCTGTGGGGCCCAACTCGCCCTTTGGAAAGAAGCCTGCACGTTGTGCCTTTCAGCTCTAGGGCAAAGTAGCACACCCAGAGCAGAAGTCCTACTTCAGCCAGATCAGGCCTGCAAAGAAACTGCGTTTCACAGGCCTTTGGAAGAGATGTTCCCGGTAGGCTGTAAGAGCACTGTGCAGAGCGAGTTGTTTCTTAGCTTCCCAAAGAGCTGGAAGCAAGATGCTGTGGGGCCCAACTCGCCCTTTGGAAAGAAGCCTGCACGTTGTGCCTTTCAGCTCTAGGGCAAAGTAGCACACCCAGAGCAGAAGTCCTACTTCAGCCAGATCAGGCCTGCAAAGAAACTGCGTTTCACAGGCCTTTGGAAGAGATGTTCCCGGTAGGCTGTAAGAGCACTGTGCAGAGCGAGTTGTTTCTTAGCTTCCCAAAGAGCTGGAAGCAAGATGCTGTGGGGCCCAACTCGCCCTTTGGAAAGAAGCCTGCACGTTGTGCCTTTCAGCTCTAGGGCAAAGTAGCACACCCAGAGCAGAAGTCCTACTTCAGCCAGATCAGGCCTGCAAAGAAACTGCGTTTCACAGGCCTTTGGAAGAGATGTTCCCACTAGGCTGTAAGAGCACTGTGCAGAGCGAGTTGTTTCTTAGCTTCCCAAAGAGCTGGAAGCAAGATGCTGTGGGGCCCAACTCGCCCTTTGGAAAGAAGCCTGCACGTTGTGGCTTTCAGCTCTAGGGCAAAGTAGCACACCCAGAGCAGAAGTCCTACTTCAGCCAGATCAGGCCTGCAAAGAAACTGCATTTCACAGGCCTTTGGAAGACATGTTCCCGGTAGGCTGTAAGAGCACTGTGCAGAGCGAGTTGTTTCTTAGCTTCCCAAAGAGCTGGAAGCAAGATGCTGTGGGGCCCAACTCGCCCTTTGGAAAGAAGCCTGCACGTTGTGGCTTTCAGCTCTAGGGCAAAGTAGCACACCCAGAGCAGAAGTCCTACTTCAGCCAGATCAGGCCTGCAAAGAAACTGCGTTTCACAGGCCTTTGGAAGAGATGTTCCCACTAGGCTGTAAGAGCACTGTGCAGAGCGAGTTGTTTCTCAGCTTCCCAAAGAGCTGGAAGCAAGATGCTGTGGGGCCCAACTCGCCCTTTGGAAAGAAGCCTGCACGTTGTGCCTTTCAGCTCTAGGGCAAAGTAGCACACCCAGAGCAGAAGTCCTACTTCAGCCAGATCAGGCCTGCAAAGAAACTGCGTTTCACAGGCCTTTGGAAGAGATGTTCCCGGTAGGCTGTAAGAGCACTATGCAGAGCGAGTTGTTCTTTAGCTTCCCAAAGAGCTGGAAGCAAGATGCTGTGGGGCCCAACTCGCCCTTTGGAAAGAAGCCTGCACGTTGTGGCTTTCAGCTCTAGGGCAAAGTAGCACACCCAGAGCAGAAGTCCTACTTCAGCCAGATCAGGCCTGCAAAGAAACTGCGTTTCACAGGCCTTTGGAAGAGATGTTCCCGGTAGGCTGTAAGAGCACTGTGCAGAGCGAGTGGTTTCTTAGCTTCCCAAAGAGCTGGAAGCAAGATGCTGTGGGGCCCAACTCGCCCTTTGGAAAGAAGCCTGCACGTTTTGCCTTTCAGCTCTAGGGCAAAGTAGCACACCCAGAGCAGAAGTCCTACTTCAGCCAGATCAGGCCTGCAAAGAAACTGCGTTTCACAGGCCTTTGGAAGAGATGTTCCCGGTAGGCTGTAAGAGCACTGTGCAGAGCGAGTGGTTTCTTAGCTTCCCAAAGAGCTGGAAGCAAGATGCTGTGGGGCCCAACTCGCCCTTTGGAAAGAAGCCTGCACGTTGTGGCTTTCAGCTCTAGGGCAAAGTAGCACACCCAGAGCAGAAGTCCTACTTCAGCCAGATCAGGCCTGCAAAGAAACTGCGTTTCACAGGCCTTTGGAAGAGATGTTCCCGGTAGGCTGTAAGAGCACTGTGCAGAGCGAGTTGGTTCTCAGCTTCCCAAAGAGCTGGAAGCAAGATGCTGTGGGGCCCAACTCGCCCTTTGGAAAGAAGCCTGCACGTTGTGGCTTTCAGCTCTAGGGCAAAGTAGCACACCCAGAGCAGAAGTCCTACTTCAGCCAGATCAGGCCTGCAAAGAAACTGCGTTTCACAGGCCTTTGGAAGAGATGTTCCCGGTAGGCTGTAAGAGCACTGTGCAGAGCGAGTGGTTTCTTAGCTTCCCAAAGAGCTGGAAGCAAGATGCTGTGGGGCCCAACTCGCCCTTTGGAAAGAAGCCTGCACGTTGTGGCTTTCAGCTCTAGGGCAAAGTAGCACACCCAGAGCAGAAGTCCTACTTCAGCCAGATCAGGCCTGCAAAGAAACTGCGTTTCACAGGCCTTTGGAAGAGATGTTCCCGGTAGGCTGTAAGAGCACTGTGCAGAGCGAGTGGTTTCTTAGCTTCCCAAAGAGCTGGAAGCAAGATGCTGTGGGGCCCAACTCGCCCTTTGGAAAGAAGCCTGCACGTTGTGCCTTTCAGCTCTAGGGCAAAGTAGCATACCCAGAGCAGAAGTCCTACTTCAGCCAGATCAGGCCTGCAAAGAAACTGCGTTTCACAGGCCTTTGGAAGAGATGTTCCCGGTAGGCTGTAAGAGCACTGTGCAGAGCGAGTTGTTTCTCAGCTTCCCAAAGAGCTGGAAGCAAGATGCTGTGGGGCCCAACTCGCCCTTTGGAAAGAAGCCTGCACGTTGTGCCTTTCAGCTCTAGGGCAAAGTAGCACACCCAGAGCAGAAGTCCTACTTCAGCCAGATCAGGCCTGCAAAGAAACTGCGTTTCACAGGCCTTTGGAAGAGATGTTCCCGGTAGGCTGTAAGAGCACTGTGCAGAGCGAGTGGTTTCTTAGCTTCCCAAAGAGCTGGAAGCAAGATGCTGTGGGGCCCAACTCGCCCTTTGGAAAGAAGCCTGCACGTTGTGCCTTTCAGCTCTAGGGCAAAGTAGCACACCCAGAGCAGAAGTCCTACTTCAGCCAGATCAGGCCTGCAAAGAAACTGCGTTTCACAGGCCTTTGGAAGAGATGTTCCCGGTAGGCTGTAAGAGCACTGTGCAGAGCGAGTTGTTTCTTAGCTTCCCAAAGAGCTGGAAGCAAGATGCTGTGGGGCCCAACTCGCCCTTTGGAAAGAAGCCTGCACGTTGTGCCTTTCAGCTCTAGGGCAAAGTAGCACACCCAGAGCAGAAGTCCTACTTCAGCCAGATCAGGCCTGCAAAGAAACTGCGTTTCACAGGCCTTTGGAAGAGATGTTCCCGGTAGGCTGTAAGAGCACTGTGCAGAGCGAGTTGTTTCTTAGCTTCCCAAAGAGCTGGAAGCAAGATGCTGTGGGGCCCAACTCGCCCTTTGGAAAGAAGCCTGCACGTTGTGCCTTTCAGCTCTAGGGCAAAGTAGCACACCCAGAGCAGAAGTCCTACTTCAGCCAGATCAGGTCTGCAAAGAAACTGCGTTTCACAGGCCTTTGGAAGAGATGTTCCCACTAGGCTGTAAGAGCACTGTGCAGAGCGAGTTGTTTCTTAGCTTCCCAAAGAGCTGGAAGCAAGATGCTGTGGGGCCCAACTCGCCCTTTGGAAAGAAGCCTGCACGTTGTGCCTTTCAGCTCTAGGGCAAAGTAGCACACCCAGAGCAGAAGTCCTACTTCAGCCAGATCAGGCCTGCAAAGAAACTGCGTTTCACAGGCCTTTGGAAGAGATGTTCCCGGTAGGCTGTAAGAGCACTGTGCAGAGCGAGTTGTTTCTTAGCTTCCCAAAGAGCTGGAAGCAAGATGCTGTGGGGCCCAACTCGCCCTTTGGAAAGAAGCCTGCACGTTGTGCCTTTCAGCTCTAGGGCAAAGTAGCACACCCAGAGCAGAAGTCCTACTTCAGCCAGGTCAGGCCTGCAAAGAAACTGCGTTTCACAGGCCTTTGGAAGAGATGTTCCCGGTAGGCTGTAAGAGCACTGTGCAGAGCGAGTTGTTTCTCAGCTTCCCAAAGAGCTGGAAGCAAGATGCTGTGGGGCCCAACTCGCCCTTTGGAAAGAAGCCTGCACGTTGTGCCTTTCAGCTCTAGGGCAAAGTAGCACACCCAGAGCAGAAGTCCTACTTCAGCGAGATCAGGCCTGCAAAGAAACTGCGTTTCACAGGCCTTTGGAAGAGATGTTCCCGGTAGGCTGTAAGAGCACTGTGCAGAGCGAGTTGTTTCTTAGCTTCCCAAAGAGCTGGAAGCAAGATGCTGTGGGGCCCAACTCGCCCTTTGGAAAGAAGCCTGCACGTTGTGCCTTTCAGCTCTAGGGCAAAGTAGCACACCCAGAGCAGAAGTCCTACTTCAGCCAGATCAGGCCTGCAAAGAAACTGCGTTTCACAGGCCTTTGGAAGAGATGTTCCCGGTAGGCTGTAAGAGCACTGTGCAGAGCGAGTTGTTTCTTAGCTTCCCAAAGAGCTGGAAGCAAGATGCTGTGGGGCCCAACTCGCCCTTTGGAAAGAAGCCTGCACGTTGTGCCTTTCAGCTCTAGGGCAAAGTAGCACACCCAGAGCAGAAGTCCTACTTCAGCCAGGTCAGGCCTGCAAAGAAACTGCGTTTCACAGGCCTTTGGAAGAGATGTTCCCGGTAGGCTGTAAGAGCACTGTGCAGAGCGAGTTGTTTCTTAGCTTCCCAAAGAGCTGGAAGCAAGATGCTGTGGGGCCCAACTCGCCCTTTGGAAAGAAGACTGCACGTTGTGCCTTTCAGCTCTAGGGCAAAGTAGCACACCCAGAGCAGAAGTCCTACTTCAGCCAGATCAGGCCTGCAAAGAAACTGCGTTTCACAGGCCTTTGGAAGAGATGTTCCCACTAGGCTGTAAGAGCACTGTGCAGAGCGAGTTGTTTCTTAGCTTCCCAAAGAGCTGGAAGCAAGATGCTGTGGGGCCCAACTCGCCCTTTGGAAAGAAGCCTGCACGTTGTGCCTTTCAGCTCTAGGGCAAAGTAGCACACCCAGAGCAGAAGTCCTACTTCAGCCAGATCAGGCCTGCAAAGAAACTGCGTTTCACAGGCCTTTGGAAGAGATGTTCCCGGTAGGCTGTAAGAGCACTGTGCAGAGCGAGTTGTTTCTTAGCTTCCCAAAGAGCTGGAAGCAAGATGCTGTGGGGCCCAACTCGCCCTTTGGAAAGAAGCCTGCACGTTGTGCCTTTCAGCTCTAGGGCAAAGTAGCACACCCAGAGCAGAAGTCCTACTTCAGCCAGATCAGGCCTGCAAAGAAACTGCGTTTCACAGGCCTTTGGAAGAGATGTTCCCGGTAGGCTGTAAGAGCACTGTGCAGAGCGAGTTGTTTCTTAGCTTCCCAAAGAGCTGGAAGCAAGATGCTGTGGGGCCCAACTCGCCCTTTGGAAAGAAGCCTGCACGTTGTGCCTTTCAGCTCTAGGGCAAAGTAGCACACCCAGAGCAGAAGTCCTACTTCAGCCAGGTCAGGCCTGCAAAGAAACTGCGTTTCACAGGCCTTTGGAAGAGATGTTCCCGGTAGGCTGTAAGAGCACTGTGCAGAGCGAGTGGTTTCTTAGCTTCCCAAAGAGCTGGAAGCAAGATGCTGTGTGGCCCAACTCGCCCTTTGGAAAGAAGCCTGCACGTTGTGCCTTTCAGCTCTAGGGCAAAGTAGCACACCCAGAGCAGAAGTCCTACTTCAGCCAGATCAGGCCTGCAAAGAAACTGCGTTTCACAGGCCTTTGGAAGAGATGTTCCCGGTAGGCTGTAAGAGCACTGTGCGGAGCGAGTTGTTTCTTAGCTTCCCAAAGAGCTGGAAGCAAGATGCTTTGGGGCCCAACTCGCCCTTTGGAAAGAAGCCTGCACTTTGTGCCTTTCAGCTCTAGGGCAATGTAGCACACCCAGAGCAGAAGTCCTACTTCAGCCAGATCAGGCCTGCAAAGAAACTGCATTTCACAGGCCTTTGGAAGAGATGTTCCCGGTAGGCTGTAAGAGCACTGTGCAGAGCGAGTTGTTTCTTAGCTTCCCAAAGAGCTGGAAGCAAGATGCTGTGGGGCCCAACTCGCCCTTTGGAAAGAAGCCTGCACGTTGTGCGTTTCAGCTCTAGGGCAAAGTAGCACACCCAGAGCAGAAGTCCTACTTCAGCCAGATCAGGCCTGCAAAGAAACTGCGTTTCACAGGCCTTTGGAAGAGATGTTCCCACTAGGCTGTAAGAGCACTGTGCAGAGCGAGTTGTTTCTCAGCTTCCCAAAGAGCTGGAAGCAAGATGCTGTGGGGCCCAACTCGCCCTTTGGAAAGAAGCCTGCACGTTGTGCCTTTCAGCTCTAGGGCAAAGTAGCACACCCAGAGCAGAAGTCCTACTTCAGCCAGATCAGGCCTGCAAAGAAACTGCGTTTCACAGGCCTTTGGAAGAGATGTTCCCGGTAGGCTGTAAGAGCACTGTGCAGAGCGAGTTGTTCTTTAGCTTCCCAAAGAGCTGGAAGCAAGATGCTGTGGGGCCCAACTCGCCCTTTGGAAAGAAGCCTGCACGTTGTGCCTTTCAGCTCTAGGGCAAAGTAGCACACCCAGAGCAGAAGTCCTACTTCAGCCAGATCAGGCCTGCAAAGAAACTGCGTTTCACAGGCCTTTGGAAGAGATGTTCCCGGTAGGCTGTAAGAGCACTGTGCAGAGCGAGTGGTTTCTTAGCTTCCCAAAGAGCTGGAAGCAAGATGCTGTGGGGCCCAACTCGCCCTTTGGAAAGAAGCCTGCACGTTTTGCCTTTCAGCTCTAGGGCAAAGTAGCACACCCAGAGCAGAAGTCCTACTTCAGCCAGATCAGGCCTGCAAAGAAACTGCGTTTCACAGTCCTTTGGAAGAGATGTTCCCGGTAGGCTGTAAGAGCACTGTGCAGAGCGAGTTGTTTCTTAGCTTCCCAAAGAGCTGGAAGCAAGATGCTGTGGGGCCCAACTCGCCCTTTGGAAAGAAGCCTGCACGTTGTGCCTTTCAGCTCTAGGGCAAAGTAGCACACCCAGAGCAGAAGTCCTACTTCAGCCAGGTCAGTCCTGCAAAGAAACTGCGTTTCACAGGCCTTTGGAAGAGATGTTCCCGGTAGGCTGTAAGAGCACTGTGCAGAGCGAGTTGTTTCTTAGCTTCCCAAAGAGCTGGAAGCAAGATGCTGTGGGGCCCAACTCGCCCTTTGGAAAGAAGCCTGCACGTTGTGCCTTTCAGCTCTAGGGCAAAGTAGCACACCCAGAGCAGAAGTCCTACTTCAGCCAGGTCAGGCCTGCAAAGAAACTGCGTTTCACAGGCCTTTGGAAGAGATGTTCCCGGTAGGCTGTAAGAGCACTGTGCAGAGCGAGTTGTTTCTTAGCTTCCCAAAGAGCTGGAAGCAAGATGCTGTGGGGCCCAACTCGCCCTTTGGAAAGAAGCCTGCACGTTGTGCCTTTCAGCTCTAGGGCAAAGTAGCACACCCAGAGCAGAAGTCCTACTTCAGCCAGATCAGGCCTGCAAAGAAACTGCGTTTCACAGGCCTTTGGAAGAGATGTTCCCGGTAGGCTGTAAGAGCACTGTGCAGAGCGAGTTGTTTCTTAGCTTCCCAAAGAGCTGGAAGCAAGATGCTGTGGGGCCCAACTCGCCCTTTGGAAAGAAGCCTGCACGTTGTGCCTTTCAGCTCTAGGGCAAAGTAGCACACCCAGAGCAGAAGTCCTACTTCAGCCAGATCAGGCCTGCAAAGAAACTGCGTTTCACAGGCCTTTGGAAGAGATGTTCCCACTAGGCTGTAAGAGCACTGTGCAGAGCGAGTTGTTTCTTAGCTTCCCAAAGAGCTGGAAGCAAGATGCTGTGGGGCCCAACTCGACCTTTGGAAAGAAGCCTGCACTTTGTGCCTTTAAGCTCTAGGGCTACGTAGCACACCCAGAGCAGAAGTCCTACTTCAGCCAGATCAGGCCTGCAAAGAAACTGCATTTCACAGGCCTTTGGAAGAGATGTTCCCGGTAGACTGTAAGAGCACTGTGCAGAGCGAGTTCTTTCTTAGCTTCCCAAAGAGCTGGAAGCAAGATGCTGTGGGGCCCAACTCGCCCTTTGGAAAGAAGCCTGCACGTTGTGCCTTTCAGCTCTAGGGCAAAGTAGCACACCCAGAGCAGAAGTCCTACTTCAGCCAGATCAGGCCTGCAAAGAAACTGCGTTTCACAGGCCTTTGGAAGAGATGTTCCCGGTAGGCTGTAAGAGCACTGTGCAGAGCGAGTTGTTTCTTAGCTTCCCAAAGAGCTGGAAGCAAGATGCTGTGGGGCCCAACTCGCCCTTTGGAAAGAAGCCTGCACGTTGTGCCTTTCAGCTCTAGGGCAAAGTAGCACACCCAGAGCAGAAGTCCTACTTCAGCCAGATCAGGCCTGCAAAGAAACTGCGTTTCACAGGCCTTTGGAAGAGATGTTCCCACTAGGCTGTAAGAGCACTGTGCAGAGCGAGTTGTTTCTCAGCTTCCCAAAGAGCTGGAAGCAAGATGCTGTGGGGCCCAACTCGCCCTTTGGAAAGAAGCCTGCACGTTGTGCCTTTCAGCTCTAGGGCAAAGTAGCACACCCAGAGCAGAAGTCCTACTTCAGCCAGATCAGGCCTGCAAAGAAACTGCGTTTCACAGGCCTTTGGAAGAGATGTTCCCGGTAGGCTGTAAGAGCACTATGCAGAGCGAGTTGTTCTTTAGCTTCCCAAAGAGCTGGAAGCAAGATGCTGTGGGGCCCAACTCGCCCTTTGGAAAGAAGCCTGCACGTTGTGGCTTTCAGCTCTAGGGCAAAGTAGCACACCCAGAGCAGAAGTCCTACTTCAGCCAGATCAGGCCTGCAAAGAAACTGCGTTTCACAGGCCTTTGGAAGAGATGTTCCCGGTAGGCTGTAAGAGCACTGTGCAGAGCGAGTGGTTTCTTAGCTTCCCAAAGAGCTGGAAGCAAGATGCTGTGGGGCCCAACTCGCCCTTTGGAAAGAAGCCTGCACGTTTTGCCTTTCAGCTCTAGGGCAAAGTAGCACACCCAGAGCAGAAGTCCTACTTCAGCCAGATCAGGCCTGCAAAGAAACTGCGTTTCACAGGCCTTTGGAAGAGATGTTCCCGGTAGGCTGTAAGAGCACTGTGCAGAGCGAGTGGTTTCTTAGCTTCCCAAAGAGCTGGAAGCAAGATGCTGTGGGGCCCAACTCGCCCTTTGGAAAGAAGCCTGCACGTTGTGGCTTTCAGCTCTAGGGCAAAGTAGCACACCCAGAGCAGAAGTCCTACTTCAGCCAGATCAGGCCTGCAAAGAAACTGCGTTTCACAGGCCTTTGGAAGAGATGTTCCCGGTAGGCTGTAAGAGCACTGTGCAGAGCGAGTTGGTTCTCAGCTTCCCAAAGAGCTGGAAGCAAGATGCTGTGGGGCCCAACTCGCCCTTTGGAAAGAAGCCTGCACGTTGTGGCTTTCAGCTCTAGGGCAAAGTAGCACACCCAGAGCAGAAGTCCTACTTCAGCCAGATCAGGCCTGCAAAGAAACTGCGTTTCACAGGCCTTTGGAAGAGATGTTCCCGGTAGGCTGTAAGAGCACTGTGCAGAGCGAGTGGTTTCTTAGCTTCCCAAAGAGCTGGAAGCAAGATGCTGTGGGGCCCAACTCGCCCTTTGGAAAGAAGCCTGCACGTTGTGCCTTTCAGCTCTAGGGCAAAGTAGCACACCCAGAGCAGAAGTCCTACTTCAGCCAGATCAGGCCTGCAAAGAAACTGCGTTTCACAGGCCTTTGGAAGAGATGTTCCCGGTAGGCTGTAAGAGCACTGTGCAGAGCGAGTGGTTTCTTAGCTTCCCAAAGAGCTGGAAGCAAGATGCTGTGGGGCCCAACTCGCCCTTTGGAAAGAAGCCTGCACGTTGTGCCTTTCAGCTCTAGGGCAAAGTAGCATACCCAGAGCAGAAGTCCTACTTCAGCCAGATCAGGCCTGCAAAGAAACTGCGTTTCACAGGCCTTTGGAAGAGATGTTCCCGGTAGGCTGTAAGAGCACTGTGCAGAGCGAGTTGTTTCTCAGCTTCCCAAAGAGCTGGAAGCAAGATGCTGTGGGGCCCAACTCGCCCTTTGGAAAGAAGCCTGCACGTTGTGCCTTTCAGCTCTAGGGCAAAGTAGCACACCCAGAGCAGAAGTCCTACTTCAGCCAGATCAGGCCTGCAAAGAAACTGCGTTTCACAGGCCTTTGGAAGAGATGTTCCCGGTAGGCTGTAAGAGCACTGTGCAGAGCGAGTGGTTTCTTAGCTTCCCAAAGAGCTGGAAGCAAGATGCTGTGGGGCCCAACTCGCCCTTTGGAAAGAAGCCTGCACGTTGTGCCTTTCAGCTCTAGGGCAAAGTAGCACACCCAGAGCAGAAGTCCTACTTCAGCCAGATCAGGCCTGCAAAGAAACTGCGTTTCACAGGCCTTTGGAAGAGATGTTCCCGGTAGGCTGTAAGAGCACTGTGCAGAGCGAGTTGTTTCTTAGCTTCCCAAAGAGCTGGAAGCAAGATGCTGTGGGGCCCAACTCGCCCTTTGGAAAGAAGCCTGCACGTTGTGCCTTTCAGCTCTAGGGCAAAGTAGCACACCCAGAGCAGAAGTCCTACTTCAGCCAGATCAGGCCTGCAAAGAAACTGCGTTTCACAGGCCTTTGGAAGAGATGTTCCCGGTAGGCTGTAAGAGCACTGTGCAGAGCGAGTTGTTTCTTAGCTTCCCAAAGAGCTGGAAGCAAGATGCTGTGGGGCCCAACTCGCCCTTTGGAAAGAAGCCTGCACGTTGTGCCTTTCAGCTCTAGGGCAAAGTAGCACACCCAGAGCAGAAGTCCTACTTCAGCCAGATCAGGTCTGCAAAGAAACTGCGTTTCACAGGCCTTTGGAAGAGATGTTCCCACTAGGCTGTAAGAGCACTGTGCAGAGCGAGTTGTTTCTTAGCTTCCCAAAGAGCTGGAAGCAAGATGCTGTGGGGCCCAACTCGCCCTTTGGAAAGAAGCCTGCACGTTGTGCCTTTCAGCTCTAGGGCAAAGTAGCACACCCAGAGCAGAAGTCCTACTTCAGCCAGATCAGGCCTGCAAAGAAACTGCGTTTCACAGGCCTTTGGAAGAGATGTTCCCGGTAGGCTGTAAGAGCACTGTGCAGAGCGAGTTGTTTCTTAGCTTCCCAAAGAGCTGGAAGCAAGATGCTGTGGGGCCCAACTCGCCCTTTGGAAAGAAGCCTGCACGTTGTGCCTTTCAGCTCTAGGGCAAAGTAGCACACCCAGAGCAGAAGTCCTACTTCAGCCAGGTCAGGCCTGCAAAGAAACTGCGTTTCACAGGCCTTTGGAAGAGATGTTCCCGGTAGGCTGTAAGAGCACTGTGCAGAGCGAGTTGTTTCTCAGCTTCCCAAAGAGCTGGAAGCAAGATGCTGTGGGGCCCAACTCGCCCTTTGGAAAGAAGCCTGCACGTTGTGCCTTTCAGCTCTAGGGCAAAGTAGCACACCCAGAGCAGAAGTCCTACTTCAGCGAGATCAGGCCTGCAAAGAAACTGCGTTTCACAGGCCTTTGGAAGAGATGTTCCCGGTAGGCTGTAAGAGCACTGTGCAGAGCGAGTTGTTTCTTAGCTTCCCAAAGAGCTGGAAGCAAGATGCTGTGGGGCCCAACTCGCCCTTTGGAAAGAAGCCTGCACGTTGTGCCTTTCAGCTCTAGGGCAAAGTAGCACACCCAGAGCAGAAGTCCTACTTCAGCCAGATCAGGCCTGCAAAGAAACTGCGTTTCACAGGCCTTTGGAAGAGATGTTCCCGGTAGGCTGTAAGAGCACTGTGCAGAGCGAGTTGTTTCTTAGCTTCCCAAAGAGCTGGAAGCAAGATGCTGTGGGGCCCAACTCGCCCTTTGGAAAGAAGCCTGCACGTTGTGCCTTTCAGCTCTAGGGCAAAGTAGCACACCCAGAGCAGAAGTCCTACTTCAGCCAGGTCAGGCCTGCAAAGAAACTGCGTTTCACAGGCCTTTGGAAGAGATGTTCCCGGTAGGCTGTAAGAGCACTGTGCAGAGCGAGTTGTTTCTTAGCTTCCCAAAGAGCTGGAAGCAAGATGCTGTGGGGCCCAACTCGCCCTTTGGAAAGAAGACTGCACGTTGTGCCTTTCAGCTCTAGGGCAAAGTAGCACACCCAGAGCAGAAGTCCTACTTCAGCCAGATCAGGCCTGCAAAGAAACTGCGTTTCACAGGCCTTTGGAAGAGATGTTCCCACTAGGCTGTAAGAGCACTGTGCAGAGCGAGTTGTTTCTTAGCTTCCCAAAGAGCTGGAAGCAAGATGCTGTGGGGCCCAACTCGCCCTTTGGAAAGAAGCCTGCACGTTGTGCCTTTCAGCTCTAGGGCAAAGTAGCACACCCAGAGCAGAAGTCCTACTTCAGCCAGATCAGGCCTGCAAAGAAACTGCGTTTCACAGGCCTTTGGAAGAGATGTTCCCGGTAGGCTGTAAGAGCACTGTGCAGAGCGAGTTGTTTCTTAGCTTCCCAAAGAGCTGGAAGCAAGATGCTGTGGGGCCCAACTCGCCCTTTGGAAAGAAGCCTGCACGTTGTGCCTTTCAGCTCTAGGGCAAAGTAGCACACCCAGAGCAGAAGTCCTACTTCAGCCAGATCAGGCCTGCAAAGAAACTGCGTTTCACAGGCCTTTGGAAGAGATGTTCCCGGTAGGCTGTAAGAGCACTGTGCAGAGCGAGTTGTTTCTTAGCTTCCCAAAGAGCTGGAAGCAAGATGCTGTGGGGCCCAACTCGCCCTTTGGAAAGAAGCCTGCACGTTGTGCCTTTCAGCTCTAGGGCAAAGTAGCACACCCAGAGCAGAAGTCCTACTTCAGCCAGGTCAGGCCTGCAAAGAAACTGCGTTTCACAGGCCTTTGGAAGAGATGTTCCCGGTAGGCTGTAAGAGCACTGTGCAGAGCGAGTGGTTTCTTAGCTTCCCAAAGAGCTGGAAGCAAGATGCTGTGTGGCCCAACTCGCCCTTTGGAAAGAAGCCTGCACGTTGTGCCTTTCAGCTCTAGGGCAAAGTAGCACACCCAGAGCAGAAGTCCTACTTCAGCCAGATCAGGCCTGCAAAGAAACTGCGTTTCACAGGCCTTTGGAAGAGATGTTCCCGGTAGGCTGTAAGAGCACTGTGCGGAGCGAGTTGTTTCTTAGCTTCCCAAAGAGCTGGAAGCAAGATGCTTTGGGGCCCAACTCGCCCTTTGGAAAGAAGCCTGCACTTTGTGCCTTTCAGCTCTAGGGCAATGTAGCACACCCAGAGCAGAAGTCCTACTTCAGCCAGATCAGGCCTGCAAAGAAACTGCATTTCACAGGCCTTTGGAAGAGATGTTCCCGGTAGGCTGTAAGAGCACTGTGCAGAGCGAGTTGTTTCTTAGCTTCCCAAAGAGCTGGAAGCAAGATGCTGTGGGGCCCAACTCGCCCTTTGGAAAGAAGCCTGCACGTTGTGCGTTTCAGCTCTAGGGCAAAGTAGCACACCCAGAGCAGAAGTCCTACTTCAGCCAGATCAGGCCTGCAAAGAAACTGCGTTTCACAGGCCTTTGGAAGAGATGTTCCCACTAGGCTGTAAGAGCACTGTGCAGAGCGAGTTGTTTCTCAGCTTCCCAAAGAGCTGGAAGCAAGATGCTGTGGGGCCCAACTCGCCCTTTGGAAAGAAGCCTGCACGTTGTGCCTTTCAGCTCTAGGGCAAAGTAGCACACCCAGAGCAGAAGTCCTACTTCAGCCAGATCAGGCCTGCAAAGAAACTGCGTTTCACAGGCCTTTGGAAGAGATGTTCCCGGTAGGCTGTAAGAGCACTGTGCAGAGCGAGTTGTTCTTTAGCTTCCCAAAGAGCTGGAAGCAAGATGCTGTGGGGCCCAACTCGCCCTTTGGAAAGAAGCCTGCACGTTGTGCCTTTCAGCTCTAGGGCAAAGTAGCACACCCAGAGCAGAAGTCCTACTTCAGCCAGATCAGGCCTGCAAAGAAACTGCGTTTCACAGGCCTTTGGAAGAGATGTTCCCGGTAGGCTGTAAGAGCACTGTGCAGAGCGAGTGGTTTCTTAGCTTCCCAAAGAGCTGGAAGCAAGATGCTGTGGGGCCCAACTCGCCCTTTGGAAAGAAGCCTGCACGTTTTGCCTTTCAGCTCTAGGGCAAAGTAGCACACCCAGAGCAGAAGTCCTACTTCAGCCAGATCAGGCCTGCAAAGAAACTGCGTTTCACAGTCCTTTGGAAGAGATGTTCCCGGTAGGCTGTAAGAGCACTGTGCAGAGCGAGTTGTTTCTTAGCTTCCCAAAGAGCTGGAAGCAAGATGCTGTGGGGCCCAACTCGCCCTTTGGAAAGAAGCCTGCACGTTGTGCCTTTCAGCTCTAGGGCAAAGTAGCACACCCAGAGCAGAAGTCCTACTTCAGCCAGGTCAGTCCTGCAAAGAAACTGCGTTTCACAGGCCTTTGGAAGAGATGTTCCCGGTAGGCTGTAAGAGCACTGTGCAGAGCGAGTTGTTTCTTAGCTTCCCAAAGAGCTGGAAGCAAGATGCTGTGGGGCCCAACTCGCCCTTTGGAAAGAAGCCTGCACGTTGTGCCTTTCAGCTCTAGGGCAAAGTAGCACACCCAGAGCAGAAGTCCTACTTCAGCCAGGTCAGGCCTGCAAAGAAACTGCGTTTCACAGGCCTTTGGAAGAGATGTTCCCGGTAGGCTGTAAGAGCACTGTGCAGAGCGAGTTGTTTCTTAGCTTCCCAAAGAGCTGGAAGCAAGATGCTGTGGGGCCCAACTCGCCCTTTGGAAAGAAGCCTGCACGTTGTGCCTTTCAGCTCTAGGGCAAAGTAGCACACCCAGAGCAGAAGTCCTACTTCAGCCAGATCAGGCCTGCAAAGAAACTGCGTTTCACAGGCCTTTGGAAGAGATGTTCCCGGTAGGCTGTAAGAGCACTGTGCAGAGCGAGTTGTTTCTTAGCTTCCCAAAGAGCTGGAAGCAAGATGCTGTGGGGCCCAACTCGCCCTTTGGAAAGAAGCCTGCACGTTGTGCCTTTCAGCTCTAGGGCAAAGTAGCACACCCAGAGCAGAAGTCCTACTTCAGCCAGATCAGGCCTGCAAAGAAACTGCGTTTCACAGGCCTTTGGAAGAGATGTTCCCGGTAGGCTGTAAGAGCACTGTGCAGAGCGAGTTGTTTCTTAGCTTCCCAAAGAGCTGGAAGCAAGATGCTGTGGGGCCCAACTCGCCCTTTGGAAAGAAGCCTGCACGTTGTGCCTTTCAGCTCTAGGGCAAAGTAGCACACCCAGAGCAGAAGTCCTACTTCAGCCAGGTCAGGCCTGCAAAGAAACTGCGTTTCACAGGCCTTTGGAAGAGATGTTCCCGGTAGGCTGTAAGAGCACTGTGCAGAGCGAGTGGTTTCTTAGCTTCCCAAAGAGCTGGAAGCAAGATGCTGTGTGGCCCAACTCGCCCTTTGGAAAGAAGCCTGCACGTTGTGCCTTTCAGCTCTAGGGCAAAGTAGCACACCCAGAGCAGAAGTCCTACTTCAGCCAGATCAGGCCTGCAAAGAAACTGCGTTTCACAGGCCTTTGGAAGAGATGTTCCCGGTAGGCTGTAAGAGCACTGTGCGGAGCGAGTTGTTTCTTAGCTTCCCAAAGAGCTGGAAGCAAGATGCTTTGGGGCCCAACTCGCCCTTTGGAAAGAAGCCTGCACTTTGTGCCTTTCAGCTCTAGGGCAATGTAGCACACCCAGAGCAGAAGTCCTACTTCAGCCAGATCAGGCCTGCAAAGAAACTGCATTTCACAGGCCTTTGGAAGAGATGTTCCCGGTAGGCTGTAAGAGCACTGTGCAGAGCGAGTTGTTTCTTAGCTTCCCAAAGAGCTGGAAGCAAGATGCTGTGGGGCCCAACTCGCCCTTTGGAAAGAAGCCTGCACGTTGTGCGTTTCAGCTCTAGGGCAAAGTAGCACACCCAGAGCAGAAGTCCTACTTCAGCCAGATCAGGCCTGCAAAGAAACTGCGTTTCACAGGCCTTTGGAAGAGATGTTCCCACTAGGCTGTAAGAGCACTGTGCAGAGCGAGTTGTTTCTCAGCTTCCCAAAGAGCTGGAAGCAAGATGCTGTGGGGCCCAACTCGCCCTTTGGAAAGAAGCCTGCACGTTGTGCCTTTCAGCTCTAGGGCAAAGTAGCACACCCAGAGCAGAAGTCCTACTTCAGCCAGATCAGGCCTGCAAAGAAACTGCGTTTCACAGGCCTTTGGAAGAGATGTTCCCGGTAGGCTGTAAGAGCACTGTGCAGAGCGAGTTGTTCTTTAGCTTCCCAAAGAGCTGGAAGCAAGATGCTGTGGGGCCCAACTCGCCCTTTGGAAAGAAGCCTGCACGTTGTGCCTTTCAGCTCTAGGGCAAAGTAGCACACCCAGAGCAGAAGTCCTACTTCAGCCAGATCAGGCCTGCAAAGAAACTGCGTTTCACAGGCCTTTGGAAGAGATGTTCCCGGTAGGCTGTAAGAGCACTGTGCAGAGCGAGTGGTTTCTTAGCTTCCCAAAGAGCTGGAAGCAAGATGCTGTGGGGCCCAACTCGCCCTTTGGAAAGAAGCCTGCACGTTTTGCCTTTCAGCTCTAGGGCAAAGTAGCACACCCAGAGCAGAAGTCCTACTTCAGCCAGATCAGGCCTGCAAAGAAACTGCGTTTCACAGTCCTTTGGAAGAGATGTTCCCGGTAGGCTGTAAGAGCACTGTGCAGAGCGAGTTGTTTCTTAGCTTCCCAAAGAGCTGGAAGCAAGATGCTGTGGGGCCCAACTCGCCCTTTGGAAAGAAGCCTGCACGTTGTGCCTTTCAGCTCTAGGGCAAAGTAGCACACCCAGAGCAGAAGTCCTACTTCAGCCAGGTCAGTCCTGCAAAGAAACTGCGTTTCACAGGCCTTTGGAAGAGATGTTCCCGGTAGGCTGTAAGAGCACTGTGCAGAGCGAGTTGTTTCTTAGCTTCCCAAAGAGCTGGAAGCAAGATGCTGTGGGGCCCAACTCGCCCTTTGGAAAGAAGCCTGCACGTTGTGCCTTTCAGCTCTAGGGCAAAGTAGCACACCCAGAGCAGAAGTCCTACTTCAGCCAGGTCAGGCCTGCAAAGAAACTGCGTTTCACAGGCCTTTGGAAGAGATGTTCCCGGTAGGCTGTAAGAGCACTGTGCAGAGCGAGTTGTTTCTTAGCTTCCCAAAGAGCTGGAAGCAAGATGCTGTGGGGCCCAACTCGCCCTTTGGAAAGAAGCCTGCACGTTGTGCCTTTCAGCTCTAGGGCAAAGTAGCACACCCAGAGCAGAAGTCCTACTTCAGCCAGATCAGGCCTGCAAAGAAACTGCGTTTCACAGGCCTTTGGAAGAGATGTTCCCGGTAGGCTGTAAGAGCACTGTGCAGAGCGAGTTGTTTCTTAGCTTCCCAAAGAGCTGGAAGCAAGATGCTGTGGGGCCCAACTCGCCCTTTGGAAAGAAGCCTGCACGTTGTGCCTTTCAGCTCTAGGGCAAAGTAGCACACCCAGAGCAGAAGTCCTACTTCAGCCAGATCAGGCCTGCAAAGAAACTGCGTTTCACAGGCCTTTGGAAGAGATGTTCCCACTAGGCTGTAAGAGCACTGTGCAGAGCGAGTTGTTTCTTAGCTTCCCAAAGAGCTGGAAGCAAGATGCTGTGGGGCCCAACTCGACCTTTGGAAAGAAGCCTGCACTTTGTGCCTTTAAGCTCTAGGGCTACGTAGCACACCCAGAGCAGAAGTCCTACTTCAGCCAGATCAGGCCTGCAAAGAAACTGCATTTCACAGGCCTTTGGAAGAGATGTTCCCGGTAGACTGTAAGAGCACTGTGCAGAGCGAGTTCTTTCTTAGCTTCCCAAAGAGCTGGAAGCAAGATGCTGTGGGGCCCAACTCGCCCTTTGGAAAGAAGCCTGCACGTTGTGCCTTTCAGCTCTAGGGCAAAGTAGCACACCCAGAGCAGAAGTCCTACTTCAGCCAGATCAGGCCTGCAAAGAAACTGCGTTTCACAGGCCTTTGGAAGAGATGTTCCCGGTAGGCTGTAAGAGCACTGTGCAGAGCGAGTTGTTTCTTAGCTTCCCAAAGAGCTGGAAGCAAGATGCTGTGGGGCCCAACTCGCCCTTTGGAAAGAAGCCTGCACGTTGTGCCTTTCAGCTCTAGGGCAAAGTAGCACACCCAGAGCAGAAGTCCTACTTCAGCCAGATCAGGCCTGCAAAGAAACTGCGTTTCACAGGCCTTTGGAAGAGATGTTCCCGGTAGGCTGTAAGAGCACTGTGCAGAGCGAGTTGTTTCTTAGCTTCCCAAAGAGCTGGAAGCAAGATGCTGTGAGGCCCAACTCGCCCTTTGGAAAGAAGCCTGCACGTTGTGCCTTTCAGCTCTAGGGCAAAGTAGCACACCCAGAGCAGAAGTCCTACTTCAGCCAGATCAGGCCTGCAAAGAAACTGCGTTTCACAGGCCTTTCGAAGAGATGTTCCCGGTAGGCTGTAAGAGCACTGTGCAGAGCGAGTTGTTTCTTAGCTTCCCAAAGAGCTGGAAGCAAGATGCTGTGGGGCCCAACTCGCCCTTTGGAAAGAAGCCTGCACGTTGTGCCTTTCAGCTCTAGGGCAAAGTAGCACACCCAGAGCAGAAGTCCTACTTCAGCCAGATCAGGCCTGCAAAGAAACTGCGTTTCACAGGCCTTTGGAAGACATGTTCCCGGTAGGCTGTAAGAGCACTGTGCAGAGCGAGTGGTTTCTTAGCTTCCCAAAGAGCTGGAAGCAAGATGCTGTGGGGCCCAACTCGCCCTTTGGAAAGAAGCCTGAACGTTGTGCGTTTCAGCTCTAGGGCAAAGTAGCATACCCAGAGCAGAAGTCCTACTTCAGCCAGATCAGGCCTGCAAAGAAACTGCGTTTCACAGGCCTTTGGAAGAGATGTTCCCAGTAGGCTGTAAGAGCACTGTGCAGAGCGAGTTGTTTCTCAGCTTCCCAAAGAGCTGGAAGCAAGATGCTGTGGGGCCCAACTCGCCCTTTGGAAAGAAGCCTGCACGTTGTGCCTTTCAGCTCTAGGGCAAAGTAGCACACCCAGAGCAGAAGTCCTACTTCAGCCAGATCAGGCCTGCAAAGAAACTGCGTTTCACAGGCCTTTGGAAGAGATGTTCCCGGTAGGCTGTAAGAGCACTGTGCAGAGCGAGTTGTTTCTTAGCTTCCCAAAGAGCTGGAAGCAAGATGCTGTGGGGCCCAACTCGCCCTTAGGAAAGAAGCCTGCACGTTGTGCCTTTCAGCTCTAGGGCAAAGTAGCACACCCAGAGCAGAAGTCCTACTTCAGCCAGATCAGGCCTGCAAAGAAACTGCGTTTCACAGGCCTTTGGAAGAGATGTTCCCGGTAGGCTGTAAGAGCACTGTGCAGAGCGAGTTGTTTCTTAGCTTCCCAAAGAGCTGGAAGCAAGATGCTGTGGGGCCCAACTCGCCCTTTAGAAAGAAGCCTGCACGTTGTGCCTTTCAGCTCTAGGGCAAAGTAGCACACCCAGAGCAGAAGTCCTACTTCAGCCAGATCAGGCCTGCAAAGAAACTGCGTTTCACAGGCCTTTGGAAGAGATGTTGCCACTAGGCTGTAAGAGCACTGTGCAGAGCGAGTTGTTTCTTAGCTTCCCAAAGAGCTGGAAGCAAGATGCTGTGGGGCCCAACTCGCCCTTTGGAAAGAAGCCTGCACGTTGTGCCTTTCAGCTCTAGGGCAAAGTAGCACACCCAGAGCAGAAGTCCTACTTCAGCCAGATCAGGCCTGCAAAGAAACTGCGTTTCACAGGCCTTTGGAAGAGATGTTCCCGGTAGGCTGTAAGAGCACTGTGCAGAGCGAGTTGTTTCTTAGCTTCCCAAAGAGCTGGAAGCAAGATGCTGTGGGGCCCAACTCGCCCTTTGGAAAGAAGCCTGCACGTTGTGCCTTTCAGCTCTAGGGCAAAGTAGCACACCCAGAGCAGAAGTCCTACTTCAGCCAGATCAGGCCTGCAAAGGAACTGCGTTTCACAGGCCTTTGGAAGAGATGTTCCCGGTAGGCTGTAAGAGCACTGTGCAGAGCGAGTTGTTTCTTAGCTTCCCAAAGAGCTGGAAGCAAGATGCTGTGGGGCCCAACTCGCCCTTTGGAAAGAAGCCTGCACGTTGTGCCTTTCAGCTCTAGGGCAAAGTAGCACACCCAGAGCAGAAGTCCTACTTCAGCCAGGTCAGGCCTGCAAAGAAACTGCGTTTCACAGGCCTTTGGAAGAGATGTTCCCTGTAGGCTGTAAGAGCACTGTGCAGAGCGAGTTGTTTCTTAGCTTCCCAAAGAGCTGGAAGCAAGATGCTGTGGGGTCCAACTCGCCCTTTGGAAAGAAGCCTGCACGTTGTGCCTTTCAGCTCTAGGGCAAAGTAGCACACCCAGAGCAGAAGTCCTACTTCAGCCAGATCAGGCCTGCAAAGAAACTGCGTTTCACAGGCCTTTGGAAGAGATGTTCCCGGTAGGCTGTAAGAGCACTGTGCGGAGCGAGTTGTTTCTTAGCTTCCCAAAGAGCTGGAAGCAAGATGCTGTGGGGCCCAACTCGCCCTTTGGAAAGAAGCCTGCACTTTGTGCCTTTCAGCTCTAGGGCAACGTAGCACACCCAGAGCAGAAGTCCTACTTCAGCCAGATCAGGCCTGCAAAGAAACTGCGTTTCACAGGCCTTTGGAAGAGATGTTCCCGGTAGGCTGTAAGAGCACTGTGCAGAGCGAGTTGTTTCTTAGCTTCCCAAAGAGCTGGAAGCAAGATGCTGTGGGGCCCAACTCGCCCTTTGGAAAGAAGCCTGCACGTTGTGGCTTTCAGCTCTAGGGCAAAGTAGCACACCCAGAGCAGAAGTCCTACTTCAGCCAGATCAGGCCTGCAAAGAAACTGCGTTTCACAGGCCTTTGGAAGAGATGTTCCCGGTAGGCTGTAAGAGCACTGTGCAGAGCGAGTTGTTTCTTAGCTTCCCAAAGAGCTGGAAGCAAGATGCTGTGGGGCCCAACTCGCCCTTTGGAAAGAAGCCTGCACGTTGTGCCTTTCAGCTCTAGGGCAAAGTAGCACACCCAGAGCAGAAGTCCTACTTCAGCCAGATCAGGCCTGCAAAGAAACTGCGTTTCACAGGCCTTTGGAAGAGATGTTCCCACTAGGCTGTAAGAGCACTGTGCAGAGCGAGTTGTTTCTTAGCTTCCCAAAGAGCTGGAAGCAAGATGCTGTGGGGCCCAACTCGCCCTTTGGAAAGAAGCCTGCACGTTGTGCCTTTCAGCTCTAGGGCAAAGTAGCACACCCAGAGCAGAAGTCCTACTTCAGCCAGATCAGGCCTGCAAAGAAACTGCGTTTCACAGGCCTTTGGAAGAGATGTTCACGGTAGGCTGTAAGAGCACTGTGCAGAGCGAGTTGTTTCTTAGCTTCCCAAAGAGCTGGAAGCAAGATGCTGTGGGGCCCAACTCGCCCTTTGGAAAGAAGCCTGCACGTTGTGGCTTTCAGCTCTAGGGCAAAGTAGCACACCCAGAGCAGAAGTCCTACTTCAGCCAGATCAGGCCTGCAAAGAAACTGCGTTTCACAGGCCTTTGGAAGAGATGTTCCCGGTAGGCTGTAAGAGCACTGTGCAGAGCGAGTTGTTTCTTAGCTTCCCAAAGAGCTGGAAGCAAGATGCTGTGGGGCCCAACTCGCCCTTTGGAAAGAAGCCTGCACGTTGTGCCTTTCAGCTCTAGGGCAAAGTAGCACACCCAGAGCAGAAGTCCTACTTCAGCCAGATCAGGCCTGCAAAGAAACTGCGTTTCACAGGCCTTTGGAAGAGATGTTCCCGGTAGGCTGTAAGAGCACTGTGCAGAGCGAGTGGTTTCTTAGCTTCCCAAAGAGCTGGAAGCAAGATGCTGTGGGGCCCAACTCGCCCTTTGGAAAGAAGCCTGCACGTTGTGCCTTTCAGCTCTAGGGCAAAGTAGCACACCCAGAGCAGAAGTCCTACTTCAGCCAGATCAGGCCTGCAAAGAAACTGCGTTTCACAGGCCTTTGGAAGAGATGTTCCCGGTAGGCTGTAAGAGCACTGTGCAGAGCGAGTTGTTTCTTAGCTTCCCAAAGAGCTGGAAGCAAGATGCTGTGGGGCCCAACTCGACCTTTGGAAAGAAGCCTGCACGTTGTGGCTTTCAGCTCTAGGGCAAAGTAGCACACCCAGAGCAGAAGTCCTACTTCAGCCAGATCAGGCCTGCAAAGAAACTGCGTTTCACAGGCCTTTGGAAGAGATGTTCCCGGTAGGCTGTAAGAGCACTGTGCAGAGCGAGTGGTTTCTTAGCTTCCCAAAGAGCTGGAAGCAAGATGCTGTGGGGCCCAACTCGCCCTTTGGAAAGAAGCCTGCACGTTGTGCCTTTCAGCTCTAGGGCAAAGTAGCACACCCAGAGCAGAAGTCCTACTTCAGCCAGATCAGGCCTGCAAAGAAACTGCGTTTCACAGGCCTTTGGAAGAGATGTTCCCGGTAGGCTGTAAGAGCACTGTGCAGAGCGAGTTGTTTCTTAGCTTCCCAAAGAGCTGGAAGCAAGATGCTGTGGGGCCCAACTCGCCCTTTGGAAAGAAGCCTGCACGTTGTGCCTTTCAGCTCTAGGGCAAAGTAGCACACCCAGAGCAGAAGTCCTACTTCAGCCAGATCAGGCCTGCAAAGAAACTGCGTTTCACAGGCCTTTGGAAGAGATGTTCCCGGTAGGCTGTAAGAGCACTGTGCAGAGCGAGTTGTTTCTTAGCTTCCCAAAGAGCTGGAAGCAAGATGCTGTGGGGCCCAACTCGCCCTTTGGAAAGAAGCCTGCACGTTGTGCCTTTCAGCTCTAGGGCAAAGTAGCACACCCAGAGCAGAAGTCCTACTTCAGCCAGATCAGGCCTGCAAAGAAACTGCGTTTCACAGGCCTTTGGAAGAGATGTTCCCAGTAGGCTGTAAGAGCACTGTGCAGAGCGAGTTGTTTCTTAGCTTCCCAAAGAGCTGGAAGCAAGATGCTGTGGGGCCCAACTCGCCCTTTGGAAAGAAGCCTGCACGTTGTGCCTTTCAGCTCTAGGGCAAAGTAGCACACCCAGAGCAGAAGTCCTACTTCAGCCAGATCAGGCCTGCAAAGAAACTGCGTTTCACAGGCCTTTGGAAGAGATGTTCCCGGTAGGCTGTAAGAGCACTGTGCAGAGCGAGTTGTTTCTTAGCTTCCCAAAGAGCTGGAAGCAAGATGCTGTGGGGCCCAACTCGCCCTTAGGAAAGAAGCCTGCACGTTGTGCCTTTCAGCTCTAGGGCAAAGTAGCACACCCAGAGCAGAAGTCCTACTTCAGCCAGATCAGGCCTGCAAAGAAACTGCGTTTCACAGGCCTTTGGAAGAGATGTTCCCGGTAGGCTGTAAGAGCACTGTGCAGAGCGAGTTGTTTCTTAGCTTCCCAAAGAGCTGGAAGCAAGATGCTGTGGGGCCCAACTCGCCCTTTAGAAAGAAGCCTGCACGTTGTGCCTTTCAGCTCTAGGGCAAAGTAGCACACCCAGAGCAGAAGTCCTACTTCAGCCAGATCAGGCCTGCAAAGAAACTGCGTTTCACAGGCCTTTGGAAGAGATGTTCCCGGTAGGCTGTAAGAGCACTGTGCAGAGCGAGTTGTTTCTTAGCTTCCCAAAGAGCTGGAAGCAAGATGCTGTGGGGCCCAACTCGCCCTTTGGAAAGAAGCCTGCACGTTGTGCCTTTCAGCTCTAGGGCAAAGTAGCACACCCAGAGCAGAAGTCCTACTTCAGCCAGATCAGGCCTGCAAAGAAACTGCGTTTCACAGGCCTTTGGAAGAGATGTTCCCGGTAGGCTGTAAGAGCACTGTGCAGAGCGAGTTGTTTCTTAGCTTCCCAAAGAGCTGGAAGCAAGATGCTGTGGGGCCCAACTCGCCCTTTGGAAAGAAGCCTGCACGTTGTGCCTTTCAGCTCTAGGGCAAAGTAGCACACCCAGAGCAGAAGTCCTACTTCAGCCAGATCAGGCCTGCAAAGGAACTGCGTTTCACAGGCCTTTGGAAGAGATGTTCCCGGTAGGCTGTAAGAGCACTGTGCAGAGCGAGTTGTTTCTTAGCTTCCCAAAGAGCTGGAAGCAAGATGCTGTGGGGCCCAACTCGCCCTTTGGAAAGAAGCCTGCACGTTGTGCCTTTCAGCTCTAGGGCAAAGTAGCACACCCAGAGCAGAAGTCCTACTTCAGCCAGGTCAGGCCTGCAAAGAAACTGCGTTTCACAGGCCTTTGGAAGAGATGTTCCCTGTAGGCTGTAAGAGCACTGTGCAGAGCGAGTTGTTTCTTAGCTTCCCAAAGAGCTGGAAGCAAGATGCTGTGGGGTCCAACTCGCCCTTTGGAAAGAAGCCTGCACGTTGTGCCTTTCAGCTCTAGGGCAAAGTAGCACACCCAGAGCAGAAGTCCTACTTCAGCCAGATCAGGCCTGCAAAGAAACTGCGTTTCACAGGCCTTTGGAAGAGATGTTCCCGGTAGGCTGTAAGAGCACTGTGCGGAGCGAGTTGTTTCTTAGCTTCCCAAAGAGCTGGAAGCAAGATGCTGTGGGGCCCAACTCGCCCTTTGGAAAGAAGCCTGCACTTTGTGCCTTTCAGCTCTAGGGCAACGTAGCACACCCAGAGCAGAAGTCCTACTTCAGCCAGATCAGGCCTGCAAAGAAACTGCGTTTCACAGGCCTTTGGAAGAGATGTTCCCGGTAGGCTGTAAGAGCACTGTGCAGAGCGAGTTGTTTCTTAGCTTCCCAAAGAGCTGGAAGCAAGATGCTGTGGGGCCCAACTCGCCCTTTGGAAAGAAGCCTGCACGTTGTGGCTTTCAGCTCTAGGGCAAAGTAGCACACCCAGAGCAGAAGTCCTACTTCAGCCAGATCAGGCCTGCAAAGAAACTGCGTTTCACAGGCCTTTGGAAGAGATGTTCCCGGTAGGCTGTAAGAGCACTGTGCAGAGCGAGTTGTTTCTTAGCTTCCCAAAGAGCTGGAAGCAAGATGCTGTGGGGCCCAACTCGCCCTTTGGAAAGAAGCCTGCACGTTGTGCCTTTCAGCTCTAGGGCAAAGTAGCACACCCAGAGCAGAAGTCCTACTTCAGCCAGATCAGGCCTGCAAAGAAACTGCGTTTCACAGGCCTTTGGAAGAGATGTTCCCACTAGGCTGTAAGAGCACTGTGCAGAGCGAGTTGTTTCTTAGCTTCCCAAAGAGCTGGAAGCAAGATGCTGTGGGGCCCAACTCGCCCTTTGGAAAGAAGCCTGCACGTTGTGCCTTTCAGCTCTAGGGCAAAGTAGCACACCCAGAGCAGAAGTCCTACTTCAGCCAGATCAGGCCTGCAAAGAAACTGCGTTTCACAGGCCTTTGGAAGAGATGTTCCCGGTAGGCTGTAAGAGCACTGTGCAGAGCGAGTTGTTTCTTAGCTTCCCAAAGAGCTGGAAGCAAGATGCTGTGGGGCCCAACTCGCCCTTTGGAAAGAAGCCTGCACGTTGTGGCTTTCAGCTCTAGGGCAAAGTAGCACACCCAGAGCAGAAGTCCTACTTCAGCCAGATCAGGCCTGCAAAGAAACTGCGTTTCACAGGCCTTTGGAAGAGATGTTCCCGGTAGGCTGTAAGAGCACTGTGCAGAGCGAGTGGTTTCTTAGCTTCCCAAAGAGCTGGAAGCAAGATGCTGTGGGGCCCAACTCGCCCTTTGGAAAGAAGCCTGCACGTTGTGCCTTTCAGCTCTAGGGCAAAGTAGCACACCCAGAGCAGAAGTCCTACTTCAGCCAGATCAGGCCTGCAAAGAAACTGCGTTTCACAGGCCTTTGGAAGAGATGTTCCCGGTAGGCTGTAAGAGCACTGTGCAGAGCGAGTTGTTTCTTAGCTTCCCAAAGAGCTGGAAGCAAGATGCTGTGGGGCCCAACTCGACCTTTGGAAAGAAGCCTGCACGTTGTGGCTTTCAGCTCTAGGGCAAAGTAGCACACCCAGAGCAGAAGTCCTACTTCAGCCAGATCAGGCCTGCAAAGAAACTGCGTTTCACAGGCCTTTGGAAGAGATGTTCCCGGTAGGCTGTAAGAGCACTGTGCAGAGCGAGTGGTTTCTTAGCTTCCCAAAGAGCTGGAAGCAAGATGCTGTGGGGCCCAACTCGCCCTTTGGAAAGAAGCCTGCACGTTGTGCCTTTCAGCTCTAGGGCAAAGTAGCACACCCAGAGCAGAAGTCCTACTTCAGCCAGATCAGGCCTGCAAAGAAACTGCGTTTCACAGGCCTTTGGAAGAGATGTTCCCGGTAGGCTGTAAGAGCACTGTGCAGAGCGAGTTGTTTCTTAGCTTCCCAAAGAGCTGGAAGCAAGATGCTGTGGGGCCCAACTCGCCCTTTGGAAAGAAGCCTGCACGTTGTGCCTTTCAGCTCTAGGGCAAAGTAGCACACCCAGAGCAGAAGTCCTACTTCAGCCAGATCAGGCCTGCAAAGAAACTGCGTTTCACAGGCCTTTGGAAGAGATGTTCCCGGTAGGCTGTAAGAGCACTGTGCAGAGCGAGTTGTTTCTTAGCTTCCCAAAGAGCTGGAAGCAAGATGCTGTGGGGCCCAACTCGCCCTTTGGAAAGAAGCCTGCACGTTGTGCCTTTCAGCTCTAGGGCAAAGTAGCACACCCAGAGCAGAAGTCCTACTTCAGCCAGATCAGGCCTGCAAAGAAACTGCGTTTCACAGGCCTTTCGAAGAGATGTTCCCGGTAGGCTGTAAGAGCACTGTGCAGAGCGAGTTGTTTCTTAGCTTCCCAAAGAGCTGGAAGCAAGATGCTGTGGGGCCCAACTCGCCCATTGGAAAGAAGCCTGCACGTTGTGCCTTTCAGCTCTAGGGCAAAGTAGCACACCCAGAGCAGAAGTCCTACTTCAGCCAGATCAGGCCTGCAAAGAAACTGCGTTTCACAGGCCTTTGGAAGAGATGTTCCCGGTAGGCTGTAAGAGCACTGTGCAGAGCGAGTTGTTTCTTAGCTTCCCAAAGAGCTGGAAGCAAGATGCTGTGGGGCCCAACTCGCCCTTTGGAAAGAAGCCTGCACGTTGTGCCTTTCAGCTCTAGGGCAAAGTAGCACACCCAGAGCAGAAGTCCTACTTCAGCCAGGTCAGGCCTGCAAAGAAACTGCGTTTCACAGGCCTTTGGAAGAGATGTTCCCGGTAGGCTGTAAGAGCACTGTGCAGAGCGAGTTGTTTCTTAGCTTCCCAAAGAGCTGGAAGCAAGATGCTGTGGGGCCCAACTCGCCCTTTGGAAAGAAGCCTGCACGTTGTGCCTTTCAGCTCTAGGGCAAAGTAGCACACCCAGAGCAGAAGTCCTACTTCAGCCAGATCAGGCCTGCAAAGAAACTGCGTTTCACAGGCCTTTGGAAGACATGTTCCCAGTAGGCTGTAAGAGCACTGTGCAGAGCGAGTTGTTTCTTAGCTTCCCAAAGAGCTGGAAGCAAGATGCTGTGGGGCCCAACTCGCCCTTTGGAAAGAAGCCTGCACGTTGTGCCTTTCAGCTCTAGGGCAAAGTAGCACACCCAGAGCAGAAGTCCTACTTCAGCCAGATCAGGCCTGCAAAGAAACTGCGTTTCACAGGCCTTTGGAAGAGATGTTCCCGGTAGGCTGTAAGAGCACTGTGCAGAGCGAGTTGTTTCTTAGCTTCCCAAAGAGCTGGAAGCAAGATGCTGTGGGGCCCAACTCGCCCTTTGGAAAGAAGCCTGCACGTTGTGCCTTTCAGCTCTAGGGCAAAGTAGCACACCCAGAGCAGAAGTCCTACTTCAGCCAGATCAGGCCTGCAAAGAAACTGCGTTTCACAGGCCTTTGGAAGAGATGTTCCCACTAGGCTGTAAGAGCACTGTGCAGAGCGAGTTGTTTCTTAGCTTCCCAAAGAGCTGGAAGCAAGATGCTGTGGGGCCCAACTCGACCTTTGGAAAGAAGCCTGCACTTTGTGCCTTTCAGCTCTAGGGCTACGTAGCACACCCAGAGCAGAAGTCCTACTTCAGCCAGATCAGGCCTGCAAAGAATCTGCATTTCACAGGCCTTTGGAAGAGATGTTCCCGGTAGGCTGTAAGAGCACTGTGCAGAGCGAGTTGTTTCTTAGCTTCCCAAAGAGCTGGAAGCAAGATGCTGTGGGGCCCAACTCGCCCTTTGGAAAGAAGCCTGCACGTTGTGCCTTTCAGCTCTAGGGCCAAGTAGCACACCCAGAGCAGAAGTCCTACTTCAGCCAGATCAGGCCTGCAAAGAAACTGCGTTTCACAGGCCTTTGGAAGAGATGTTCCCGGTAGGCTGTAAGAGCACTGTGCAGAGCGAGTTGTTTCTTAGCTTCCCAAAGAGCTGGAAGCAAGATGCTGTGGCGCCCAACTCGCCCTTTGGAAAGAAGCCTGCACGTTGTGCCTTTCAGCTCTAGGGCAAAGTAGCACACCCAGAGCAGAAGTCCTACTTCAGCCAGATCAGGCCTGCAAAGAAACTGCGTTTCACAGGCCTTTGGAAGAGATGTTCCCGGTAGGCTGTAAGAGCACTGTGCAGAGCGAGTTGTTTCTTAGCTTCCCAAAGAGCTGGAAGCAAGATGCTGTGGGGCCCAACTCGACCTTTGGAAAGAAGCCTGCACGTTGTGGCTTTCAGCTCTAGGGCAAAGTAGCACACCCAGAGCAGAAGTCCTACTTCAGCCAGATCAGGCCTGCAAAGAACCTGCGTTTCACAGGCCTTTGGAAGAGATGTTCCCACTAGGCTGTAAGAGCACTGTGCAGAGCGAGTTGTTTCTTAGCTTCCCAAAGAGCTGGAAGCAAGATGCTGTGGGGCCCAACTCGCCCTTTGGAAAGAAGCCTGCACGTTGTGCCTTTCAGCTCTAGGGCAAAGTAGCACACCCAGAGCAGAAGTCCTACTTCAGCCAGATCAGGCCTGCAAAGAAACTGCGTTTCACAGGCCTTTCGAAGAGATGTTCCCGGTAGGCTGTAAGAGCACTGTGCAGAGCGAGTTGTTTCTTAGCTTCCCAAAGAGCTGGAAGCAAGATGCTGTGGGGCCCAACTCGCCCTTTGGAAAGAAGCCTGCACGTTGTGCCTTTCAGCTCTAGGGCAAAGTAGCACACCCAGAGCAGAAGTCCTACTTCAGCCAGATCAGGCCTGCAAAGAAACTGCGTTTCACAGGCCTTTGGAAGAGATGTTCCCGGTAGGCTGTAAGAGCACTGTGCAGAGCGAGTTGTTTCTTAGCTTCCCAAAGAGCTGGAAGCAAGATGCTGTGGGGCCCAACTCGCCCTTTGGAAAGAAGCCTGCACGTTGTGCCTTTCAGCTCTAGGGCAAAGTAGCACACCCAGAGCAGAAGTCCTACTTCAGCCAGATCAGGCCTGCAAAGAAACTGCGTTTCACAGGCCTTTGGAAGAGATGTTCCCGGTAGGCTGTAAGAGCACTGTGCAGAGCGAGTTGTTTCTTAGCTTCCCAAAGAGCTGGAAGCAAGATGCTGTGGGGCCCAACTCGCCCTTTGGAAAGAAGCCTGCACGTTGTGCCTTTCAGCTCTAGGGCAAAGTAGCACACCCAGAGCAGAAGTCCTACTTCAGCCAGATCAGGCCTGCAAAGAAACTGCGTTTCACAGGCCTTTGGAAGAGATGTTCCCACTAGGCTGTAAGAGCACTGTGCAGAGCGAGTTGTTTCTTAGCTTCCCAAAGAGCTGGAAGCAAGATGCTGTGGGGCCCAACTCGCCCTTTGGAAAGAAGCCTGCACTTTGTGCCTTTCAGCTCTAGGGCAACGTAGCACACCCAGAGCAGAAGTCCTACTTCAGCCAGATCAGGCCTGCAAAGAAACTGCGTTTCACAGGCCTTTGGAAGAGATGTTCCCGGTAGGCTGTAAGAGCACTGTGCAGAGCGAGTTGTTTCTTAGCTTCCCAAAGAGCTGGAAGCAAGATGCTGTGGGGCCCAACTCGCCCTTTGGAAAGAAGCCTGCACGTTGTGCCTTTCAGCTCTAGGGCAAAGTAGCACACCCAGAGCAGAAGTCCTACTTCAGCCAGATCAGGCCTGCAAAGAAACTGCGTTTCACAGGCCTTTGGAAGAGATGTTCCCACTAGGCTGTAAGAGCACTGTGCAGAGCGAGTTGTTTCTTCGCTTCCCAAAGAGCTGGAAGCAAGATGCTGTGGGGCCCAACTCGCCCTTTGGAAAGAAGCCTGCACGTTGTGCCTTTCAGCTCTAGGGCAAAGTAGCACACCCAGAGCAGAAGTCCTACTTCAGCCAGATCAGGCCTGCAAAGAAACTGCGTTTCACAGGCCTTTGGAAGAGATGTTCCCGGTAGGCTGTAAGAGCACTGTGCAGAGCGAGTTGTTTCTTAGCTTCCCAAAGAGCTGGAAGCAAGATGCTGTGGGGCCCAACTCGCCCTTTGGAAAGAAGCCTGCACGTTGTGCCTTTCAGCTCTAGGGCAAAGTAGCACACCCAGAGCAGAAGTCCTACTTCAGCCAGATCAGGCCTGCAAAGAAACTGCGTTTCACAGGCCTTTGGAAGAGATGTTCCCGGTAGGCTGTAAGAGCACTGTGCAGAGCGAGTTGTTTCTTAGCTTCCCAAAGAGCTGGAAGCAAGATGCTGTGGGGCCCAACTCGCCCTTTGGAAAGAAGCCTGCACGTTGTGCCTTTCAGCTCTAGGGCAAAGTAGCACACCCAGAGCAGAAGTCCTACTTCAGCCAGATCAGGCCTGCAAAGAAACTGCGTTTCACAGGCCTTTGGAAGAGATGTTCCCGGTAGGCTGTAAGAGCACTGTGCAGAGCGAGTGGTTTCTTAGCTTCCCAAAGAGCTGGAAGCAAGATGCTGTGGGGCCCAACTCGCCCTTTGGAAAGAAGCCTGCACGTTCTGCCTTTCAGCTCTAGGGCAAAGTAGCACACCCAGAGCAGAAGTCCTACTTCAGCCAGATCAGGCCTGCAAAGAAACTGCGTTTCACAGGCCTTTGGAAGAGATGTTCCCGGTAGGCTGTAAGAGCACTGTGCAGAGCGAGTTGTTTCTTAGCTTCCCAAAGAGCTGGAAGCAAGATGCTGTGGGGCCCAACTCGCCCTTTGGAAAGAAGCCTGCACGTTGTGCCTTTCAGCTCTAGGGCAAAGTAGCACACCCAGAGCAGAAGTCCTACTTCAGCCAGATCAGGCCTGCAAAGAAACTGCGTTTCACAGGCCTTTGGAAGAGATGTTCCCGGTAGGCTGTAAGAGCACTGTGCAGAGCGAGTTGTTTCTTAGCTTCCCAAAGAGCTGGAAGCAAGATGCTGTGGGGCCCAACTCGCCCTTTGGAAAGAAGCCTGCACGTTGTGCCTTTCAGCTCTAGGGCAAAGTAGCACACCCAGAGCAGAAGTCCTACTTCAGCCAGATCAGGCCTGCAAAGAAACTGCGTTTCACAGGCCTTTGGAAGAGATGTTCCCGGTAGGCTGTAAGAGCACTGTGCAGAGCCAGTGTTTCTTAGCTTCCCAAAGAGCTGCAAGCAAGATGCTGTGGGGCCCAACTCGCCCTTTGGAAAGAAGCCTGCACGTTGTGGCTTTCAGCTCTAGGGCAAAGTAGCACACCCAGAGCAGAAGTCCTACTTCAGCCAGATCAGGCCTGCAAAGAAACTGCGTTTCACAGGCCTTTGGAAGAGATGTTCCCGGTAGGCTGTAAGAGCACTGTGCAGAGCGAGTTGTTTCTTAGCTTCCCAAAGAGCTGGAAGCAAGATGCTGTGGGGCCCAACTCGCCCTTTGGAAAGAAGCCTGCACGTTGTGCCTTTCAGCTCTAGGGCAAAGTAGCACACCCAGAGCAGAAGTCCTACTTCAGCCAGATCAGGCCTGCAAAGAAACTGCGTTTCACAGGCCTTTGGAAGAGATGTTCCCGGTAGGCTGTAAGAGCACTGTGCAGAGCGAGTTGTTTCTTAGCTTCCCAAAGAGCTGGAAGCAAGATGCTGTGGGGCCCAACTCGCCCTTTGGAAAGAAGCCTGCACGTTGTGCCTTTCAGCTCTAGGGCAAAGTAGCACACCCAGAGCAGAAGTCCTACTTCAGCCAGGTCAGGCCTGCAAAGAAACTGCGTTTCACAGGCCTTTGGAAGAGATGTTCCCGGTAGGCTGTAAGAGCACTGTGCAGAGCGAGTTGTTTCTTAGCTTCCCAAAGAGCTGGAAGCAAGATGCTGTGGGGCCCAACTCGCCCTTTGGAAAGAAGCCTGCACGTTGTGCCTTTCAGCTCTAGGGCAAAGTAGCACACCCAGAGCAGAAGTCCTACTTCAGCCAGATCAGGCCTGCAAAGAAACTGCGTTTCACAGGCCTTTGGAAGAGATGTTCCCGGTAGGCTGTAAGAGCACTGTGCAGAGCGAGTTGTTTCTTAGCTTCCCAAAGAGCTGGAAGCAAGATGCTGTGGGGCCCAACTCGCCCTTTGGAAAGAAGCCTGCACGTTGTGCCTTTCAGCTCTAGGGCAAAGTAGCACACCCAGAGCAGAAGTCCTACTTCAGCCAGATCAGGCCTGCAAAGAAACTGCGTTTCACAGGCCTTTGGAAGAGATGTTCCCGGTAGGCTGTAAGAGCACTGTGCAGAGCGAGTTGTTTCTTAGCTTCCCAAAGAGCTGGAAGCAAGATGCTGTGGGGCCCAACTCGCCCTTTGGAAAGAAGCCTGCACGTTGTGCCTTTCAGCTCTAGGGCAAAGTAGCACACCCAGAGCAGAAGTCCTACTTCAGCCAGATCAGGCCTGCAAAGAAACTGCGTTTCACAGGCCTTTGGAAGAGATGTTCCCGGTAGGCTGTAAGAGCACTGTGCAGAGCGAGTTGTTTCTTAGCTTCCCAAAGAGCTGGAAGCAAGATGCTGTGGGGCCCAACTCGCCCTTTGGAAAGAAGCCTGCACGTTGTGCCTTTCAGCTCTAGGGCAAAGTAGCACACCCAGAGCAGAAGTCCTACTTCAGCCAGATCAGGCCTGCAAAGAAACTGCGTTTCACAGGCCTTTGGAAGAGATGTTCCCGGTAGGCTGTAAGAGCACTGTGCAGAGCGAGTTGTTTCTTAGCTTCCCAAAGAGCTGGAAGCAAGATGCTGTGGGGCCCAACTCGCCCTTTGGAAAGAAGCCTGCACGTTGTGCCTTTCAGCTCTAGGGCAAAGTAGCACACCCAGAGCAGAAGTCCTACTTCAGCCAGATCAGGCCTGCAAAGAAACTGCGTTTCACAGGCCTTTGGAAGAGATGTTCCCGGTAGGCTGTAAGAGCACTGTGCAGAGCGAGTGGTTTCTTAGCTTCCCAAAGAGCTGGAAGCAAGATGCTGTGGGGCCCAACTCGCCCTTTGGAAAGAAGCCTGCACGTTGTGCCTTTCAGCTCTAGGGCAAAGTAGCACACCCAGAGCAGAAGTCCTACTTCAGCCAGATCAGGCCTGCAAAGAAACTGCGTTTCACAGGCCTTTGGAAGAGATGTTCCCGGTAGGCTGTAAGAGCACTGTGCAGAGCGAGTTGTTTCTTAGCTTCCCAAAGAGCTGGAAGCAAGATGCTGTGGGGCCCAACTCGCCCTTTGGAAAGAAGCCTGCACGTTGTGCCTTTCAGCTCTAGGGCAAAGTAGCACACCCAGAGCAGAAGTCCTACTTCAGCCAGATCAGGCCTGCAAAGAAACTGCGTTTCACAGGCCTTTGGAAGAGATGTTCCCGGTAGGCTGTAAGAGCACTGTGCAGAGCGAGTTGTTTCTTAGCTTCCCAAAGAGCTGGAAGCAAGATGCTGTGGGGCCCAACTCGCCCTTTGGAAAGAAGCCTGCACGTTGTGCCTTTCAGCTCTAGGGCAAAGTAGCACACCCAGAGCAGAAGTCCTACTTCAGCCAGATCAGGCCTGCAAAGAAACTGCGTTTCACAGGCCTTTCGAAGAGATGTTCCCGGTAGGCTGTAAGAGCACTGTGCAGAGCGAGTTGTTTCTTAGCTTCCCAAAGAGCTGGAAGCAAGATGCTGTGGGGCCCAACTCGCCCATTGGAAAGAAGCCTGCACGTTGTGCCTTTCAGCTCTAGGGCAAAGTAGCACACCCAGAGCAGAAGTCCTACTTCAGCCAGATCAGGCCTGCAAAGAAACTGCGTTTCACAGGCCTTTGGAAGAGATGTTCCCGGTAGGCTGTAAGAGCACTGTGCAGAGCGAGTTGTTTCTTAGCTTCCCAAAGAGCTGGAAGCAAGATGCTGTGGGGCCCAACTCGCCCTTTGGAAAGAAGCCTGCACGTTGTGCCTTTCAGCTCTAGGGCAAAGTAGCACACCCAGAGCAGAAGTCCTACTTCAGCCAGGTCAGGCCTGCAAAGAAACTGCGTTTCACAGGCCTTTGGAAGAGATGTTCCCGGTAGGCTGTAAGAGCACTGTGCAGAGCGAGTTGTTTCTTAGCTTCCCAAAGAGCTGGAAGCAAGATGCTGTGGGGCCCAACTCGCCCTTTGGAAAGAAGCCTGCACGTTGTGCCTTTCAGCTCTAGGGCAAAGTAGCACACCCAGAGCAGAAGTCCTACTTCAGCCAGATCAGGCCTGCAAAGAAACTGCGTTTCACAGGCCTTTGGAAGACATGTTCCCAGTAGGCTGTAAGAGCACTGTGCAGAGCGAGTTGTTTCTTAGCTTCCCAAAGAGCTGGAAGCAAGATGCTGTGGGGCCCAACTCGCCCTTTGGAAAGAAGCCTGCACGTTGTGCCTTTCAGCTCTAGGGCAAAGTAGCACACCCAGAGCAGAAGTCCTACTTCAGCCAGATCAGGCCTGCAAAGAAACTGCGTTTCACAGGCCTTTGGAAGAGATGTTCCCGGTAGGCTGTAAGAGCACTGTGCAGAGCGAGTTGTTTCTTAGCTTCCCAAAGAGCTGGAAGCAAGATGCTGTGGGGCCCAACTCGCCCTTTGGAAAGAAGCCTGCACGTTGTGCCTTTCAGCTCTAGGGCAAAGTAGCACACCCAGAGCAGAAGTCCTACTTCAGCCAGATCAGGCCTGCAAAGAAACTGCGTTTCACAGGCCTTTGGAAGAGATGTTCCCACTAGGCTGTAAGAGCACTGTGCAGAGCGAGTTGTTTCTTAGCTTCCCAAAGAGCTGGAAGCAAGATGCTGTGGGGCCCAACTCGACCTTTGGAAAGAAGCCTGCACTTTGTGCCTTTCAGCTCTAGGGCTACGTAGCACACCCAGAGCAGAAGTCCTACTTCAGCCAGATCAGGCCTGCAAAGAATCTGCATTTCACAGGCCTTTGGAAGAGATGTTCCCGGTAGGCTGTAAGAGCACTGTGCAGAGCGAGTTGTTTCTTAGCTTCCCAAAGAGCTGGAAGCAAGATGCTGTGGGGCCCAACTCGCCCTTTGGAAAGAAGCCTGCACGTTGTGCCTTTCAGCTCTAGGGCCAAGTAGCACACCCAGAGCAGAAGTCCTACTTCAGCCAGATCAGGCCTGCAAAGAAACTGCGTTTCACAGGCCTTTGGAAGAGATGTTCCCGGTAGGCTGTAAGAGCACTGTGCAGAGCGAGTTGTTTCTTAGCTTCCCAAAGAGCTGGAAGCAAGATGCTGTGGGGCCCAACTCGCCCTTTGGAAAGAAGCCTGCACGTTGTGCCTTTCAGCTCTAGGGCAAAGTAGCACACCCAGAGCAGAAGTCCTACTTCAGCCAGATCAGGCCTGCAAAGAAACTGCGTTTCACAGGCCTTTCGAAGAGATGTTCCCGGTAGGCTGTAAGAGCACTGTGCAGAGCGAGTTGTTTCTTAGCTTCCCAAAGAGCTGGAAGCAAGATGCTGTGGGGCCCAACTCGCCCATTGGAAAGAAGCCTGCACGTTGTGCCTTTCAGCTCTAGGGCAAAGTAGCACACCCAGAGCAGAAGTCCTACTTCAGCCAGATCAGGCCTGCAAAGAAACTGCGTTTCACAGGCCTTTGGAAGAGATGTTCCCGGTAGGCTGTAAGAGCACTGTGCAGAGCGAGTTGTTTCTTAGCTTCCCAAAGAGCTGGAAGCAAGATGCTGTGGGGCCCAACTCGCCCTTTGGAAAGAAGCCTGCACGTTGTGCCTTTCAGCTCTAGGGCAAAGTAGCACACCCAGAGCAGAAGTCCTACTTCAGCCAGGTCAGGCCTGCAAAGAAACTGCGTTTCACAGGCCTTTGGAAGAGATGTTCCCGGTAGGCTGTAAGAGCACTGTGCAGAGCGAGTTGTTTCTTAGCTTCCCAAAGAGCTGGAAGCAAGATGCTGTGGGGCCCAACTCGCCCTTTGGAAAGAAGCCTGCACGTTGTGCCTTTCAGCTCTAGGGCAAAGTAGCACACCCAGAGCAGAAGTCCTACTTCAGCCAGATCAGGCCTGCAAAGAAACTGCGTTTCACAGGCCTTTGGAAGACATGTTCCCAGTAGGCTGTAAGAGCACTGTGCAGAGCGAGTTGTTTCTTAGCTTCCCAAAGAGCTGGAAGCAAGATGCTGTGGGGCCCAACTCGCCCTTTGGAAAGAAGCCTGCACGTTGTGCCTTTCAGCTCTAGGGCAAAGTAGCACACCCAGAGCAGAAGTCCTACTTCAGCCAGATCAGGCCTGCAAAGAAACTGCGTTTCACAGGCCTTTGGAAGAGATGTTCCCGGTAGGCTGTAAGAGCACTGTGCAGAGCGAGTTGTTTCTTAGCTTCCCAAAGAGCTGGAAGCAAGATGCTGTGGGGCCCAACTCGCCCTTTGGAAAGAAGCCTGCACGTTGTGCCTTTCAGCTCTAGGGCAAAGTAGCACACCCAGAGCAGAAGTCCTACTTCAGCCAGATCAGGCCTGCAAAGAAACTGCGTTTCACAGGCCTTTGGAAGAGATGTTCCCACTAGGCTGTAAGAGCACTGTGCAGAGCGAGTTGTTTCTTAGCTTCCCAAAGAGCTGGAAGCAAGATGCTGTGGGGCCCAACTCGACCTTTGGAAAGAAGCCTGCACTTTGTGCCTTTCAGCTCTAGGGCTACGTAGCACACCCAGAGCAGAAGTCCTACTTCAGCCAGATCAGGCCTGCAAAGAATCTGCATTTCACAGGCCTTTGGAAGAGATGTTCCCGGTAGGCTGTAAGAGCACTGTGCAGAGCGAGTTGTTTCTTAGCTTCCCAAAGAGCTGGAAGCAAGATGCTGTGGGGCCCAACTCGCCCTTTGGAAAGAAGCCTGCACGTTGTGCCTTTCAGCTCTAGGGCCAAGTAGCACACCCAGAGCAGAAGTCCTACTTCAGCCAGATCAGGCCTGCAAAGAAACTGCGTTTCACAGGCCTTTGGAAGAGATGTTCCCGGTAGGCTGTAAGAGCACTGTGCAGAGCGAGTTGTTTCTTAGCTTCCCAAAGAGCTGGAAGCAAGATGCTGTGGCGCCCAACTCGCCCTTTGGAAAGAAGCCTGCACGTTGTGCCTTTCAGCTCTAGGGCAAAGTAGCACACCCAGAGCAGAAGTCCTACTTCAGCCAGATCAGGCCTGCAAAGAAACTGCGTTTCACAGGCCTTTCGAAGAGATGTTCCCGGTAGGCTGTAAGAGCACTGTGCAGAGCGAGTTGTTTCTTAGCTTCCCAAAGAGCTGGAAGCAAGATGCTGTGGGGCCCAACTCGCACTTTGGAAAGAAGCCTGCACGTTGTGGCTTTCAGCTCTAGGGCAAAGTAGCACACCCAGAGCAGAAGTCCTACTTCAGCCAGATCAGGCCTGCAAAGAACCTGCGTTTCACAGGCCTTTGGAAGAGATGTTCCCACTAGGCTGTAAGAGCACTGTGCAGAGCGAGTTGTTTCTTAGCTTCCCAAAGAGCTGGAAGCAAGATGCTGTGGGGCCCAACTCGCCCTTTGGAAAGAAGCCTGCACGTTGTGCCTTTCAGCTCTAGGGCAAAGTAGCACACCCAGAGCAGAAGTCCTACTTCAGCCAGATCAGGCCTGCAAAGAAACTGCGTTTCACAGGCCTTTCGAAGAGATGTTCCCGGTAGGCTGTAAGAGCACTGTGCAGAGCGAGTTGTTTCTTAGCTTCCCAAAGAGCTGGAAGCAAGATGCTGTGGGGCCCAACTCGCCCTTTGGAAAGAAGCCTGCACGTTGTGCCTTTCAGCTCTAGGGCAAAGTAGCACACCCAGAGCAGAAGTCCTACTTCAGCCAGATCAGGCCTGCAAAGAAACTGCGTTTCACAGGCCTTTGGAAGAGATGTTCCCGGTAGGCTGTAAGAGCACTGTGCAGAGCGAGTTGTTTCTTAGCTTCCCAAAGAGCTGGAAGCAAGATGCTGTGGGGCCCAACTCGCCCTTTGGAAAGAAGCCTGCACGTTGTGCCTTTCAGCTCTAGGGCAAAGTAGCACACCCAGAGCAGAAGTCCTACTTCAGCCAGATCAGGCCTGCAAAGAAACTGCGTTTCACAGGCCTTTGGAAGAGATGTTCCCGGTAGGCTGTAAGAGCACTGTGCAGAGCGAGTTGTTTCTTAGCTTCCCAAAGAGCTGGAAGCAAGATGCTGTGGGGCCCAACTCGCCCTTTGGAAAGAAGCCTGCACGTTGTGCCTTTCAGCTCTAGGGCAAAGTAGCACACCCAGAGCAGAAGTCCTACTTCAGCCAGATCAGGCCTGCAAAGAAACTGCGTTTCACAGGCCTTTGGAAGAGATGTTCCCACTAGGCTGTAAGAGCACTGTGCAGAGCGAGTTGTTTCTTAGCTTCCCAAAGAGCTGGAAGCAAGATGCTGTGGGGCCCAACTCGCCCTTTGGAAAGAAGCCTGCACTTTGTGCCTTTCAGCTCTAGGGCAACGTAGCACACCCAGAGCAGAAGTCCTACTTCAGCCAGATCAGGCCTGCAAAGAAACTGCGTTTCACAGGCCTTTGGAAGAGATGTTCCCGGTAGGCTGTAAGAGCACTGTGCAGAGCGAGTTGTTTCTTAGCTTCCCAAAGAGCTGGAAGCAAGATGCTGTGGGGCCCAACTCGCCCTTTGGAAAGAAGCCTGCACGTTGTGCCTTTCAGCTCTAGGGCAAAGTAGCACACCCAGAGCAGAAGTCCTACTTCAGCCAGATCAGGCCTGCAAAGAAACTGCGTTTCACAGGCCTTTGGAAGAGGTGTTCCCACTAGGCTGTAAGAGCACTGTGCAGAGCGAGTTGTTTCTTCGCTTCCCAAAGAGCTGGAAGCAAGATGCTGTGGGGCCCAACTCGCCCTTTGGAAAGAAGCCTGCACGTTGTGCCTTTCAGCTCTAGGGCAAAGTAGCACACCCAGAGCAGAAGTCCTACTTCAGCCAGATCAGGCCTGCAAAGAAACTGCGTTTCACAGGCCTTTGGAAGAGATGTTCCCGGTAGGCTGTAAGAGCACTGTGCAGAGCGAGTTGTTTCTTAGCTTCCCAAAGAGCTGGAAGCAAGATGCTGTGGGGCCCAACTCGCCCTTTGGAAAGAAGCCTGCACGTTGTGCCTTTCAGCTCTAGGGCAAAGTAGCACACCCAGAGCAGAAGTCCTACTTCAGCCAGATCAGGCCTGCAAAGAAACTGCGTTTCACAGGCCTTTGGAAGAGATGTTCCCGGTAGGCTGTAAGAGCACTGTGCAGAGCGAGTTGTTTCTTAGCTTCCCAAAGAGCTGGAAGCAAGATGCTGTGGGGCCCAACTCGCCCTTTGGAAAGAAGCCTGCACGTTGTGCCTTTCAGCTCTAGGGCAAAGTAGCACACCCAGAGCAGAAGTCCTACTTCAGCCAGATCAGGCCTGCAAAGAAACTGCGTTTCACAGGCCTTTGGAAGAGATGTTCCCGGTAGGCTGTAAGAGCACTGTGCAGAGCGAGTGGTTTCTTAGCTTCCCAAAGAGCTGGAAGCAAGATGCTGTGGGGCCCAACTCGCCCTTTGGAAAGAAGCCTGCACGTTCTGCCTTTCAGCTCTAGGGCAAAGTAGCACACCCAGAGCAGAAGTCCTACTTCAGCCAGATCAGGCCTGCAAAGAAACTGCGTTTCACAGGCCTTTGGAAGAGATGTTCCCGGTAGGCTGTAAGAGCACTGTGCAGAGCGAGTTGTTTCTTAGCTTCCCAAAGAGCTGGAAGCAAGATGCTGTGGGGCCCAACTCGCCCTTTGGAAAGAAGCCTGCACGTTGTGCCTTTCAGCTCTAGGGCAAAGTAGCACACCCAGAGCAGAAGTCCTACTTCAGCCAGATCAGGCCTGCAAAGAAACTGCGTTTCACAGGCCTTTGGAAGAGATGTTCCCGGTAGGCTGTAAGAGCACTGTGCAGAGCGAGTTGTTTCTTAGCTTCCCAAAGAGCTGGAAGCAAGATGCTGTGGGGCCCAACTCGCCCTTTGGAAAGAAGCCTGCACGTTGTGCCTTTCAGCTCTAGGGCAAAGTAGCACACCCAGAGCAGAAGTCCTACTTCAGCCAGATCAGGCCTGCAAAGAAACTGCGTTTCACAGGCCTTTGGAAGAGATGTTCCCGGTAGGCTGTAAGAGCACTGTGCAGAGCCAGTGTTTCTTAGCTTCCCAAAGAGCTGCAAGCAAGATGCTGTGGGGCCCAACTCGCCCTTTGGAAAGAAGCCTGCACGTTGTGGCTTTCAGCTCTAGGGCAAAGTAGCACACCCAGAGCAGAAGTCCTACTTCAGCCAGATCAGGCCTGCAAAGAAACTGCGTTTCACAGGCCTTTGGAAGAGATGTTCCCGGTAGGCTGTAAGAGCACTGTGCAGAGCGAGTTGTTTCTTAGCTTCCCAAAGAGCTGGAAGCAAGATGCTGTGGGGCCCAACTCGCCCTTTGGAAAGAAGCCTGCACGTTGTGCCTTTCAGCTCTAGGGCAAAGTAGCACACCCAGAGCAGAAGTCCTACTTCAGCCAGATCAGGCCTGCAAAGAAACTGCGTTTCACAGGCCTTTGGAAGAGATGTTCCCGGTAGGCTGTAAGAGCACTGTGCAGAGCGAGTTGTTTCTTAGCTTCCCAAAGAGCTGGAAGCAAGATGCTGTGGGGCCCAACTCGCCCTTTGGAAAGAAGCCTGCACGTTGTGCCTTTCAGCTCTAGGGCAAAGTAGCACACCCAGAGCAGAAGTCCTACTTCAGCCAGGTCAGGCCTGCAAAGAAACTGCGTTTCACAGGCCTTTGGAAGAGATGTTCCCGGTAGGCTGTAAGAGCACTGTGCAGAGCGAGTTGTTTCTTAGCTTCCCAAAGAGCTGGAAGCAAGATGCTGTGGGGCCCAACTCGCCCTTTGGAAAGAAGCCTGCACGTTGTGCCTTTCAGCTCTAGGGCAAAGTAGCACACCCAGAGCAGAAGTCCTACTTCAGCCAGATCAGGCCTGCAAAGAAACTGCGTTTCACAGGCCTTTGGAAGAGATGTTCCCGGTAGGCTGTAAGAGCACTGTGCAGAGCGAGTTGTTTCTTAGCTTCCCAAAGAGCTGGAAGCAAGATGCTGTGGGGCCCAACTCGCCCTTTGGAAAGAAGCCTGCACGTTGTGCCTTTCAGCTCTAGGGCAAAGTAGCACACCCAGAGCAGAAGTCCTACTTCAGCCAGATCAGGCCTGCAAAGAAACTGCGTTTCACAGGCCTTTGGAAGAGATGTTCCCGGTAGGCTGTAAGAGCACTGTGCAGAGCGAGTTGTTTCTTAGCTTCCCAAAGAGCTGGAAGCAAGATGCTGTGGGGCCCAACTCGCCCTTTGGAAAGAAGCCTGCACGTTGTGCCTTTCAGCTCTAGGGCAAAGTAGCACACCCAGAGCAGAAGTCCTACTTCAGCCAGATCAGGCCTGCAAAGAAACTGCGTTTCACAGGCCTTTGGAAGAGATGTTCCCGGTAGGCTGTAAGAGCACTGTGCAGAGCGAGTTGTTTCTTAGCTTCCCAAAGAGCTGGAAGCAAGATGCTGTGGGGCCCAACTCGCCCTTTGGAAAGAAGCCTGCACGTTGTGCCTTTCAGCTCTAGGGCAAAGTAGCACACCCAGAGCAGAAGTCCTACTTCAGCCAGATCAGGCCTGCAAAGAAACTGCGTTTCACAGGCCTTTGGAAGAGATGTTCCCGGTAGGCTGTAAGAGCACTGTGCAGAGCGAGTTGTTTCTTAGCTTCCCAAAGAGCTGGAAGCAAGATGCTGTGGGGCCCAACTCGCCCTTTGGAAAGAAGCCTGCACGTTGTGCCTTTCAGCTCTAGGGCAAAGTAGCACACCCAGAGCAGAAGTCCTACTTCAGCCAGATCAGGCCTGCAAAGAAACTGCGTTTCACAGGCCTTTGGAAGAGATGTTCCCGGTAGGCTGTAAGAGCACTGTGCAGAGCGAGTTGTTTCTTAGCTTCCCAAAGAGCTGGAAGCAAGATGCTGTGGGGCCCAACTCGCCCTTTGGAAAGAAGCCTGCACGTTGTGCCTTTCAGCTCTAGGGCAAAGTAGCACACCCAGAGCAGAAGTCCTACTTCAGCCAGATCAGGCCTGCAAAGAAACTGCGTTTCACAGGCCTTTGGAAGAGATGTTCCCGGTAGGCTGTAAGAGCACTGTGCAGAGCGAGTTGTTTCTTAGCTTCCCAAAGAGCTGGAAGCAAGATGCTGTGGGGCCCAACTCGCCCTTTGGAAAGAAGCCTGCACGTTGTGCCTTTCAGCTCTAGGGCAAAGTAGCACACCCAGAGCAGAAGTCCTACTTCAGCCAGATCAGGCCTGCAAAGAAACTGCGTTTCACAGGCCTTTGGAAGAGATGTTCCCGGTAGGCTGTAAGAGCACTGTGCAGAGCGAGTTGTTTCTTAGCTTCCCAAAGAGCTGGAAGCAAGATGCTGTGGGGCCCAACTCGCCCTTTGGAAAGAAGCCTGCACGTTGTGGCTTTCAGCTCTAGGGCAAAGTAGCACACCCAGAGCAGAAGTCCTACTTCAGCCAGATCAGGCCTGCAAAGAAACTGCGTTTCACAGGCCTTTGGAAGAGATGTTCCCGGTAGGCTGTAAGAGCACTGTGCAGAGCGAGTTGTTTCTTAGCTTCCCAAAGAGCTGGAAGCAAGATGCTGTGGGGCCCAACTCGCCCTTTGGAAAGAAGCCTGCACGTTGTGCCTTTCAGCTCTAGGGCAAAGTAGCACACCCAGAGCAGAAGTCCTACTTCAGCCAGATCAGGCCTGCAAAGAAACTGCGTTTCACAGGCCTTTGGAAGAGATGTTCCCGGTAGGCTGTAAGAGCACTGTGCGGAGCGAGTTGTTTCTTAGCTTCCCAAAGAGCTGGAAGCAAGATGCTGTGGGGCCCAACTCGCCCTTTGGAAAGAAGCCTGCACTTTGTGCCTTTCAGCTCTAGGGCAACGTAGCACACCCAGAGCAGAAGTCCTACTTCAGCCAGATCAGGCCTGCAAAGAAACTGCGTTTCACAGGCCTTTGGAAGAGATGTTCCCGGTAGGCTGTAAGAGCACTGTGCAGAGCGAGTTGTTTCTTAGCTTCCCAAAGAGCTGGAAGCAAGATGCTGTGGGGCCCAACTCGCCCTTTGGAAAGAAGCCTGCACGTTGTGGCTTTCAGCTCTAGGGCAAAGTAGCACACCCAGAGCAGAAGTCCTACTTCAGCCAGATCAGGCCTGCAAAGAAACTGCGTTTCACAGGCCTTTGGAAGAGATGTTCCCGGTAGGCTGTAAGAGCACTGTGCAGAGCGAGTTGTTTCTTAGCTTCCCAAAGAGCTGGAAGCAAGATGCTGTGGGGCCCAACTCGCCCTTTGGAAAGAAGCCTGCACGTTGTGCCTTTCAGCTCTAGGGCAAAGTAGCACACCCAGAGCAGAAGTCCTACTTCAGCCAGATCAGGCCTGCAAAGAAACTGCGTTTCACAGGCCTTTGGAAGAGATGTTCCCACTAGGCTGTAAGAGCACTGTGCAGAGCGAGTTGTTTCTTAGCTTCCCAAAGAGCTGGAAGCAAGATGCTGTGGGGCCCAACTCGCCCTTTGGAAAGAAGCCTGCACGTTGTGCCTTTCAGCTCTAGGGCAAAGTAGCACACCCAGAGCAGAAGTCCTACTTCAGCCAGATCAGGCCTGCAAAGAAACTGCGTTTCACAGGCCTTTGGAAGAGATGTTCCCGGTAGGCTGTAAGAGCACTGTGCAGAGCGAGTTGTTTCTTAGCTTCCCAAAGAGCTGGAAGCAAGATGCTGTGGGGCCCAACTCGCCCTTTGGAAAGAAGCCTGCACGTTGTGGCTTTCAGCTCTAGGGCAAAGTAGCACACCCAGAGCAGAAGTCCTACTTCAGCCAGATCAGGCCTGCAAAGAAACTGCGTTTCACAGGCCTTTGGAAGAGATGTTCCCGGTAGGCTGTAAGAGCACTGTGCAGAGCGAGTGGTTTCTTAGCTTCCCAAAGAGCTGGAAGCAAGATGCTGTGGGGCCCAACTCGCCCTTTGGAAAGAAGCCTGCACGTTGTGCCTTTCAGCTCTAGGGCAAAGTAGCACACCCAGAGCAGAAGTCCTACTTCAGCCAGATCAGGCCTGCAAAGAAACTGCGTTTCACAGGCCTTTGGAAGAGATGTTCCCGGTAGGCTGTAAGAGCACTGTGCAGAGCGAGTTGTTTCTTAGCTTCCCAAAGAGCTGGAAGCAAGATGCTGTGGGGCCCAACTCGACCTTTGGAAAGAAGCCTGCACGTTGTGGCTTTCAGCTCTAGGGCAAAGTAGCACACCCAGAGCAGAAGTCCTACTTCAGCCAGATCAGGCCTGCAAAGAAACTGCGTTTCACAGGCCTTTGGAAGAGATGTTCCCGGTAGGCTGTAAGAGCACTGTGCAGAGCGAGTGGTTTCTTAGCTTCCCAAAGAGCTGGAAGCAAGATGCTGTGGGGCCCAACTCGCCCTTTGGAAAGAAGCCTGCACGTTGTGCCTTTCAGCTCTAGGGCAAAGTAGCACACCCAGAGCAGAAGTCCTACTTCAGCCAGATCAGGCCTGCAAAGAAACTGCGTTTCACAGGCCTTTGGAAGAGATGTTCCCGGTAGGCTGTAAGAGCACTGTGCAGAGCGAGTTGTTTCTTAGCTTCCCAAAGAGCTGGAAGCAAGATGCTGTGGGGCCCAACTCGCCCTTTGGAAAGAAGCCTGCACGTTGTGCCTTTCAGCTCTAGGGCAAAGTAGCACACCCAGAGCAGAAGTCCTACTTCAGCCAGATCAGGCCTGCAAAGAAACTGCGTTTCACAGGCCTTTGGAAGAGATGTTCCCGGTAGGCTGTAAGAGCACTGTGCAGAGCGAGTTGTTTCTTAGCTTCCCAAAGAGCTGGAAGCAAGATGCTGTGGGGCCCAACTCGCCCTTTGGAAAGAAGCCTGCACGTTGTGCCTTTCAGCTCTAGGGCAAAGTAGCACACCCAGAGCAGAAGTCCTACTTCAGCCAGATCAGGCCTGCAAAGAAACTGCGTTTCACAGGCCTTTCGAAGAGATGTTCCCGGTAGGCTGTAAGAGCACTGTGCAGAGCGAGTTGTTTCTTAGCTTCCCAAAGAGCTGGAAGCAAGATGCTGTGGGGCCCAACTCGCCCATTGGAAAGAAGCCTGCACGTTGTGCCTTTCAGCTCTAGGGCAAAGTAGCACACCCAGAGCAGAAGTCCTACTTCAGCCAGATCAGGCCTGCAAAGAAACTGCGTTTCACAGGCCTTTGGAAGAGATGTTCCCGGTAGGCTGTAAGAGCACTGTGCAGAGCGAGTTGTTTCTTAGCTTCCCAAAGAGCTGGAAGCAAGATGCTGTGGGGCCCAACTCGCCCTTTGGAAAGAAGCCTGCACGTTGTGCCTTTCAGCTCTAGGGCAAAGTAGCACACCCAGAGCAGAAGTCCTACTTCAGCCAGGTCAGGCCTGCAAAGAAACTGCGTTTCACAGGCCTTTGGAAGAGATGTTCCCGGTAGGCTGTAAGAGCACTGTGCAGAGCGAGTTGTTTCTTAGCTTCCCAAAGAGCTGGAAGCAAGATGCTGTGGGGCCCAACTCGCCCTTTGGAAAGAAGCCTGCACGTTGTGCCTTTCAGCTCTAGGGCAAAGTAGCACACCCAGAGCAGAAGTCCTACTTCAGCCAGATCAGGCCTGCAAAGAAACTGCGTTTCACAGGCCTTTGGAAGACATGTTCCCAGTAGGCTGTAAGAGCACTGTGCAGAGCGAGTTGTTTCTTAGCTTCCCAAAGAGCTGGAAGCAAGATGCTGTGGGGCCCAACTCGCCCTTTGGAAAGAAGCCTGCACGTTGTGCCTTTCAGCTCTAGGGCAAAGTAGCACACCCAGAGCAGAAGTCCTACTTCAGCCAGATCAGGCCTGCAAAGAAACTGCGTTTCACAGGCCTTTGGAAGAGATGTTCCCGGTAGGCTGTAAGAGCACTGTGCAGAGCGAGTTGTTTCTTAGCTTCCCAAAGAGCTGGAAGCAAGATGCTGTGGGGCCCAACTCGCCCTTTGGAAAGAAGCCTGCACGTTGTGCCTTTCAGCTCTAGGGCAAAGTAGCACACCCAGAGCAGAAGTCCTACTTCAGCCAGATCAGGCCTGCAAAGAAACTGCGTTTCACAGGCCTTTGGAAGAGATGTTCCCGGTAGGCTGTAAGAGCACTGTGCAGAGCGAGTTGTTTCTTAGCTTCCCAAAGAGCTGGAAGCAAGATGCTGTGGGGCCCAACTCGCCCTTTGGAAAGAAGCCTGCACGTTGTGCCTTTCAGCTCTAGGGCAAAGTAGCACACCCAGAGCAGAAGTCCTACTTCAGCCAGATCAGGCCTGCAAAGAAACTGCGTTTCACAGGCCTTTGGAAGAGATGTTCCCAGTAGGCTGTAAGAGCACTGTGCAGAGCGAGTTGTTTCTTAGCTTCCCAAAGAGCTGGAAGCAAGATGCTGTGGGGCCCAACTCGCCCTTTGGAAAGAAGCCTGCACGTTGTGCCTTTCAGCTCTAGGGCAAAGTAGCACACCCAGAGCAGAAGTCCTACTTCAGCCAGATCAGGCCTGCAAAGAAACTGCGTTTCACAGGCCTTTGGAAGAGATGTTCCCGGTAGGCTGTAAGAGCACTGTGCAGAGCGAGTTGTTTCTTAGCTTCCCAAAGAGCTGGAAGCAAGATGCTGTGGGGCCCAACTCGCCCTTAGGAAAGAAGCCTGCACGTTGTGCCTTTCAGCTCTAGGGCAAAGTAGCACACCCAGAGCAGAAGTCCTACTTCAGCCAGATCAGGCCTGCAAAGAAACTGCGTTTCACAGGCCTTTGGAAGAGATGTTCCCGGTAGGCTGTAAGAGCACTGTGCAGAGCGAGTTGTTTCTTAGCTTCCCAAAGAGCTGGAAGCAAGATGCTGTGGGGCCCAACTCGCCCTTTAGAAAGAAGCCTGCACGTTGTGCCTTTCAGCTCTAGGGCAAAGTAGCACACCCAGAGCAGAAGTCCTACTTCAGCCAGATCAGGCCTGCAAAGAAACTGCGTTTCACAGGCCTTTGGAAGAGATGTTCCCGGTAGGCTGTAAGAGCACTGTGCAGAGCGAGTTGTTTCTTAGCTTCCCAAAGAGCTGGAAGCAAGATGCTGTGGGGCCCAACTCGCCCTTTGGAAAGAAGCCTGCACGTTGTGCCTTTCAGCTCTAGGGCAAAGTAGCACACCCAGAGCAGAAGTCCTACTTCAGCCAGATCAGGCCTGCAAAGAAACTGCGTTTCACAGGCCTTTGGAAGAGATGTTCCCGGTAGGCTGTAAGAGCACTGTGCAGAGCGAGTTGTTTCTTAGCTTCCCAAAGAGCTGGAAGCAAGATGCTGTGGGGCCCAACTCGCCCTTTGGAAAGAAGCCTGCACGTTGTGCCTTTCAGCTCTAGGGCAAAGTAGCACACCCAGAGCAGAAGTCCTACTTCAGCCAGATCAGGCCTGCAAAGGAACTGCGTTTCACAGGCCTTTGGAAGAGATGTTCCCGGTAGGCTGTAAGAGCACTGTGCAGAGCGAGTTGTTTCTTAGCTTCCCAAAGAGCTGGAAGCAAGATGCTGTGGGGCCCAACTCGCCCTTTGGAAAGAAGCCTGCACGTTGTGCCTTTCAGCTCTAGGGCAAAGTAGCACACCCAGAGCAGAAGTCCTACTTCAGCCAGGTCAGGCCTGCAAAGAAACTGCGTTTCACAGGCCTTTGGAAGAGATGTTCCCTGTAGGCTGTAAGAGCACTGTGCAGAGCGAGTTGTTTCTTAGCTTCCCAAAGAGCTGGAAGCAAGATGCTGTGGGGTCCAACTCGCCCTTTGGAAAGAAGCCTGCACGTTGTGCCTTTCAGCTCTAGGGCAAAGTAGCACACCCAGAGCAGAAGTCCTACTTCAGCCAGATCAGGCCTGCAAAGAAACTGCGTTTCACAGGCCTTTGGAAGAGATGTTCCCGGTAGGCTGTAAGAGCACTGTGCGGAGCGAGTTGTTTCTTAGCTTCCCAAAGAGCTGGAAGCAAGATGCTGTGGGGCCCAACTCGCCCTTTGGAAAGAAGCCTGCACTTTGTGCCTTTCAGCTCTAGGGCAACGTAGCACACCCAGAGCAGAAGTCCTACTTCAGCCAGATCAGGCCTGCAAAGAAACTGCGTTTCACAGGCCTTTGGAAGAGATGTTCCCGGTAGGCTGTAAGAGCACTGTGCAGAGCGAGTTGTTTCTTAGCTTCCCAAAGAGCTGGAAGCAAGATGCTGTGGGGCCCAACTCGCCCTTTGGAAAGAAGCCTGCACGTTGTGGCTTTCAGCTCTAGGGCAAAGTAGCACACCCAGAGCAGAAGTCCTACTTCAGCCAGATCAGGCCTGCAAAGAAACTGCGTTTCACAGGCCTTTGGAAGAGATGTTCCCGGTAGGCTGTAAGAGCACTGTGCAGAGCGAGTTGTTTCTTAGCTTCCCAAAGAGCTGGAAGCAAGATGCTGTGGGGCCCAACTCGCCCTTTGGAAAGAAGCCTGCACGTTGTGCCTTTCAGCTCTAGGGCAAAGTAGCACACCCAGAGCAGAAGTCCTACTTCAGCCAGATCAGGCCTGCAAAGAAACTGCGTTTCACAGGCCTTTGGAAGAGATGTTCCCACTAGGCTGTAAGAGCACTGTGCAGAGCGAGTTGTTTCTTAGCTTCCCAAAGAGCTGGAAGCAAGATGCTGTGGGGCCCAACTCGCCCTTTGGAAAGAAGCCTGCACGTTGTGCCTTTCAGCTCTAGGGCAAAGTAGCACACCCAGAGCAGAAGTCCTACTTCAGCCAGATCAGGCCTGCAAAGAAACTGCGTTTCACAGGCCTTTGGAAGAGATGTTCCCGGTAGGCTGTAAGAGCACTGTGCAGAGCGAGTTGTTTCTTAGCTTCCCAAAGAGCTGGAAGCAAGATGCTGTGGGGCCCAACTCGCCCTTTGGAAAGAAGCCTGCACGTTGTGGCTTTCAGCTCTAGGGCAAAGTAGCACACCCAGAGCAGAAGTCCTACTTCAGCCAGATCAGGCCTGCAAAGAAACTGCGTTTCACAGGCCTTTGGAAGAGATGTTCCCGGTAGGCTGTAAGAGCACTGTGCAGAGCGAGTGGTTTCTTAGCTTCCCAAAGAGCTGGAAGCAAGATGCTGTGGGGCCCAACTCGCCCTTTGGAAAGAAGCCTGCACGTTGTGCCTTTCAGCTCTAGGGCAAAGTAGCACACCCAGAGCAGAAGTCCTACTTCAGCCAGATCAGGCCTGCAAAGAAACTGCGTTTCACAGGCCTTTGGAAGAGATGTTCCCGGTAGGCTGTAAGAGCACTGTGCAGAGCGAGTTGTTTCTTAGCTTCCCAAAGAGCTGGAAGCAAGATGCTGTGGGGCCCAACTCGACCTTTGGAAAGAAGCCTGCACGTTGTGGCTTTCAGCTCTAGGGCAAAGTAGCACACCCAGAGCAGAAGTCCTACTTCAGCCAGATCAGGCCTGCAAAGAAACTGCGTTTCACAGGCCTTTGGAAGAGATGTTCCCGGTAGGCTGTAAGAGCACTGTGCAGAGCGAGTGGTTTCTTAGCTTCCCAAAGAGCTGGAAGCAAGATGCTGTGGGGCCCAACTCGCCCTTTGGAAAGAAGCCTGCACGTTGTGCCTTTCAGCTCTAGGGCAAAGTAGCACACCCAGAGCAGAAGTCCTACTTCAGCCAGATCAGGCCTGCAAAGAAACTGCGTTTCACAGGCCTTTGGAAGAGATGTTCCCGGTAGGCTGTAAGAGCACTGTGCAGAGCGAGTTGTTTCTTAGCTTCCCAAAGAGCTGGAAGCAAGATGCTGTGGGGCCCAACTCGCCCTTTGGAAAGAAGCCTGCACGTTGTGCCTTTCAGCTCTAGGGCAAAGTAGCACACCCAGAGCAGAAGTCCTACTTCAGCCAGATCAGGCCTGCAAAGAAACTGCGTTTCACAGGCCTTTGGAAGAGATGTTCCCGGTAGGCTGTAAGAGCACTGTGCAGAGCGAGTTGTTTCTTAGCTTCCCAAAGAGCTGGAAGCAAGATGCTGTGGGGCCCAACTCGCCCTTTGGAAAGAAGCCTGCACGTTGTGCCTTTCAGCTCTAGGGCAAAGTAGCACACCCAGAGCAGAAGTCCTACTTCAGCCAGATCAGGCCTGCAAAGAAACTGCGTTTCACAGGCCTTTCGAAGAGATGTTCCCGGTAGGCTGTAAGAGCACTGTGCAGAGCGAGTTGTTTCTTAGCTTCCCAAAGAGCTGGAAGCAAGATGCTGTGGGGCCCAACTCGCCCATTGGAAAGAAGCCTGCACGTTGTGCCTTTCAGCTCTAGGGCAAAGTAGCACACCCAGAGCAGAAGTCCTACTTCAGCCAGATCAGGCCTGCAAAGAAACTGCGTTTCACAGGCCTTTGGAAGAGATGTTCCCGGTAGGCTGTAAGAGCACTGTGCAGAGCGAGTTGTTTCTTAGCTTCCCAAAGAGCTGGAAGCAAGATGCTGTGGGGCCCAACTCGCCCTTTGGAAAGAAGCCTGCACGTTGTGCCTTTCAGCTCTAGGGCAAAGTAGCACACCCAGAGCAGAAGTCCTACTTCAGCCAGGTCAGGCCTGCAAAGAAACTGCGTTTCACAGGCCTTTGGAAGAGATGTTCCCGGTAGGCTGTAAGAGCACTGTGCAGAGCGAGTTGTTTCTTAGCTTCCCAAAGAGCTGGAAGCAAGATGCTGTGGGGCCCAACTCGCCCTTTGGAAAGAAGCCTGCACGTTGTGCCTTTCAGCTCTAGGGCAAAGTAGCACACCCAGAGCAGAAGTCCTACTTCAGCCAGATCAGGCCTGCAAAGAAACTGCGTTTCACAGGCCTTTGGAAGACATGTTCCCAGTAGGCTGTAAGAGCACTGTGCAGAGCGAGTTGTTTCTTAGCTTCCCAAAGAGCTGGAAGCAAGATGCTGTGGGGCCCAACTCGCCCTTTGGAAAGAAGCCTGCACGTTGTGCCTTTCAGCTCTAGGGCAAAGTAGCACACCCAGAGCAGAAGTCCTACTTCAGCCAGATCAGGCCTGCAAAGAAACTGCGTTTCACAGGCCTTTGGAAGAGATGTTCCCGGTAGGCTGTAAGAGCACTGTGCAGAGCGAGTTGTTTCTTAGCTTCCCAAAGAGCTGGAAGCAAGATGCTGTGGGGCCCAACTCGCCCTTTGGAAAGAAGCCTGCACGTTGTGCCTTTCAGCTCTAGGGCAAAGTAGCACACCCAGAGCAGAAGTCCTACTTCAGCCAGATCAGGCCTGCAAAGAAACTGCGTTTCACAGGCCTTTGGAAGAGATGTTCCCACTAGGCTGTAAGAGCACTGTGCAGAGCGAGTTGTTTCTTAGCTTCCCAAAGAGCTGGAAGCAAGATGCTGTGGGGCCCAACTCGACCTTTGGAAAGAAGCCTGCACTTTGTGCCTTTCAGCTCTAGGGCTACGTAGCACACCCAGAGCAGAAGTCCTACTTCAGCCAGATCAGGCCTGCAAAGAATCTGCATTTCACAGGCCTTTGGAAGAGATGTTCCCGGTAGGCTGTAAGAGCACTGTGCAGAGCGAGTTGTTTCTTAGCTTCCCAAAGAGCTGGAAGCAAGATGCTGTGGGGCCCAACTCGCCCTTTGGAAAGAAGCCTGCACGTTGTGCCTTTCAGCTCTAGGGCCAAGTAGCACACCCAGAGCAGAAGTCCTACTTCAGCCAGATCAGGCCTGCAAAGAAACTGCGTTTCACAGGCCTTTGGAAGAGATGTTCCCGGTAGGCTGTAAGAGCACTGTGCAGAGCGAGTTGTTTCTTAGCTTCCCAAAGAGCTGGAAGCAAGATGCTGTGGCGCCCAACTCGCCCTTTGGAAAGAAGCCTGCACGTTGTGCCTTTCAGCTCTAGGGCAAAGTAGCACACCCAGAGCAGAAGTCCTACTTCAGCCAGATCAGGCCTGCAAAGAAACTGCGTTTCACAGGCCTTTGGAAGAGATGTTCCCGGTAGGCTGTAAGAGCACTGTGCAGAGCGAGTTGTTTCTTAGCTTCCCAAAGAGCTGGAAGCAAGATGCTGTGGGGCCCAACTCGACCTTTGGAAAGAAGCCTGCACGTTGTGGCTTTCAGCTCTAGGGCAAAGTAGCACACCCAGAGCAGAAGTCCTACTTCAGCCAGATCAGGCCTGCAAAGAACCTGCGTTTCACAGGCCTTTGGAAGAGATGTTCCCACTAGGCTGTAAGAGCACTGTGCAGAGCGAGTTGTTTCTTAGCTTCCCAAAGAGCTGGAAGCAAGATGCTGTGGGGCCCAACTCGCCCTTTGGAAAGAAGCCTGCACGTTGTGCCTTTCAGCTCTAGGGCAAAGTAGCACACCCAGAGCAGAAGTCCTACTTCAGCCAGATCAGGCCTGCAAAGAAACTGCGTTTCACAGGCCTTTCGAAGAGATGTTCCCGGTAGGCTGTAAGAGCACTGTGCAGAGCGAGTTGTTTCTTAGCTTCCCAAAGAGCTGGAAGCAAGATGCTGTGGGGCCCAACTCGCCCTTTGGAAAGAAGCCTGCACGTTGTGCCTTTCAGCTCTAGGGCAAAGTAGCACACCCAGAGCAGAAGTCCTACTTCAGCCAGATCAGGCCTGCAAAGAAACTGCGTTTCACAGGCCTTTGGAAGAGATGTTCCCGGTAGGCTGTAAGAGCACTGTGCAGAGCGAGTTGTTTCTTAGCTTCCCAAAGAGCTGGAAGCAAGATGCTGTGGGGCCCAACTCGCCCTTTGGAAAGAAGCCTGCACGTTGTGCCTTTCAGCTCTAGGGCAAAGTAGCACACCCAGAGCAGAAGTCCTACTTCAGCCAGATCAGGCCTGCAAAGAAACTGCGTTTCACAGGCCTTTGGAAGAGATGTTCCCGGTAGGCTGTAAGAGCACTGTGCAGAGCGAGTTGTTTCTTAGCTTCCCAAAGAGCTGGAAGCAAGATGCTGTGGGGCCCAACTCGCCCTTTGGAAAGAAGCCTGCACGTTGTGCCTTTCAGCTCTAGGGCAAAGTAGCACACCCAGAGCAGAAGTCCTACTTCAGCCAGATCAGGCCTGCAAAGAAACTGCGTTTCACAGGCCTTTGGAAGAGATGTTCCCACTAGGCTGTAAGAGCACTGTGCAGAGCGAGTTGTTTCTTAGCTTCCCAAAGAGCTGGAAGCAAGATGCTGTGGGGCCCAACTCGCCCTTTGGAAAGAAGCCTGCACTTTGTGCCTTTCAGCTCTAGGGCAACGTAGCACACCCAGAGCAGAAGTCCTACTTCAGCCAGATCAGGCCTGCAAAGAAACTGCGTTTCACAGGCCTTTGGAAGAGATGTTCCCGGTAGGCTGTAAGAGCACTGTGCAGAGCGAGTTGTTTCTTAGCTTCCCAAAGAGCTGGAAGCAAGATGCTGTGGGGCCCAACTCGCCCTTTGGAAAGAAGCCTGCACGTTGTGCCTTTCAGCTCTAGGGCAAAGTAGCACACCCAGAGCAGAAGTCCTACTTCAGCCAGATCAGGCCTGCAAAGAAACTGCGTTTCACAGGCCTTTGGAAGAGATGTTCCCACTAGGCTGTAAGAGCACTGTGCAGAGCGAGTTGTTTCTTCGCTTCCCAAAGAGCTGGAAGCAAGATGCTGTGGGGCCCAACTCGCCCTTTGGAAAGAAGCCTGCACGTTGTGCCTTTCAGCTCTAGGGCAAAGTAGCACACCCAGAGCAGAAGTCCTACTTCAGCCAGATCAGGCCTGCAAAGAAACTGCGTTTCACAGGCCTTTGGAAGAGATGTTCCCGGTAGGCTGTAAGAGCACTGTGCAGAGCGAGTTGTTTCTTAGCTTCCCAAAGAGCTGGAAGCAAGATGCTGTGGGGCCCAACTCGCCCTTTGGAAAGAAGCCTGCACGTTGTGCCTTTCAGCTCTAGGGCAAAGTAGCACACCCAGAGCAGAAGTCCTACTTCAGCCAGATCAGGCCTGCAAAGAAACTGCGTTTCACAGGCCTTTGGAAGAGATGTTCCCGGTAGGCTGTAAGAGCACTGTGCAGAGCGAGTTGTTTCTTAGCTTCCCAAAGAGCTGGAAGCAAGATGCTGTGGGGCCCAACTCGCCCTTTGGAAAGAAGCCTGCACGTTGTGCCTTTCAGCTCTAGGGCAAAGTAGCACACCCAGAGCAGAAGTCCTACTTCAGCCAGATCAGGCCTGCAAAGAAACTGCGTTTCACAGGCCTTTGGAAGAGATGTTCCCGGTAGGCTGTAAGAGCACTGTGCAGAGCGAGTGGTTTCTTAGCTTCCCAAAGAGCTGGAAGCAAGATGCTGTGGGGCCCAACTCGCCCTTTGGAAAGAAGCCTGCACGTTCTGCCTTTCAGCTCTAGGGCAAAGTAGCACACCCAGAGCAGAAGTCCTACTTCAGCCAGATCAGGCCTGCAAAGAAACTGCGTTTCACAGGCCTTTGGAAGAGATGTTCCCGGTAGGCTGTAAGAGCACTGTGCAGAGCGAGTTGTTTCTTAGCTTCCCAAAGAGCTGGAAGCAAGATGCTGTGGGGCCCAACTCGCCCTTTGGAAAGAAGCCTGCACGTTGTGCCTTTCAGCTCTAGGGCAAAGTAGCACACCCAGAGCAGAAGTCCTACTTCAGCCAGATCAGGCCTGCAAAGAAACTGCGTTTCACAGGCCTTTGGAAGAGATGTTCCCGGTAGGCTGTAAGAGCACTGTGCAGAGCGAGTTGTTTCTTAGCTTCCCAAAGAGCTGGAAGCAAGATGCTGTGGGGCCCAACTCGCCCTTTGGAAAGAAGCCTGCACGTTGTGCCTTTCAGCTCTAGGGCAAAGTAGCACACCCAGAGCAGAAGTCCTACTTCAGCCAGATCAGGCCTGCAAAGAAACTGCGTTTCACAGGCCTTTGGAAGAGATGTTCCCGGTAGGCTGTAAGAGCACTGTGCAGAGCCAGTGTTTCTTAGCTTCCCAAAGAGCTGCAAGCAAGATGCTGTGGGGCCCAACTCGCCCTTTGGAAAGAAGCCTGCACGTTGTGGCTTTCAGCTCTAGGGCAAAGTAGCACACCCAGAGCAGAAGTCCTACTTCAGCCAGATCAGGCCTGCAAAGAAACTGCGTTTCACAGGCCTTTGGAAGAGATGTTCCCGGTAGGCTGTAAGAGCACTGTGCAGAGCGAGTTGTTTCTTAGCTTCCCAAAGAGCTGGAAGCAAGATGCTGTGGGGCCCAACTCGCCCTTTGGAAAGAAGCCTGCACGTTGTGCCTTTCAGCTCTAGGGCAAAGTAGCACACCCAGAGCAGAAGTCCTACTTCAGCCAGATCAGGCCTGCAAAGAAACTGCGTTTCACAGGCCTTTGGAAGAGATGTTCCCGGTAGGCTGTAAGAGCACTGTGCAGAGCGAGTTGTTTCTTAGCTTCCCAAAGAGCTGGAAGCAAGATGCTGTGGGGCCCAACTCGCCCTTTGGAAAGAAGCCTGCACGTTGTGCCTTTCAGCTCTAGGGCAAAGTAGCACACCCAGAGCAGAAGTCCTACTTCAGCCAGGTCAGGCCTGCAAAGAAACTGCGTTTCACAGGCCTTTGGAAGAGATGTTCCCGGTAGGCTGTAAGAGCACTGTGCAGAGCGAGTTGTTTCTTAGCTTCCCAAAGAGCTGGAAGCAAGATGCTGTGGGGCCCAACTCGCCCTTTGGAAAGAAGCCTGCACGTTGTGCCTTTCAGCTCTAGGGCAAAGTAGCACACCCAGAGCAGAAGTCCTACTTCAGCCAGATCAGGCCTGCAAAGAAACTGCGTTTCACAGGCCTTTGGAAGAGATGTTCCCGGTAGGCTGTAAGAGCACTGTGCAGAGCGAGTTGTTTCTTAGCTTCCCAAAGAGCTGGAAGCAAGATGCTGTGGGGCCCAACTCGCCCTTTGGAAAGAAGCCTGCACGTTGTGCCTTTCAGCTCTAGGGCAAAGTAGCACACCCAGAGCAGAAGTCCTACTTCAGCCAGATCAGGCCTGCAAAGAAACTGCGTTTCACAGGCCTTTGGAAGAGATGTTCCCGGTAGGCTGTAAGAGCACTGTGCAGAGCGAGTTGTTTCTTAGCTTCCCAAAGAGCTGGAAGCAAGATGCTGTGGGGCCCAACTCGCCCTTTGGAAAGAAGCCTGCACGTTGTGCCTTTCAGCTCTAGGGCAAAGTAGCACACCCAGAGCAGAAGTCCTACTTCAGCCAGATCAGGCCTGCAAAGAAACTGCGTTTCACAGGCCTTTGGAAGAGATGTTCCCGGTAGGCTGTAAGAGCACTGTGCAGAGCGAGTTGTTTCTTAGCTTCCCAAAGAGCTGGAAGCAAGATGCTGTGGGGCCCAACTCGCCCTTTGGAAAGAAGCCTGCACGTTGTGCCTTTCAGCTCTAGGGCAAAGTAGCACACCCAGAGCAGAAGTCCTACTTCAGCCAGATCAGGCCTGCAAAGAAACTGCGTTTCACAGGCCTTTGGAAGAGATGTTCCCGGTAGGCTGTAAGAGCACTGTGCAGAGCGAGTTGTTTCTTAGCTTCCCAAAGAGCTGGAAGCAAGATGCTGTGGGGCCCAACTCGCCCTTTGGAAAGAAGCCTGCACGTTGTGCCTTTCAGCTCTAGGGCAAAGTAGCACACCCAGAGCAGAAGTCCTACTTCAGCCAGATCAGGCCTGCAAAGAAACTGCGTTTCACAGGCCTTTGGAAGAGATGTTCCCGGTAGGCTGTAAGAGCACTGTGCAGAGCGAGTGGTTTCTTAGCTTCCCAAAGAGCTGGAAGCAAGATGCTGTGGGGCCCAACTCGCCCTTTGGAAAGAAGCCTGCACGTTGTGCCTTTCAGCTCTAGGGCAAAGTAGCACACCCAGAGCAGAAGTCCTACTTCAGCCAGATCAGGCCTGCAAAGAAACTGCGTTTCACAGGCCTTTGGAAGAGATGTTCCCGGTAGGCTGTAAGAGCACTGTGCAGAGCGAGTTGTTTCTTAGCTTCCCAAAGAGCTGGAAGCAAGATGCTGTGGGGCCCAACTCGCCCTTTGGAAAGAAGCCTGCACGTTGTGCCTTTCAGCTCTAGGGCAAAGTAGCACACCCAGAGCAGAAGTCCTACTTCAGCCAGATCAGGCCTGCAAAGAAACTGCGTTTCACAGGCCTTTGGAAGAGATGTTCCCGGTAGGCTGTAAGAGCACTGTGCAGAGCGAGTTGTTTCTTAGCTTCCCAAAGAGCTGGAAGCAAGATGCTGTGGGGCCCAACTCGCCCTTTGGAAAGAAGCCTGCACGTTGTGCCTTTCAGCTCTAGGGCAAAGTAGCACACCCAGAGCAGAAGTCCTACTTCAGCCAGATCAGGCCTGCAAAGAAACTGCGTTTCACAGGCCTTTCGAAGAGATGTTCCCGGTAGGCTGTAAGAGCACTGTGCAGAGCGAGTTGTTTCTTAGCTTCCCAAAGAGCTGGAAGCAAGATGCTGTGGGGCCCAACTCGCCCATTGGAAAGAAGCCTGCACGTTGTGCCTTTCAGCTCTAGGGCAAAGTAGCACACCCAGAGCAGAAGTCCTACTTCAGCCAGATCAGGCCTGCAAAGAAACTGCGTTTCACAGGCCTTTGGAAGAGATGTTCCCGGTAGGCTGTAAGAGCACTGTGCAGAGCGAGTTGTTTCTTAGCTTCCCAAAGAGCTGGAAGCAAGATGCTGTGGGGCCCAACTCGCCCTTTGGAAAGAAGCCTGCACGTTGTGCCTTTCAGCTCTAGGGCAAAGTAGCACACCCAGAGCAGAAGTCCTACTTCAGCCAGGTCAGGCCTGCAAAGAAACTGCGTTTCACAGGCCTTTGGAAGAGATGTTCCCGGTAGGCTGTAAGAGCACTGTGCAGAGCGAGTTGTTTCTTAGCTTCCCAAAGAGCTGGAAGCAAGATGCTGTGGGGCCCAACTCGCCCTTTGGAAAGAAGCCTGCACGTTGTGCCTTTCAGCTCTAGGGCAAAGTAGCACACCCAGAGCAGAAGTCCTACTTCAGCCAGATCAGGCCTGCAAAGAAACTGCGTTTCACAGGCCTTTGGAAGACATGTTCCCAGTAGGCTGTAAGAGCACTGTGCAGAGCGAGTTGTTTCTTAGCTTCCCAAAGAGCTGGAAGCAAGATGCTGTGGGGCCCAACTCGCCCTTTGGAAAGAAGCCTGCACGTTGTGCCTTTCAGCTCTAGGGCAAAGTAGCACACCCAGAGCAGAAGTCCTACTTCAGCCAGATCAGGCCTGCAAAGAAACTGCGTTTCACAGGCCTTTGGAAGAGATGTTCCCGGTAGGCTGTAAGAGCACTGTGCAGAGCGAGTTGTTTCTTAGCTTCCCAAAGAGCTGGAAGCAAGATGCTGTGGGGCCCAACTCGCCCTTTGGAAAGAAGCCTGCACGTTGTGCCTTTCAGCTCTAGGGCAAAGTAGCACACCCAGAGCAGAAGTCCTACTTCAGCCAGATCAGGCCTGCAAAGAAACTGCGTTTCACAGGCCTTTGGAAGAGATGTTCCCACTAGGCTGTAAGAGCACTGTGCAGAGCGAGTTGTTTCTTAGCTTCCCAAAGAGCTGGAAGCAAGATGCTGTGGGGCCCAACTCGACCTTTGGAAAGAAGCCTGCACTTTGTGCCTTTCAGCTCTAGGGCTACGTAGCACACCCAGAGCAGAAGTCCTACTTCAGCCAGATCAGGCCTGCAAAGAATCTGCATTTCACAGGCCTTTGGAAGAGATGTTCCCGGTAGGCTGTAAGAGCACTGTGCAGAGCGAGTTGTTTCTTAGCTTCCCAAAGAGCTGGAAGCAAGATGCTGTGGGGCCCAACTCGCCCTTTGGAAAGAAGCCTGCACGTTGTGCCTTTCAGCTCTAGGGCCAAGTAGCACACCCAGAGCAGAAGTCCTACTTCAGCCAGATCAGGCCTGCAAAGAAACTGCGTTTCACAGGCCTTTGGAAGAGATGTTCCCGGTAGGCTGTAAGAGCACTGTGCAGAGCGAGTTGTTTCTTAGCTTCCCAAAGAGCTGGAAGCAAGATGCTGTGGGGCCCAACTCGCCCTTTGGAAAGAAGCCTGCACGTTGTGCCTTTCAGCTCTAGGGCAAAGTAGCACACCCAGAGCAGAAGTCCTACTTCAGCCAGATCAGGCCTGCAAAGAAACTGCGTTTCACAGGCCTTTCGAAGAGATGTTCCCGGTAGGCTGTAAGAGCACTGTGCAGAGCGAGTTGTTTCTTAGCTTCCCAAAGAGCTGGAAGCAAGATGCTGTGGGGCCCAACTCGCCCATTGGAAAGAAGCCTGCACGTTGTGCCTTTCAGCTCTAGGGCAAAGTAGCACACCCAGAGCAGAAGTCCTACTTCAGCCAGATCAGGCCTGCAAAGAAACTGCGTTTCACAGGCCTTTGGAAGAGATGTTCCCGGTAGGCTGTAAGAGCACTGTGCAGAGCGAGTTGTTTCTTAGCTTCCCAAAGAGCTGGAAGCAAGATGCTGTGGGGCCCAACTCGCCCTTTGGAAAGAAGCCTGCACGTTGTGCCTTTCAGCTCTAGGGCAAAGTAGCACACCCAGAGCAGAAGTCCTACTTCAGCCAGGTCAGGCCTGCAAAGAAACTGCGTTTCACAGGCCTTTGGAAGAGATGTTCCCGGTAGGCTGTAAGAGCACTGTGCAGAGCGAGTTGTTTCTTAGCTTCCCAAAGAGCTGGAAGCAAGATGCTGTGGGGCCCAACTCGCCCTTTGGAAAGAAGCCTGCACGTTGTGCCTTTCAGCTCTAGGGCAAAGTAGCACACCCAGAGCAGAAGTCCTACTTCAGCCAGATCAGGCCTGCAAAGAAACTGCGTTTCACAGGCCTTTGGAAGACATGTTCCCAGTAGGCTGTAAGAGCACTGTGCAGAGCGAGTTGTTTCTTAGCTTCCCAAAGAGCTGGAAGCAAGATGCTGTGGGGCCCAACTCGCCCTTTGGAAAGAAGCCTGCACGTTGTGCCTTTCAGCTCTAGGGCAAAGTAGCACACCCAGAGCAGAAGTCCTACTTCAGCCAGATCAGGCCTGCAAAGAAACTGCGTTTCACAGGCCTTTGGAAGAGATGTTCCCGGTAGGCTGTAAGAGCACTGTGCAGAGCGAGTTGTTTCTTAGCTTCCCAAAGAGCTGGAAGCAAGATGCTGTGGGGCCCAACTCGCCCTTTGGAAAGAAGCCTGCACGTTGTGCCTTTCAGCTCTAGGGCAAAGTAGCACACCCAGAGCAGAAGTCCTACTTCAGCCAGATCAGGCCTGCAAAGAAACTGCGTTTCACAGGCCTTTGGAAGAGATGTTCCCACTAGGCTGTAAGAGCACTGTGCAGAGCGAGTTGTTTCTTAGCTTCCCAAAGAGCTGGAAGCAAGATGCTGTGGGGCCCAACTCGACCTTTGGAAAGAAGCCTGCACTTTGTGCCTTTCAGCTCTAGGGCTACGTAGCACACCCAGAGCAGAAGTCCTACTTCAGCCAGATCAGGCCTGCAAAGAATCTGCATTTCACAGGCCTTTGGAAGAGATGTTCCCGGTAGGCTGTAAGAGCACTGTGCAGAGCGAGTTGTTTCTTAGCTTCCCAAAGAGCTGGAAGCAAGATGCTGTGGGGCCCAACTCGCCCTTTGGAAAGAAGCCTGCACGTTGTGCCTTTCAGCTCTAGGGCCAAGTAGCACACCCAGAGCAGAAGTCCTACTTCAGCCAGATCAGGCCTGCAAAGAAACTGCGTTTCACAGGCCTTTGGAAGAGATGTTCCCGGTAGGCTGTAAGAGCACTGTGCAGAGCGAGTTGTTTCTTAGCTTCCCAAAGAGCTGGAAGCAAGATGCTGTGGCGCCCAACTCGCCCTTTGGAAAGAAGCCTGCACGTTGTGCCTTTCAGCTCTAGGGCAAAGTAGCACACCCAGAGCAGAAGTCCTACTTCAGCCAGATCAGGCCTGCAAAGAAACTGCGTTTCACAGGCCTTTCGAAGAGATGTTCCCGGTAGGCTGTAAGAGCACTGTGCAGAGCGAGTTGTTTCTTAGCTTCCCAAAGAGCTGGAAGCAAGATGCTGTGGGGCCCAACTCGCACTTTGGAAAGAAGCCTGCACGTTGTGGCTTTCAGCTCTAGGGCAAAGTAGCACACCCAGAGCAGAAGTCCTACTTCAGCCAGATCAGGCCTGCAAAGAACCTGCGTTTCACAGGCCTTTGGAAGAGATGTTCCCACTAGGCTGTAAGAGCACTGTGCAGAGCGAGTTGTTTCTTAGCTTCCCAAAGAGCTGGAAGCAAGATGCTGTGGGGCCCAACTCGCCCTTTGGAAAGAAGCCTGCACGTTGTGCCTTTCAGCTCTAGGGCAAAGTAGCACACCCAGAGCAGAAGTCCTACTTCAGCCAGATCAGGCCTGCAAAGAAACTGCGTTTCACAGGCCTTTCGAAGAGATGTTCCCGGTAGGCTGTAAGAGCACTGTGCAGAGCGAGTTGTTTCTTAGCTTCCCAAAGAGCTGGAAGCAAGATGCTGTGGGGCCCAACTCGCCCTTTGGAAAGAAGCCTGCACGTTGTGCCTTTCAGCTCTAGGGCAAAGTAGCACACCCAGAGCAGAAGTCCTACTTCAGCCAGATCAGGCCTGCAAAGAAACTGCGTTTCACAGGCCTTTGGAAGAGATGTTCCCGGTAGGCTGTAAGAGCACTGTGCAGAGCGAGTTGTTTCTTAGCTTCCCAAAGAGCTGGAAGCAAGATGCTGTGGGGCCCAACTCGCCCTTTGGAAAGAAGCCTGCACGTTGTGCCTTTCAGCTCTAGGGCAAAGTAGCACACCCAGAGCAGAAGTCCTACTTCAGCCAGATCAGGCCTGCAAAGAAACTGCGTTTCACAGGCCTTTGGAAGAGATGTTCCCGGTAGGCTGTAAGAGCACTGTGCAGAGCGAGTTGTTTCTTAGCTTCCCAAAGAGCTGGAAGCAAGATGCTGTGGGGCCCAACTCGCCCTTTGGAAAGAAGCCTGCACGTTGTGCCTTTCAGCTCTAGGGCAAAGTAGCACACCCAGAGCAGAAGTCCTACTTCAGCCAGATCAGGCCTGCAAAGAAACTGCGTTTCACAGGCCTTTGGAAGAGATGTTCCCACTAGGCTGTAAGAGCACTGTGCAGAGCGAGTTGTTTCTTAGCTTCCCAAAGAGCTGGAAGCAAGATGCTGTGGGGCCCAACTCGCCCTTTGGAAAGAAGCCTGCACTTTGTGCCTTTCAGCTCTAGGGCAACGTAGCACACCCAGAGCAGAAGTCCTACTTCAGCCAGATCAGGCCTGCAAAGAAACTGCGTTTCACAGGCCTTTGGAAGAGATGTTCCCGGTAGGCTGTAAGAGCACTGTGCAGAGCGAGTTGTTTCTTAGCTTCCCAAAGAGCTGGAAGCAAGATGCTGTGGGGCCCAACTCGCCCTTTGGAAAGAAGCCTGCACGTTGTGCCTTTCAGCTCTAGGGCAAAGTAGCACACCCAGAGCAGAAGTCCTACTTCAGCCAGATCAGGCCTGCAAAGAAACTGCGTTTCACAGGCCTTTGGAAGAGGTGTTCCCACTAGGCTGTAAGAGCACTGTGCAGAGCGAGTTGTTTCTTCGCTTCCCAAAGAGCTGGAAGCAAGATGCTGTGGGGCCCAACTCGCCCTTTGGAAAGAAGCCTGCACGTTGTGCCTTTCAGCTCTAGGGCAAAGTAGCACACCCAGAGCAGAAGTCCTACTTCAGCCAGATCAGGCCTGCAAAGAAACTGCGTTTCACAGGCCTTTGGAAGAGATGTTCCCGGTAGGCTGTAAGAGCACTGTGCAGAGCGAGTTGTTTCTTAGCTTCCCAAAGAGCTGGAAGCAAGATGCTGTGGGGCCCAACTCGCCCTTTGGAAAGAAGCCTGCACGTTGTGCCTTTCAGCTCTAGGGCAAAGTAGCACACCCAGAGCAGAAGTCCTACTTCAGCCAGATCAGGCCTGCAAAGAAACTGCGTTTCACAGGCCTTTGGAAGAGATGTTCCCGGTAGGCTGTAAGAGCACTGTGCAGAGCGAGTTGTTTCTTAGCTTCCCAAAGAGCTGGAAGCAAGATGCTGTGGGGCCCAACTCGCCCTTTGGAAAGAAGCCTGCACGTTGTGCCTTTCAGCTCTAGGGCAAAGTAGCACACCCAGAGCAGAAGTCCTACTTCAGCCAGATCAGGCCTGCAAAGAAACTGCGTTTCACAGGCCTTTGGAAGAGATGTTCCCGGTAGGCTGTAAGAGCACTGTGCAGAGCGAGTGGTTTCTTAGCTTCCCAAAGAGCTGGAAGCAAGATGCTGTGGGGCCCAACTCGCCCTTTGGAAAGAAGCCTGCACGTTCTGCCTTTCAGCTCTAGGGCAAAGTAGCACACCCAGAGCAGAAGTCCTACTTCAGCCAGATCAGGCCTGCAAAGAAACTGCGTTTCACAGGCCTTTGGAAGAGATGTTCCCGGTAGGCTGTAAGAGCACTGTGCAGAGCGAGTTGTTTCTTAGCTTCCCAAAGAGCTGGAAGCAAGATGCTGTGGGGCCCAACTCGCCCTTTGGAAAGAAGCCTGCACGTTGTGCCTTTCAGCTCTAGGGCAAAGTAGCACACCCAGAGCAGAAGTCCTACTTCAGCCAGATCAGGCCTGCAAAGAAACTGCGTTTCACAGGCCTTTGGAAGAGATGTTCCCGGTAGGCTGTAAGAGCACTGTGCAGAGCGAGTTGTTTCTTAGCTTCCCAAAGAGCTGGAAGCAAGATGCTGTGGGGCCCAACTCGCCCTTTGGAAAGAAGCCTGCACGTTGTGCCTTTCAGCTCTAGGGCAAAGTAGCACACCCAGAGCAGAAGTCCTACTTCAGCCAGATCAGGCCTGCAAAGAAACTGCGTTTCACAGGCCTTTGGAAGAGATGTTCCCGGTAGGCTGTAAGAGCACTGTGCAGAGCCAGTGTTTCTTAGCTTCCCAAAGAGCTGCAAGCAAGATGCTGTGGGGCCCAACTCGCCCTTTGGAAAGAAGCCTGCACGTTGTGGCTTTCAGCTCTAGGGCAAAGTAGCACACCCAGAGCAGAAGTCCTACTTCAGCCAGATCAGGCCTGCAAAGAAACTGCGTTTCACAGGCCTTTGGAAGAGATGTTCCCGGTAGGCTGTAAGAGCACTGTGCAGAGCGAGTTGTTTCTTAGCTTCCCAAAGAGCTGGAAGCAAGATGCTGTGGGGCCCAACTCGCCCTTTGGAAAGAAGCCTGCACGTTGTGCCTTTCAGCTCTAGGGCAAAGTAGCACACCCAGAGCAGAAGTCCTACTTCAGCCAGATCAGGCCTGCAAAGAAACTGCGTTTCACAGGCCTTTCGAAGAGATGTTCCCGGTAGGCTGTAAGAGCACTGTGCAGAGCGAGTTGTTTCTTAGCTTCCCAAAGAGCTGGAAGCAAGATGCTGTGGGGCCCAACTCGCCCTTTGGAAAGAAGCCTGCACGTTGTGCCTTTCAGCTCTAGGGCAAAGTAGCACACCCAGAGCAGAAGTCCTACTTCAGCCAGGTCAGGCCTGCAAAGAAACTGCGTTTCACAGGCCTTTGGAAGAGATGTTCCCGGTAGGCTGTAAGAGCACTGTGCAGAGCGAGTTGTTTCTTAGCTTCCCAAAGAGCTGGAAGCAAGATGCTGTGGGGCCCAACTCGCCCTTTGGAAAGAAGCCTGCACGTTGTGCCTTTCAGCTCTAGGGCAAAGTAGCACACCCAGAGCAGAAGTCCTACTTCAGCCAGATCAGGCCTGCAAAGAAACTGCGTTTCACAGGCCTTTGGAAGAGATGTTCCCGGTAGGCTGTAAGAGCACTGTGCAGAGCGAGTTGTTTCTTAGCTTCCCAAAGAGCTGGAAGCAAGATGCTGTGGGGCCCAACTCGCCCTTTGGAAAGAAGCCTGCACGTTGTGCCTTTCAGCTCTAGGGCAAAGTAGCACACCCAGAGCAGAAGTCCTACTTCAGCCAGATCAGGCCTGCAAAGAAACTGCGTTTCACAGGCCTTTGGAAGAGATGTTCCCGGTAGGCTGTAAGAGCACTGTGCAGAGCGAGTTGTTTCTTAGCTTCCCAAAGAGCTGGAAGCAAGATGCTGTGGGGCCCAACTCGCCCTTTGGAAAGAAGCCTGCACGTTGTGCCTTTCAGCTCTAGGGCAAAGTAGCACACCCAGAGCAGAAGTCCTACTTCAGCCAGATCAGGCCTGCAAAGAAACTGCGTTTCACAGGCCTTTGGAAGAGATGTTCCCGGTAGGCTGTAAGAGCACTGTGCAGAGCGAGTTGTTTCTTAGCTTCCCAAAGAGCTGGAAGCAAGATGCTGTGGGGCCCAACTCGCCCTTTGGAAAGAAGCCTGCACGTTGTGCCTTTCAGCTCTAGGGCAAAGTAGCACACCCAGAGCAGAAGTCCTACTTCAGCCAGATCAGGCCTGCAAAGAAACTGCGTTTCACAGGCCTTTGGAAGAGATGTTCCCGGTAGGCTGTAAGAGCACTGTGCAGAGCGAGTTGTTTCTTAGCTTCCCAAAGAGCTGGAAGCAAGATGCTGTGGGGCCCAACTCGCCCTTTGGAAAGAAGCCTGCACGTTGTGCCTTTCAGCTCTAGGGCAAAGTAGCACACCCAGAGCAGAAGTCCTACTTCAGCCAGATCAGGCCTGCAAAGAAACTGCGTTTCACAGGCCTTTGGAAGAGATGTTCCCGGTAGGCTGTAAGAGCACTGTGCAGAGCGAGTTGTTTCTTAGCTTCCCAAAGAGCTGGAAGCAAGATGCTGTGGCGCCCAACTCGCCCTTTGGAAAGAAGCCTGCACGTTGTGCCTTTCAGCTCTAGGGCAAAGTAGCACACCCAGAGCAGAAGTCCTACTTCAGCCAGATCAGGCCTGCAAAGAAACTGCGTTTCACAGGCCTTTGGAAGAGATGTTCCCGGTAGGCTGTAAGAGCACTGTGCAGAGCGAGTTGTTTCTTAGCTTCCCAAAGAGCTGGAAGCAAGATGCTGTGGGGCCCAACTCGCCCTTTGGAAAGAAGCCTGCACGTTGTGCCTTTCAGCTCTAGGGCAAAGTAGCACACCCAGAGCAGAAGTCCTACTTCAGCCAGATCAGGCCTGCAAAGAAACTGCGTTTCACAGGCCTTTGGAAGAGATGTTCCCGGTAGGCTGTAAGAGCACTGTGCAGAGCGAGTTGTTTCTTAGCTTCCCAAAGAGCTGGAAGCAAGATGCTGTGGGGCCCAACTCGCCCTTTGGAAAGAAGCCTGCACGTTGTGGCTTTCAGCTCTAGGGCAAAGTAGCACACCCAGAGCAGAAGTCCTACTTCAGCCAGATCAGGCCTGCAAAGAAACTGCGTTTCACAGGCCTTTGGAAGAGATGTTCCCGGTAGGCTGTAAGAGCACTGTGCAGAGCGAGTTGTTTCTTAGCTTCCCAAAGAGCTGGAAGCAAGATGCTGTGGGGCCCAACTCGCCCTTTGGAAAGAAGCCTGCACGTTGTGCCTTTCAGCTCTAGGGCAAAGTAGCACACCCAGAGCAGAAGTCCTACTTCAGCCAGATCATGCCTGCAAAGAAACTGCGTTTCACAGGCCTTTGGAAGAGATGTTCCCGGTAGGCTGTAAGAGCACTGTGCGGAGCGAGTTGTTTCTTAGCTTCCCAAAGAGCTGGAAGCAAGATGCTGTGGGGCCCAACTCGCCCTTTGGAAAGAAGCCTGCACTTTGTGCCTTTCAGCTCTAGGGCAACGTAGCACACCCAGAGCAGAAGTCCTACTTCAGCCAGATCAGGCCTGCAAAGAAACTGCGTTTCACAGGCCTTTGGAAGAGATGTTCCCGGTAGGCTGTAAGAGCACTGTGCAGAGCGAGTTGTTTCTTAGCTTCCCAAAGAGCTGGAAGCAAGATGCTGTGGGGCCCAACTCGCCCTTTGGAAAGAAGCCTGCACGTTGTGGCTTTCAGCTCTAGGGCAAAGTAGCACACCCAGAGCAGAAGTCCTACTTCAGCCAGATCAGGCCTGCAAAGAAACTGCGTTTCACAGGCCTTTGGAAGAGATGTTCCCGGTAGGCTGTAAGAGCACTGTGCAGAGCGAGTTGTTTCTTAGCTTCCCAAAGAGCTGGAAGCAAGATGCTGTGGGGCCCAACTCGCCCTTTGGAAAGAAGCCTGCACGTTGTGCCTTTCAGCTCTAGGGCAAAGTAGCACACCCAGAGCAGAAGTCCTACTTCAGCCAGATCAGGCCTGCAAAGAAACTGCGTTTCACAGGCCTTTGGAAGAGATGTTCCCACTAGGCTGTAAGAGCACTGTGCAGAGCGAGTTGTTTCTTAGCTTCCCAAAGAGCTGGAAGCAAGATGCTGTGGGGCCCAACTCGCCCTTTGGAAAGAAGCCTGCACGTTGTGCCTTTCAGCTCTAGGGCAAAGTAGCACACCCAGAGCAGAAGTCCTACTTCAGCCAGATCAGGCCTGCAAAGAAACTGCGTTTCACAGGCCTTTGGAAGAGATGTTCCCGGTAGGCTGTAAGAGCACTGTGCAGAGCGAGTTGTTTCTTAGCTTCCCAAAGAGCTGGAAGCAAGATGCTGTGGGGCCCAACTCGCCCTTTGGAAAGAAGCCTGCACGTTGTGGCTTTCAGCTCTAGGGCAAAGTAGCACACCCAGAGCAGAAGTCCTACTTCAGCCAGATCAGGCCTGCAAAGAAACTGCGTTTCACAGGCCTTTGGAAGAGATGTTCCCGGTAGGCTGTAAGAGCACTGTGCAGAGCGAGTGGTTTCTTAGCTTCCCAAAGAGCTGGAAGCAAGATGCTGTGGGGCCCAACTCGCCCTTTGGAAAGAAGCCTGCACGTTGTGCCTTTCAGCTCTAGGGCAAAGTAGCACACCCAGAGCAGAAGTCCTACTTCAGCCAGATCAGGCCTGCAAAGAAACTGCGTTTCACAGGCCTTTGGAAGAGATGTTCCCGGTAGGCTGTAAGAGCACTGTGCAGAGCGAGTTGTTTCTTAGCTTCCCAAAGAGCTGGAAGCAAGATGCTGTGGGGCCCAACTCGACCTTTGGAAAGAAGCCTGCACGTTGTGGCTTTCAGCTCTAGGGCAAAGTAGCACACCCAGAGCAGAAGTCCTACTTCAGCCAGATCAGGCCTGCAAAGAAACTGCGTTTCACAGGCCTTTGGAAGAGATGTTCCCGGTAGGCTGTAAGAGCACTGTGCAGAGCGAGTGGTTTCTTAGCTTCCCAAAGAGCTGGAAGCAAGATGCTGTGGGGCCCAACTCGCCCTTTGGAAAGAAGCCTGCACGTTGTGCCTTTCAGCTCTAGGGCAAAGTAGCACACCCAGAGCAGAAGTCCTACTTCAGCCAGATCAGGCCTGCAAAGAAACTGCGTTTCACAGGCCTTTGGAAGAGATGTTCCCGGTAGGCTGTAAGAGCACTGTGCAGAGCGAGTTGTTTCTTAGCTTCCCAAAGAGCTGGAAGCAAGATGCTGTGGGGCCCAACTCGCCCTTTGGAAAGAAGCCTGCACGTTGTGCCTTTCAGCTCTAGGGCAAAGTAGCACACCCAGAGCAGAAGTCCTACTTCAGCCAGATCAGGCCTGCAAAGAAACTGCGTTTCACAGGCCTTTGGAAGAGATGTTCCCGGTAGGCTGTAAGAGCACTGTGCAGAGCGAGTTGTTTCTTAGCTTCCCAAAGAGCTGGAAGCAAGATGCTGTGGGGCCCAACTCGCCCTTTGGAAAGAAGCCTGCACGTTGTGCCTTTCAGCTCTAGGGCAAAGTAGCACACCCAGAGCAGAAGTCCTACTTCAGCCAGATCAGGCCTGCAAAGAAACTGCGTTTCACAGGCCTTTCGAAGAGATGTTCCCGGTAGGCTGTAAGAGCACTGTGCAGAGCGAGTTGTTTCTTAGCTTCCCAAAGAGCTGGAAGCAAGATGCTGTGGGGCCCAACTCGCCCATTGGAAAGAAGCCTGCACGTTGTGCCTTTCAGCTCTAGGGCAAAGTAGCACACCCAGAGCAGAAGTCCTACTTCAGCCAGATCAGGCCTGCAAAGAAACTGCGTTTCACAGGCCTTTGGAAGAGATGTTCCCGGTAGGCTGTAAGAGCACTGTGCAGAGCGAGTTGTTTCTTAGCTTCCCAAAGAGCTGGAAGCAAGATGCTGTGGGGCCCAACTCGCCCTTTGGAAAGAAGCCTGCACGTTGTGCCTTTCAGCTCTAGGGCAAAGTAGCACACCCAGAGCAGAAGTCCTACTTCAGCCAGGTCAGGCCTGCAAAGAAACTGCGTTTCACAGGCCTTTGGAAGAGATGTTCCCGGTAGGCTGTAAGAGCACTGTGCAGAGCGAGTTGTTTCTTAGCTTCCCAAAGAGCTGGAAGCAAGATGCTGTGGGGCCCAACTCGCCCTTTGGAAAGAAGCCTGCACGTTGTGCCTTTCAGCTCTAGGGCAAAGTAGCACACCCAGAGCAGAAGTCCTACTTCAGCCAGATCAGGCCTGCAAAGAAACTGCGTTTCACAGGCCTTTGGAAGACATGTTCCCAGTAGGCTGTAAGAGCACTGTGCAGAGCGAGTTGTTTCTTAGCTTCCCAAAGAGCTGGAAGCAAGATGCTGTGGGGCCCAACTCGCCCTTTGGAAAGAAGCCTGCACGTTGTGCCTTTCAGCTCTAGGGCAAAGTAGCACACCCAGAGCAGAAGTCCTACTTCAGCCAGATCAGGCCTGCAAAGAAACTGCGTTTCACAGGCCTTTGGAAGAGATGTTCCCGGTAGGCTGTAAGAGCACTGTGCAGAGCGAGTTGTTTCTTAGCTTCCCAAAGAGCTGGAAGCAAGATGCTGTGGGGCCCAACTCGCCCTTTGGAAAGAAGCCTGCACGTTGTGCCTTTCAGCTCTAGGGCAAAGTAGCACACCCAGAGCAGAAGTCCTACTTCAGCCAGATCAGGCCTGCAAAGAAACTGCGTTTCACAGGCCTTTGGAAGAGATGTTCCCACTAGGCTGTAAGAGCACTGTGCAGAGCGAGTTGTTTCTTAGCTTCCCAAAGAGCTGGAAGCAAGATGCTGTGGGGCCCAACTCGACCTTTGGAAAGAAGCCTGCACTTTGTGCCTTTCAGCTCTAGGGCTACGTAGCACACCCAGAGCAGAAGTCCTACTTCAGCCAGATCAGGCCTGCAAAGAATCTGCATTTCACAGGCCTTTGGAAGAGATGTTCCCGGTAGGCTGTAAGAGCACTGTGCAGAGCGAGTTGTTTCTTAGCTTCCCAAAGAGCTGGAAGCAAGATGCTGTGGGGCCCAACTCGCCCTTTGGAAAGAAGCCTGCACGTTGTGCCTTTCAGCTCTAGGGCCAAGTAGCACACCCAGAGCAGAAGTCCTACTTCAGCCAGATCAGGCCTGCAAAGAAACTGCGTTTCACAGGCCTTTGGAAGAGATGTTCCCGGTAGGCTGTAAGAGCACTGTGCAGAGCGAGTTGTTTCTTAGCTTCCCAAAGAGCTGGAAGCAAGATGCTGTGGCGCCCAACTCGCCCTTTGGAAAGAAGCCTGCACGTTGTGCCTTTCAGCTCTAGGGCAAAGTAGCACACCCAGAGCAGAAGTCCTACTTCAGCCAGATCAGGCCTGCAAAGAAACTGCGTTTCACAGGCCTTTGGAAGAGATGTTCCCGGTAGGCTGTAAGAGCACTGTGCAGAGCGAGTTGTTTCTTAGCTTCCCAAAGAGCTGGAAGCAAGATGCTGTGGGGCCCAACTCGCACTTTGGAAAGAAGCCTGCACGTTGTGGCTTTCAGCTCTAGGGCAAAGTAGCACACCCAGAGCAGAAGTCCTACTTCAGCCAGATCAGGCCTGCAAAGAACCTGCGTTTCACAGGCCTTTGGAAGAGATGTTCCCACTAGGCTGTAAGAGCACTGTGCAGAGCGAGTTGTTTCTTAGCTTCCCAAAGAGCTGGAAGCAAGATGCTGTGGGGCCCAACTCGACCTTTGGAAAGAAGCCTGCACTTTGTGCCTTTCAGCTCTAGGGCTACGTAGCACACCCAGAGCAGAAGTCCTACTTCAGCCAGATCAGGCCTGCAAAGAAACTGCATTTCACAGGCCTTTGGAAGAGATGTTCCCGGTAGGCTGTAAGAGCACTGTGCAGAGCGAGTTGTTTCTTAGCTTCCCAAAGAGCTGGAAGCAAGATGCTGTGGGGCCCAACTCGCCCTTTGGAAAGAAGCCTGCACGTTGTGCCTTTCAGCTCTAGGGCAAAGTAGCACACCCAGAGCAGAAGTCCTACTTCAGCCAGATCAGGCCTGCAAAGAAACTGCGTTTCACAGGCCTTTGGAAGAGATGTTCCCGGTAGGCTGTAAGAGCACTGTGCAGAGCGAGTTGTTTCTTAGCTTCCCAAAGAGCTGGAAGCAAGATGCTGTGGGGCCCAACTCGCCCTTTGGAAAGAAGCCTGCACGTTGTGCCTTTCAGCTCTAGGGCAAAGTAGCACACCCAGAGCAGAAGTCCTACTTCAGCCAGATCAGGCCTGCAAAGAAACTGCGTTTCACAGGCCTTTGGAAGAGATGTTCCCGGTAGGCTGTAAGAGCACTGTGCAGAGCGAGTTGTTTCTTAGCTTCCCAAAGAGCTGGAAGCAAGATGCTGTGAGGCCCAACTCGCCCTTTGGAAAGAAGCCTGCACGTTGTGCCTTTCAGCTCTAGGGCAAAGTAGCACACCCAGAGCAGAAGTCCTACTTCAGCCAGATCAGGCCTGCAAAGAAACTGCGTTTCACAGGCCTTTGGAAGAGATGTTCCCGGTAGGCTGTAAGAGCACTGTGCAGAGCGAGTTGTTTCTTAGCTTCCCAAAGAGCTGGAAGCAAGATGCTGTGGGGCCCAACTCGCCCTTTGGAAAGAAGCCTGCACGTTGTGCCTTTCAGCTCTAGGGCAAAGTAGCACACCCAGAGCAGAAGTCCTACTTCAGCCAGATCAGGCCTGCAAAGAAACTGCGTTTCACAGGCCTTTCGAAGAGATGTTCCCGGTAGGCTGTAAGAGCACTGTGCAGAGCGAGTTGTTTCTTAGCTTCCCAAAGAGCTGGAAGCAAGATGCTGTGGGGCCCAACTCGCCCTTTGGAAAGAAGCCTGCACGTTGTGCCTTTCAGCTCTAGGGCAAAGTAGCACACCCAGAGCAGAAGTCCTACTTCAGCCAGATCAGGCCTGCAAAGAAACTGCGTTTCACAGGCCTTTGGAAGAGATGTTCCCGGTAGGCTGTAAGAGCACTGTGCAGAGCGAGTTGTTTCTTAGCTTCCCAAAGAGCTGGAAGCAAGATGCTGTGGGGCCCAACTCGCCCTTTGGAAAGAAGCCTGCACGTTGTGCCTTTCAGCTCTAGGGCAAAGTAGCACACCCAGAGCAGAAGTCCTACTTCAGCCAGATCAGGCCTGCAAAGAAACTGCGTTTCACAGGCCTTTGGAAGAGATGTTCCCGGTAGGCTGTAAGAGCACTGTGCAGAGCGAGTTGTTTCTTAGCTTCCCAAAGAGCTGGAAGCAAGATGCTGTGGGGCCCAACTCGCCCTTTGGAAAGAAGCCTGCACGTTGTGCCTTTCAGCTCTAGGGCAAAGTAGCACACCCAGAGCAGAAGTCCTACTTCAGCCAGATCAGGCCTGCAAAGAAACTGCGTTTCACAGGCCTTTGGAAGAGATGTTCCCACTAGGCTGTAAGAGCACTGTGCAGAGCGAGTTGTTTCTTAGCTTCCCAAAGAGCTGGAAGCAAGATGCTGTGGGGCCCAACTCGCCCTTTGGAAAGAAGCCTGCACTTTGTGCCTTTCAGCTCTAGGGCAACGTAGCACACCCAGAGCAGAAGTCCTACTTCAGCCAGATCAGGCCTGCAAAGAAACTGCGTTTCACAGGCCTTTGGAAGAGATGTTCCCGGTAGGCTGTAAGAGCACTGTGCAGAGCGAGTTGTTTCTTAGCTTCCCAAAGAGCTGGAAGCAAGATGCTGTGGGGCCCAACTCGCCCTTTGGAAAGAAGCCTGCACGTTGTGCCTTTCAGCTCTAGGGCAAAGTAGCACACCCAGAGCAGAAGTCCTACTTCAGCCAGATCAGGCCTGCAAAGAAACTGCGTTTCACAGGCCTTTGGAAGAGATGTTCCCACTAGGCTGTAAGAGCACTGTGCAGAGCGAGTTGTTTCTTCGCTTCCCAAAGAGCTGGAAGCAAGATGCTGTGGGGCCCAACTCGCCCTTTGGAAAGAAGCCTGCACGTTGTGCCTTTCAGCTCTAGGGCAAAGTAGCACACCCAGAGCAGAAGTCCTACTTCAGCCAGATCAGGCCTGCAAAGAAACTGCGTTTCACAGGCCTTTGGAAGAGATGTTCCCGGTAGGCTGTAAGAGCACTGTGCAGAGCGAGTTGTTTCTTAGCTTCCCAAAGAGCTGGAAGCAAGATGCTGTGGGGCCCAACTCGCCCTTTGGAAAGAAGCCTGCACGTTGTGCCTTTCAGCTCTAGGGCAAAGTAGCACACCCAGAGCAGAAGTCCTACTTCAGCCAGATCAGGCCTGCAAAGAAACTGCGTTTCACAGGCCTTTGGAAGAGATGTTCCCGGTAGGCTGTAAGAGCACTGTGCAGAGCGAGTTGTTTCTTAGCTTCCCAAAGAGCTGGAAGCAAGATGCTGTGGGGCCCAACTCGCCCTTTGGAAAGAAGCCTGCACGTTGTGCCTTTCAGCTCTAGGGCAAAGTAGCACACCCAGAGCAGAAGTCCTACTTCAGCCAGATCAGGCCTGCAAAGAAACTGCGTTTCACAGGCCTTTGGAAGAGATGTTCCCGGTAGGCTGTAAGAGCACTGTGCAGAGCGAGTGGTTTCTTAGCTTCCCAAAGAGCTGGAAGCAAGATGCTGTGGGGCCCAACTCGCCCTTTGGAAAGAAGCCTGCACGTTCTGCCTTTCAGCTCTAGGGCAAAGTAGCACACCCAGAGCAGAAGTCCTACTTCAGCCAGATCAGGCCTGCAAAGAAACTGCGTTTCACAGGCCTTTGGAAGAGATGTTCCCGGTAGGCTGTAAGAGCACTGTGCAGAGCGAGTTGTTTCTTAGCTTCCCAAAGAGCTGGAAGCAAGATGCTGTGGGGCCCAACTCGCCCTTTGGAAAGAAGCCTGCACGTTGTGCATTTCAGCTCTAGGGCAAAGTAGCACACCCAGAGCAGAAGTCCTACTTCAGCCAGATCAGGCCTGCAAAGAAACTGCGTTTCACAGGCCTTTGGAAGAGATGTTCCCGGTAGGCTGTAAGAGCACTGTGCAGAGCGAGTTGTTTCTTAGCTTCCCAAAGAGCTGGAAGCAAGATGCTGTGGGGCCCAACTCGCCCTTTGGAAAGAAGCCTGCACGTTGTGCCTTTCAGCTCTAGGGCAAAGTAGCACACCCAGAGCAGAAGTCCTACTTCAGCCAGATCAGGCCTGCAAAGAAACTGCGTTTCACAGGCCTTTGGAAGAGATGTTCCCGGTAGGCTGTAAGAGCACTGTGCAGAGCCAGTTGTTTCTTAGCTTCCCAAAGAGCTGCAAGCAAGATGCTGTGGGGCCCAACTCGCCCTTTGGAAAGAAGCCTGCACGTTGTGGCTTTCAGCTCTAGGGCAAAGTAGCACACCCAGAGCAGAAGTCCTACTTCAGCCAGATCAGGCCTGCAAAGAAACTGCGTTTCACAGGCCTTTGGAAGAGATGTTCCCGGTAGGCTGTAAGAGCACTGTGCAGAGCGAGTTGTTTCTTAGCTTCCCAAAGAGCTGGAAGCAAGATGCTGTGGGGCCCAACTCGCCCTTTGGAAAGAAGCCTGCACGTTGTGCCTTTCAGCTCTAGGGCAAAGTAGCACACCCAGAGCAGAAGTCCTACTTCAGCCAGATCAGGCCTGCAAAGAAACTGCGTTTCACAGGCCTTTGGAAGAGATGTTCCCGGTAGGCTGTAAGAGCACTGTGCAGAGCGAGTTGTTTCTTAGCTTCCCAAAGAGCTGGAAGCAAGATGCTGTGGGGCCCAACTCGCCCTTTGGAAAGAAGCCTGCACGTTGTGCCTTTCAGCTCTAGGGCAAAGTAGCACACCCAGAGCAGAAGTCCTACTTCAGCCAGGTCAGGCCTGCAAAGAAACTGCGTTTCACAGGCCTTTGGAAGAGATGTTCCCGGTAGGCTGTAAGAGCACTGTGCAGAGCGAGTTGTTTCTTAGCTTCCCAAAGAGCTGGAAGCAAGATGCTGTGGGGCCCAACTCGCCCTTTGGAAAGAAGCCTGCACGTTGTGCCTTTCAGCTCTAGGGCAAAGTAGCACACCCAGAGCAGAAGTCCTACTTCAGCCAGATCAGGCCTGCAAAGAAACTGCGTTTCACAGGCCTTTGGAAGAGATGTTCCCGGTAGGCTGTAAGAGCACTGTGCAGAGCGAGTTGTTTCTTAGCTTCCCAAAGAGCTGGAAGCAAGATGCTGTGGGGCCCAACTCGCCCTTTGGAAAGAAGCCTGCACGTTGTGCCTTTCAGCTCTAGGGCAAAGTAGCACACCCAGAGCAGAAGTCCTACTTCAGCCAGATCAGGCCTGCAAAGAAACTGCGTTTCACAGGCCTTTGGAAGAGATGTTCCCGGTAGGCTGTAAGAGCACTGTGCAGAGCGAGTTGTTTCTTAGCTTCCCAAAGAGCTGGAAGCAAGATGCTGTGGGGCCCAACTCGCCCTTTGGAAAGAAGCCTGCACGTTGTGCCTTTCAGCTCTAGGGCAAAGTAGCACACCCAGAGCAGAAGTCCTACTTCAGCCAGATCAGGCCTGCAAAGAAACTGCGTTTCACAGGCCTTTGGAAGAGATGTTCCCGGTAGGCTGTAAGAGCACTGTGCAGAGCGAGTTGTTTCTTAGCTTCCCAAAGAGCTGGAAGCAAGATGCTGTGGGGCCCAACTCGCCCTTTGGAAAGAAGCCTGCACGTTGTGCCTTTCAGCTCTAGGGCAAAGTAGCACACCCAGAGCAGAAGTCCTACTTCAGCCAGATCAGGCCTGCAAAGAAACTGCGTTTCACAGGCCTTTGGAAGAGATGTTCCCGGTAGGCTGTAAGAGCACTGTGCAGAGCGAGTTGTTTCTTAGCTTCCCAAAGAGCTGGAAGCAAGATGCTGTGGGGCCCAACTCGCCCTTTGGAAAGAAGCCTGCACGTTGTGCCTTTCAGCTCTAGGGCAAAGTAGCACACCCAGAGCAGAAGTCCTACTTCAGCCAGATCAGGCCTGCAAAGAAACTGCGTTTCACAGGCCTTTGGAAGAGATGTTCCCGGTAGGCTGTAAGAGCACTGTGCAGAGCGAGTTGTTTCTTAGCTTCCCAAAGAGCTGGAAGCAAGATGCTGTGGGGCCCAACTCGCCCTTTGGAAAGAAGCCTGCACGTTGTGCCTTTCAGCTCTAGGGCAAAGTAGCACACCCAGAGCAGAAGTCCTACTTCAGCCAGATCAGGCCTGCAAAGAAACTGCGTTTCACAGGCCTTTGGAAGAGATGTTCCCGGTAGGCTGTAAGAGCACTGTGCAGAGCGAGTTGTTTCTTAGCTTCCCAAAGAGCTGGAAGCAAGATGCTGTGGGGCCCAACTCGCCCTTTGGAAAGAAGCCTGCACGTTGTGCCTTTCAGCTCTAGGGCAAAGTAGCACACCCAGAGCAGAAGTCCTACTTCAGCCAGATCAGGCCTGCAAAGAAACTGCGTTTCACAGGCCTTTGGAAGAGATGTTCCCGGTAGGCTGTAAGAGCACTGTGCAGAGCGAGTTGTTTCTTAGCTTCCCAAAGAGCTGGAAGCAAGATGCTGTGGGGCCCAACTCGCCCTTTGGAAAGAAGCCTGCACGTTGTGGCTTTCAGCTCTAGGGCAAAGTAGCACACCCAGAGCAGAAGTCCTACTTCAGCCAGATCAGGCCTGCAAAGAAACTGCGTTTCACAGGCCTTTGGAAGAGATGTTCCCGGTAGGCTGTAAGAGCACTGTGCAGAGCGAGTTGTTTCTTAGCTTCCCAAAGAGCTGGAAGCAAGATGCTGTGGGGCCCAACTCGCCCTTTGGAAAGAAGCCTGCACGTTGTGCCTTTCAGCTCTAGGGCAAAGTAGCACACCCAGAGCAGAAGTCCTACTTCAGCCAGATCAGGCCTGCAAAGAAACTGCGTTTCACAGGCCTTTGGAAGAGATGTTCCCGGTAGGCTGTAAGAGCACTGTGCAGAGCGAGTTGTTTCTTAGCTTCCCAAAGAGCTGGAAGCAAGATGCTGTGGGGCCCAACTCGCCCTTTGGAAAGAAGCCTGCACGTTGTGCCTTTCAGCTCTAGGGCAAAGTAGCACACCCAGAGCAGAAGTCCTACTTCAGCCAGATCAGGCCTGCAAAGAAACTGCGTTTCACAGGCCTTTGGAAGAGATGTTCCCGGTAGGCTGTAAGAGCACTGTGCAGAGCGAGTTGTTTCTTAGCTTCCCAAAGAGCTGGAAGCAAGATGCTGTGGGGCCCAACTCGCCCTTTGGAAAGAAGCCTGCACGTTGTGCCTTTCAGCTCTAGGGCAAAGTAGCACACCCAGAGCAGAAGTCCTACTTCAGCCAGATCAGGCCTGCAAAGAAACTGCGTTTCACAGGCCTTTGGAAGAGATGTTCCCGGTAGGCTGTAAGAGCACTGTGCAGAGCGAGTTGTTTCTTAGCTTCCCAAAGAGCTGGAAGCAAGATGCTGTGGGGCCCAACTCGCCCTTTGGAAAGAAGCCTGCACGTTGTGCCTTTCAGCTCTAGGGCAAAGTAGCACACCCAGAGCAGAAGTCCTACTTCAGCCAGATCAGGCCTGCAAAGAAACTGCGTTTCACAGGCCTTTGGAAGAGATGTTCCCACTAGGCTGTAAGAGCACTGTGCAGAGCGAGTTGTTTCTTAGCTTCCCAAAGAGCTGGAAGCAAGATGCTGTGGGGCCCAACTCGCCCTTTGGAAAGAAGCCTGCACGTTGTGGCTTTCAGCTCTAGGGCAAAGTAGCACACCCAGAGCAGAAGTCCTACTTCAGCCAGATCAGGCCTGCAAAGAAACTGCATTTCACAGGCCTTTGGAAGACATGTTCCCGGTAGGCTGTAAGAGCACTGTGCAGAGCGAGTTGTTTCTTAGCTTCCCAAAGAGCTGGAAGCAAGATGCTGTGGGGCCCAACTCGCCCTTTGGAAAGAAGCCTGCACGTTGTGGCTTTCAGCTCTAGGGCAAAGTAGCACACCCAGAGCAGAAGTCCTACTTCAGCCAGATCAGGCCTGCAAAGAAACTGCGTTTCACAGGCCTTTGGAAGAGATGTTCCCACTAGGCTGTAAGAGCACTGTGCAGAGCGAGTTGTTTCTCAGCTTCCCAAAGAGCTGGAAGCAAGATGCTGTGGGGCCCAACTCGCCCTTTGGAAAGAAGCCTGCACGTTGTGCCTTTCAGCTCTAGGGCAAAGTAGCACACCCAGAGCAGAAGTCCTACTTCAGCCAGATCAGGCCTGCAAAGAAACTGCGTTTCACAGGCCTTTGGAAGAGATGTTCCCGGTAGGCTGTAAGAGCACTATGCAGAGCGAGTTGTTCTTTAGCTTCCCAAAGAGCTGGAAGCAAGATGCTGTGGGGCCCAACTCGCCCTTTGGAAAGAAGCCTGCACGTTGTGGCTTTCAGCTCTAGGGCAAAGTAGCACACCCAGAGCAGAAGTCCTACTTCAGCCAGATCAGGCCTGCAAAGAAACTGCGTTTCACAGGCCTTTGGAAGAGATGTTCCCGGTAGGCTGTAAGAGCACTGTGCAGAGCGAGTGGTTTCTTAGCTTCCCAAAGAGCTGGAAGCAAGATGCTGTGGGGCCCAACTCGCCCTTTGGAAAGAAGCCTGCACGTTTTGCCTTTCAGCTCTAGGGCAAAGTAGCACACCCAGAGCAGAAGTCCTACTTCAGCCAGATCAGGCCTGCAAAGAAACTGCGTTTCACAGGCCTTTGGAAGAGATGTTCCCGGTAGGCTGTAAGAGCACTGTGCAGAGCGAGTGGTTTCTTAGCTTCCCAAAGAGCTGGAAGCAAGATGCTGTGGGGCCCAACTCGCCCTTTGGAAAGAAGCCTGCACGTTGTGGCTTTCAGCTCTAGGGCAAAGTAGCACACCCAGAGCAGAAGTCCTACTTCAGCCAGATCAGGCCTGCAAAGAAACTGCGTTTCACAGGCCTTTGGAAGAGATGTTCCCGGTAGGCTGTAAGAGCACTGTGCAGAGCGAGTTGGTTCTCAGCTTCCCAAAGAGCTGGAAGCAAGATGCTGTGGGGCCCAACTCGCCCTTTGGAAAGAAGCCTGCACGTTGTGGCTTTCAGCTCTAGGGCAAAGTAGCACACCCAGAGCAGAAGTCCTACTTCAGCCAGATCAGGCCTGCAAAGAAACTGCGTTTCACAGGCCTTTGGAAGAGATGTTCCCGGTAGGCTGTAAGAGCACTGTGCAGAGCGAGTGGTTTCTTAGCTTCCCAAAGAGCTGGAAGCAAGATGCTGTGGGGCCCAACTCGCCCTTTGGAAAGAAGCCTGCACGTTTTGCCTTTCAGCTCTAGGGCAAAGTAGCACACCCAGAGCAGAAGTCCTACTTCAGCCAGATCAGGCCTGCAAAGAAACTGCGTTTCACAGGCCTTTGGAAGAGATGTTCCCGGTAGGCTGTAAGAGCACTGTGCAGAGCGAGTGGTTTCTTAGCTTCCCAAAGAGCTGGAAGCAAGATGCTGTGGGGCCCAACTCGCCCTTTGGAAAGAAGCCTGCACGTTGTGCCTTTCAGCTCTAGGGCAAAGTAGCATACCCAGAGCAGAAGTCCTACTTCAGCCAGATCAGGCCTGCAAAGAAACTGCGTTTCACAGGCCTTTGGAAGAGATGTTCCCGGTAGGCTGTAAGAGCACTGTGCAGAGCGAGTTGTTTCTCAGCTTCCCAAAGAGCTGGAAGCAAGATGCTGTGGGGCCCAACTCGCCCTTTGGAAAGAAGCCTGCACGTTGTGCCTTTCAGCTCTAGGGCAAAGTAGCACACCCAGAGCAGAAGTCCTACTTCAGCCAGATCAGGCCTGCAAAGAAACTGCGTTTCACAGGCCTTTGGAAGAGATGTTCCCGGTAGGCTGTAAGAGCACTGTGCAGAGCGAGTGGTTTCTTAGCTTCCCAAAGAGCTGGAAGCAAGATGCTGTGGGGCCCAACTCGCCCTTTGGAAAGAAGCCTGCACGTTGTGCCTTTCAGCTCTAGGGCAAAGTAGCACACCCAGAGCAGAAGTCCTACTTCAGCCAGATCAGGCCTGCAAAGAAACTGCGTTTCACAGGCCTTTGGAAGAGATGTTCCCGGTAGGCTGTAAGAGCACTGTGCAGAGCGAGTTGTTTCTTAGCTTCCCAAAGAGCTGGAAGCAAGATGCTGTGGGGCCCAACTCGCCCTTTGGAAAGAAGCCTGCACGTTGTGCCTTTCAGCTCTAGGGCAAAGTAGCACACCCAGAGCAGAAGTCCTACTTCAGCCAGGTCAGGCCTGCAAAGAAACTGCGTTTCACAGGCCTTTGGAAGAGATGTTCCCGGTAGGCTGTAAGAGCACTGTGCAGAGCGAGTTGTTTCTTAGCTTCCCAAAGAGCTGGAAGCAAGATGCTGTGGGGCCCAACTCGCCCTTTGGAAAGAAGCCTGCACGTTGTGCCTTTCAGCTCTAGGGCAAAGTAGCACACCCAGAGCAGAAGTCCTACTTCAGCCAGATCAGGCCTGCAAAGAAACTGCGTTTCACAGGCCTTTGGAAGAGATGTTCCCGGTAGGCTGTAAGAGCACTGTGCAGAGCGAGTTGTTTCTTAGCTTCCCAAAGAGCTGGAAGCAAGATGCTGTGGGGCCCAACTCGCCCTTTGGAAAGAAGCCTGCACGTTGTGCCTTTCAGCTCTAGGGCAAAGTAGCACACCCAGAGCAGAAGTCCTACTTCAGCCAGATCAGGCCTGCAAAGAAACTGCGTTTCACAGGCCTTTGGAAGAGATGTTCCCGGTAGGCTGTAAGAGCACTGTGCAGAGCGAGTTGTTTCTTAGCTTCCCAAAGAGCTGGAAGCAAGATGCTGTGGGGCCCAACTCGCCCTTTGGAAAGAAGCCTGCACGTTGTGCCTTTCAGCTCTAGGGCAAAGTAGCACACCCAGAGCAGAAGTCCTACTTCAGCCAGATCAGGCCTGCAAAGAAACTGCGTTTCACAGGCCTTTGGAAGAGATGTTCCCGGTAGGCTGTAAGAGCACTGTGCAGAGCGAGTTGTTTCTTAGCTTCCCAAAGAGCTGGAAGCAAGATGCTGTGGGGCCCAACTCGCCCTTTGGAAAGAAGCCTGCACGTTGTGCCTTTCAGCTCTAGGGCAAAGTAGCACACCCAGAGCAGAAGTCCTACTTCAGCCAGATCAGGCCTGCAAAGAAACTGCGTTTCACAGGCCTTTGGAAGAGATGTTCCCGGTAGGCTGTAAGAGCACTGTGCAGAGCGAGTTGTTTCTTAGCTTCCCAAAGAGCTGGAAGCAAGATGCTGTGGGGCCCAACTCGCCCTTTGGAAAGAAGCCTGCACGTTGTGCCTTTCAGCTCTAGGGCAAAGTAGCACACCCAGAGCAGAAGTCCTACTTCAGCCAGATCAGGCCTGCAAAGAAACTGCGTTTCACAGGCCTTTGGAAGAGATGTTCCCGGTAGGCTGTAAGAGCACTGTGCAGAGCGAGTTGTTTCTTAGCTTCCCAAAGAGCTGGAAGCAAGATGCTGTGGGGCCCAACTCGCCCTTTGGAAAGAAGCCTGCACGTTGTGCCTTTCAGCTCTAGGGCAAAGTAGCACACCCAGAGCAGAAGTCCTACTTCAGCCAGATCAGGCCTGCAAAGAAACTGCGTTTCACAGGCCTTTGGAAGAGATGTTCCCGGTAGGCTGTAAGAGCACTGTGCAGAGCGAGTTGTTTCTTAGCTTCCCAAAGAGCTGGAAGCAAGATGCTGTGGGGCCCAACTCGCCCTTTGGAAAGAAGCCTGCACGTTGTGCCTTTCAGCTCTAGGGCAAAGTAGCACACCCAGAGCAGAAGTCCTACTTCAGCCAGATCAGGCCTGCAAAGAAACTGCGTTTCACAGGCCTTTGGAAGAGATGTTCCCGGTAGGCTGTAAGAGCACTGTGCAGAGCGAGTTGTTTCTTAGCTTCCCAAAGAGCTGGAAGCAAGATGCTGTGGGGCCCAACTCGCCCTTTGGAAAGAAGCCTGCACGTTGTGCCTTTCAGCTCTAGGGCAAAGTAGCACACCCAGAGCAGAAGTCCTACTTCAGCCAGATCAGGCCTGCAAAGAAACTGCGTTTCACAGGCCTTTGGAAGAGATGTTCCCGGTAGGCTGTAAGAGCACTGTGCAGAGCGAGTTGTTTCTTAGCTTCCCAAAGAGCTGGAAGCAAGATGCTGTGGGGCCCAACTCGCCCTTTGGAAAGAAGCCTGCACGTTGTGCCTTTCAGCTCTAGGGCAAAGTAGCACACCCAGAGCAGAAGTCCTACTTCAGCCAGATCAGGCCTGCAAAGAAACTGCGTTTCACAGGCCTTTGGAAGAGATGTTCCCGGTAGGCTGTAAGAGCACTGTGCAGAGCGAGTTGTTTCTTAGCTTCCCAAAGAGCTGGAAGCAAGATGCTGTGGGGCCCAACTCGCCCTTTGGAAAGAAGCCTGCACGTTGTGCCTTTCAGCTCTAGGGCAAAGTAGCACACCCAGAGCAGAAGTCCTACTTCAGCCAGATCAGGCCTGCAAAGAAACTGCGTTTCACAGGCCTTTGGAAGAGATGTTCCCGGTAGGCTGTAAGAGCACTGTGCAGAGCGAGTTGTTTCTTAGCTTCCCAAAGAGCTGGAAGCAAGATGCTGTGGGGCCCAACTCGCCCTTTGGAAAGAAGCCTGCACGTTGTGCCTTTCAGCTCTAGGGCAAAGTAGCACACCCAGAGCAGAAGTCCTACTTCAGCCAGATCAGGCCTGCAAAGAAACTGCGTTTCACAGGCCTTTGGAAGAGATGTTCCCACTAGGCTGTAAGAGCACTGTGCAGAGCGAGTTGTTTCTTAGCTTCCCAAAGAGCTGGAAGCAAGATGCTGTGGGGCCCAACTCGCCCTTTGGAAAGAAGCCTGCACGTTGTGGCTTTCAGCTCTAGGGCAAAGTAGCACACCCAGAGCAGAAGTCCTACTTCAGCCAGATCAGGCCTGCAAAGAAACTGCATTTCACAGGCCTTTGGAAGACATGTTCCCGGTAGGCTGTAAGAGCACTGTGCAGAGCGAGTTGTTTCTTAGCTTCCCAAAGAGCTGGAAGCAAGATGCTGTGGGGCCCAACTCGCCCTTTGGAAAGAAGCCTGCACGTTGTGGCTTTCAGCTCTAGGGCAAAGTAGCACACCCAGAGCAGAAGTCCTACTTCAGCCAGATCAGGCCTGCAAAGAAACTGCGTTTCACAGGCCTTTGGAAGAGATGTTCCCACTAGGCTGTAAGAGCACTGTGCAGAGCGAGTTGTTTCTCAGCTTCCCAAAGAGCTGGAAGCAAGATGCTGTGGGGCCCAACTCGCCCTTTGGAAAGAAGCCTGCACGTTGTGCCTTTCAGCTCTAGGGCAAAGTAGCACACCCAGAGCAGAAGTCCTACTTCAGCCAGATCAGGCCTGCAAAGAAACTGCGTTTCACAGGCCTTTGGAAGAGATGTTCCCGGTAGGCTGTAAGAGCACTATGCAGAGCGAGTTGTTCTTTAGCTTCCCAAAGAGCTGGAAGCAAGATGCTGTGGGGCCCAACTCGCCCTTTGGAAAGAAGCCTGCACGTTGTGGCTTTCAGCTCTAGGGCAAAGTAGCACACCCAGAGCAGAAGTCCTACTTCAGCCAGATCAGGCCTGCAAAGAAACTGCGTTTCACAGGTCTTTGGAAGAGATGTTCCCGGTAGGCTGTAAGAGCACTGTGCAGAGCGAGTGGTTTCTTAGCTTCCCAAAGAGCTGGAAGCAAGATGCTGTGGGGCCCAACTCGCCCTTTGGAAAGAAGCCTGCACGTTTTGCCTTTCAGCTCTAGGGCAAAGTAGCACACCCAGAGCAGAAGTCCTACTTCAGCCAGATCAGGCCTGCAAAGAAACTGCGTTTCACAGGCCTTTGGAAGAGATGTTCCCGGTAGGCTGTAAGAGCACTGTGCAGAGCGAGTGGTTTCTTAGCTTCCCAAAGAGCTGGAAGCAAGATGCTGTGGGGCCCAACTCGCCCTTTGGAAAGAAGCCTGCACGTTGTGGCTTTCAGCTCTAGGGCAAAGTAGCACACCCAGAGCAGAAGTCCTACTTCAGCCAGATCAGGCCTGCAAAGAAACTGCGTTTCACAGGCCTTTGGAAGAGATGTTCCCGGTAGGCTGTAAGAGCACTGTGCAGAGCGAGTTGGTTCTCAGCTTCCCAAAGAGCTGGAAGCAAGATGCTGTGGGGCCCAACTCGCCCTTTGGAAAGAAGCCTGCACGTTGTGGCTTTCAGCTCTAGGGCAAAGTAGCACACCCAGAGCAGAAGTCCTACTTCAGCCAGATCAGGCCTGCAAAGAAACTGCGTTTCACAGGCCTTTGGAAGAGATGTTCCCGGTAGGCTGTAAGAGCACTGTGCAGAGCGAGTGGTTTCTTAGCTTCCCAAAGAGCTGGAAGCAAGATGCTGTGGGGCCCAACTCGCCCTTTGGAAAGAAGCCTGCACGTTTTGCCTTTCAGCTCTAGGGCAAAGTAGCACACCCAGAGCAGAAGTCCTACTTCAGCCAGATCAGGCCTGCAAAGAAACTGCGTTTCACAGGCCTTTGGAAGAGATGTTCCCGGTAGGCTGTAAGAGCACTGTGCAGAGCGAGTGGTTTCTTAGCTTCCCAAAGAGCTGGAAGCAAGATGCTGTGGGGCCCAACTCGCCCTTTGGAAAGAAGCCTGCACGTTGTGCCTTTCAGCTCTAGGGCAAAGTAGCATACCCAGAGCAGAAGTCCTACTTCAGCCAGATCAGGCCTGCAAAGAAACTGCGTTTCACAGGCCTTTGGAAGAGATGTTCCCGGTAGGCTGTAAGAGCACTGTGCAGAGCGAGTTGTTTCTCAGCTTCCCAAAGAGCTGGAAGCAAGATGCTGTGGGGCCCAACTCGCCCTTTGGAAAGAAGCCTGCACGTTGTGCCTTTCAGCTCTAGGGCAAAGTAGCACACCCAGAGCAGAAGTCCTACTTCAGCCAGATCAGGCCTGCAAAGAAACTGCGTTTCACAGGCCTTTGGAAGAGATGTTCCCGGTAGGCTGTAAGAGCACTGTGCAGAGCGAGTGGTTTCTTAGCTTCCCAAAGAGCTGGAAGCAAGATGCTGTGGGGCCCAACTCGCCCTTTGGAAAGAAGCCTGCACGTTGTGCCTTTCAGCTCTAGGGCAAAGTAGCACACCCAGAGCAGAAGTCCTACTTCAGCCAGATCAGGCCTGCAAAGAAACTGCGTTTCACAGGCCTTTGGAAGAGATGTTCCCGGTAGGCTGTAAGAGCACTGTGCAGAGCGAGTTGTTTCTTAGCTTCCCAAAGAGCTGGAAGCAAGATGCTGTGGGGCCCAACTCGCCCTTTGGAAAGAAGCCTGCACGTTGTGCCTTTCAGCTCTAGGGCAAAGTAGCACACCCAGAGCAGAAGTCCTACTTCAGCCAGATCAGGCCTGCAAAGAAACTGCGTTTCACAGGCCTTTGGAAGAGATGTTCCCGGTAGGCTGTAAGAGCACTGTGCAGAGCGAGTTGTTTCTTAGCTTCCCAAAGAGCTGGAAGCAAGATGCTGTGGGGCCCAACTCGCCCTTTGGAAAGAAGCCTGCACGTTGTGCCTTTCAGCTCTAGGGCAAAGTAGCACACCCAGAGCAGAAGTCCTACTTCAGCCAGATCAGGTCTGCAAAGAAACTGCGTTTCACAGGCCTTTGGAAGAGATGTTCCCACTAGGCTGTAAGAGCACTGTGCAGAGCGAGTTGTTTCTTAGCTTCCCAAAGAGCTGGAAGCAAGATGCTGTGGGGCCCAACTCGCCCTTTGGAAAGAAGCCTGCACGTTGTGCCTTTCAGCTCTAGGGCAAAGTAGCACACCCAGAGCAGAAGTCCTACTTCAGCCAGATCAGGCCTGCAAAGAAACTGCGTTTCACAGGCCTTTGGAAGAGATGTTCCCGGTAGGCTGTAAGAGCACTGTGCAGAGCGAGTTGTTTCTTAGCTTCCCAAAGAGCTGGAAGCAAGATGCTGTGGGGCCCAACTCGCCCTTTGGAAAGAAGCCTGCACGTTGTGCCTTTCAGCTCTAGGGCAAAGTAGCACACCCAGAGCAGAAGTCCTACTTCAGCCAGGTCAGGCCTGCAAAGAAACTGCGTTTCACAGGCCTTTGGAAGAGATGTTCCCGGTAGGCTGTAAGAGCACTGTGCAGAGCGAGTGGTTTCTTAGCTTCCCAAAGAGCTGGAAGCAAGATGCTGTGGGGCCCAACTCGCCCTTTGGAAAGAAGCCTGCACGTTGTGCCTTTCAGCTCTAGGGCAAAGTAGCACACCCAGAGCAGAAGTCCTACTTCAGCCAGATCAGGCCTGCAAAGAAACTGCGTTTCACAGGCCTTTGGAAGAGATGTTCCCGGTAGGCTGTAAGAGCACTGTGCAGAGCGAGTTGTTTCTTAGCTTCCCAAAGAGCTGGAAGCAAGATGCTGTGGGGCCCAACTCGCCCTTTGGAAAGAAGCCTGCACGTTGTGCCTTTCAGCTCTAGGGCAAAGTAGCACACCCAGAGCAGAAGTCCTACTTCAGCCAGATCAGGCCTGCAAAGAAACTGCGTTTCACAGGCCTTTGGAAGAGATGTTCCCGGTAGGCTGTAAGAGCACTGTGCGGAGCGAGTTGTTTCTTAGCTTCCCAAAGAGCTGGAAGCAAGATGCTGTGGGGCCCAACTCGACCTTTGGAAAGAAGCCTGCACTTTGTGCCTTTCAGCTCTAGGGCAATGTAGCACACCCAGAGCAGAAGTCCTACTTCAGCCAGATCAGGCCTGCAAAGAAACTGCATTTCACAGGCCTTTGGAAGAGATGTTCCCGGTAGGCTGTAAGAGCACTGTGCAGAGCGAGTTGTTTCTTAGCTTCCCAAAGAGCTGGAAGCAAGATGCTGTGGGGCCCAACTCGCCCTTTGGAAAGAAGCCTGCACGTTTTGCCTTTCAGCTCTAGGGCAAAGTAGCACACCCAGAGCAGAAGTCCTACTTCAGCCAGATCAGGCCTGCAAAGAAACTGCGTTTCACAGGCCTTTGGAAGAGATGTTCCCGGTAGGCTGTAAGAGCACTGTGCAGAGCGAGTTGTTTCTTAGCTTCCCGAAGAGCTGGAAGCAAGATGCTGTGGGGCCCAACTCGCCCTTTGGAAAGAAGCCTGCACGTTGTGGCTTTCAGCTCTAGGGCAAAGTAGCACACCCAGAGCAGAAGTCCTACTTCAGCCAGATCAGGCCTGCAAAGAAACTGCGTTTCACAGGCCTTTGGAAGAGATGTTCCCGGTAGGCTGTAAGAGCACTGTGCAGAGCGAGTTGTTTCTTAGCTTCCCAAAGAGCTGGAAGCAAGATGCTGTGGGGCCCAACTCGCCCTTTGGAAAGAAGCCTGCACGTTGTGCCTTTCAGCTCTAGGGCAAAGTAGCACACCCAGAGCAGAAGTCCTACTTCAGCCAGATCAGGCCTGCAAAGAAACTGCGTTTCACAGGCCTTTGGAAGAGATGTTCCCGGTAGGCTGTAAGAGCACTGTGCAGAGCGAGTGGTTTCTTAGCTTCCCAAAGAGCTGGAAGCAAGATGCTGTGGGGCCCAACTCGCCCTTTGGAAAGAAGCCTGCACGTTGTGCCTTTCAGCTCTAGGGCAAAGTAGCATACCCAGAGCAGAAGTCCTACTTCAGCCAGATCAGGCCTGCAAAGAAACTGCGTTTCACAGGCCTTTGGAAGAGATGTTCCCGGTAGGCTGTAAGAGCACTGTGCAGAGCGAGTTGTTTCTCAGCTTCCCAAAGAGCTGGAAGCAAGATGCTGTGGGGCCCAACTCGCCCTTTGGAAAGAAGCCTGCACGTTGTGCCTTTCAGCTCTAGGGCAAAGTAGCACACCCAGAGCAGAAGTCCTACTTCAGCGAGATCAGGCCTGCAAAGAAACTGCGTTTCACAGGCCTTTGGAAGAGATGTTCCCGGTAGGCTGTAAGAGCACTGTGCAGAGCGAGTTGTTTCTTAGCTTCCCAAAGAGCTGGAAGCAAGATGCTGTGGGGCCCAACTCGCCCTTTGGAAAGAAGCCTGCACGTTGTGCCTTTCAGCTCTAGGGCAAAGTAGCACACCCAGAGCAGAAGTCCTACTTCAGCCAGATCAGGCCTGCAAAGAAACTGCGTTTCACAGGCCTTTGGAAGAGATGTTCCCGGTAGGCTGTAAGAGCACTGTGCAGAGCGAGTTGTTTCTTAGCTTCCCAAAGAGCTGGAAGCAAGATGCTGTGGGGCCCAACTCGCCCTTTGGAAAGAAGCCTGCACGTTGTGCCTTTCAGCTCTAGGGCAAAGTAGCACACCCAGAGCAGAAGTCCTACTTCAGCCAGATCAGGCCTGCAAAGAAACTGCGTTTCACAGGCCTTTGGAAGAGATGTTCCCGGTAGGCTGTAAGAGCACTGTGCAGAGCGAGTTGTTTCTTAGCTTCCCAAAGAGCTGGAAGCAAGATGCTGTGGGGCCCAACTCGCCCTTTGGAAAGAAGCCTGCACGTTGTGCCTTTCAGCTCTAGGGCAAAGTAGCACACCCAGAGCAGAAGTCCTACTTCAGCCAGATCAGGCCTGCAAAGAAACTGCGTTTCACAGGCCTTTGGAAGAGATGTTCCCACTAGGCTGTAAGAGCACTGTGCAGAGCGAGTTGTTTCTTAGCTTCCCAAAGAGCTGGAAGCAAGATGCTGTGGGGCCCAACTCGCCCTTTGGAAAGAAGCCTGCACGTTGTGCCTTTCAGCTCTAGGGCAAAGTAGCACACCCAGAGCAGAAGTCCTACTTCAGCCAGATCAGGCCTGCAAAGAAACTGCGTTTCACAGGCCTTTGGAAGAGATGTTCCCGGTAGGCTGTAAGAGCACTGTGCAGAGCGAGTTGTTTCTTAGCTTCCCAAAGAGCTGGAAGCAAGATGCTGTGGGGCCCAACTCGCCCTTTGGAAAGAAGCCTGCACGTTGTGCCTTTCAGCTCTAGGGCAAAGTAGCACACCCAGAGCAGAAGTCCTACTTCAGCCAGGTCAGTCCTGCAAAGAAACTGCGTTTCACAGGCCTTTGGAAGAGATGTTCCCGGTAGGCTGTAAGAGCACTGTGCAGAGCGAGTTGTTTCTTAGCTTCCCAAAGAGCTGGAAGCAAGATGCTGTGGGGCCCAACTCGCCCTTTGGAAAGAAGCCTGCACGTTGTGCCTTTCAGCTCTAGGGCAAAGTAGCACACCCAGAGCAGAAGTCCTACTTCAGCCAGGTCAGGCCTGCAAAGAAACTGCGTTTCACAGGCCTTTGGAAGAGATGTTCCCGGTAGACTGTAAGAGCACTGTGCAGAGCGAGTTCTTTCTTAGCTTCCCAAAGAGCTGGAAGCAAGATGCTGTGGGGCCCAACTCGCCCTTTGGAAAGAAGCCTGCACGTTGTGCCTTTCAGCTCTAGGGCAAAGTAGCACACCCAGAGCAGAAGTCCTACTTCAGCCAGATCAGGCCTGCAAAGAAACTGCGTTTCACAGGCCTTTGGAAGAGATGTTCCCGGTAGGCTGTAAGAGCACTGTGCAGAGCGAGTTGTTTCTTAGCTTCCCAAAGAGCTGGAAGCAAGATGCTGTGGGGCCCAACTCGCCCTTTGGAAAGAAGCCTGCACGTTGTGCCTTTCAGCTCTAGGGCAAAGTAGCACACCCAGAGCAGAAGTCCTACTTCAGCCAGATCAGGCCTGCAAAGAAACTGCGTTTCACAGGCCTTTGGAAGAGATGTTCCCGGTAGGCTGTAAGAGCACTGTGCAGAGCGAGTTGTTTCTTAGCTTCCCAAAGAGCTGGAAGCAAGATGCTGTGAGGCCCAACTCGCCCTTTGGAAAGAAGCCTGCACGTTGTGCCTTTCAGCTCTAGGGCAAAGTAGCACACCCAGAGCAGAAGTCCTACTTCAGCCAGATCAGGCCTGCAAAGAAACTGCGTTTCACAGGCCTTTCGAAGAGATGTTCCCGGTAGGCTGTAAGAGCACTGTGCAGAGCGAGTTGTTTCTTAGCTTCCCAAAGAGCTGGAAGCAAGATGCTGTGGGGCCCAACTCGCCCTTTGGAAAGAAGCCTGCACGTTGTGCCTTTCAGCTCTAGGGCAAAGTAGCACACCCAGAGCAGAAGTCCTACTTCAGCCAGATCAGGCCTGCAAAGAAACTGCGTTTCACAGGCCTTTGGAAGACATGTTCCCGGTAGGCTGTAAGAGCACTGTGCAGAGCGAGTGGTTTCTTAGCTTCCCAAAGAGCTGGAAGCAAGATGCTGTGGGGCCCAACTCGCCCTTTGGAAAGAAGCCTGAACGTTGTGCGTTTCAGCTCTAGGGCAAAGTAGCATACCCAGAGCAGAAGTCCTACTTCAGCCAGATCAGGCCTGCAAAGAAACTGCGTTTCACAGGCCTTTGGAAGAGATGTTCCCAGTAGGCTGTAAGAGCACTGTGCAGAGCGAGTTGTTTCTCAGCTTCCCAAAGAGCTGGAAGCAAGATGCTGTGGGGCCCAACTCGCCCTTTGGAAAGAAGCCTGCACGTTGTGCCTTTCAGCTCTAGGGCAAAGTAGCACACCCAGAGCAGAAGTCCTACTTCAGCCAGATCAGGCCTGCAAAGAAACTGCGTTTCACAGGCCTTTGGAAGAGATGTTCCCGGTAGGCTGTAAGAGCACTGTGCAGAGCGAGTTGTTTCTTAGCTTCCCAAAGAGCTGGAAGCAAGATGCTGTGGGGCCCAACTCGACCTTTGGAAAGAAGCCTGCACGTTGTGGCTTTCAGCTCTAGGGCAAAGTAGCACACCCAGAGCAGAAGTCCTACTTCAGCCAGATCAGGCCTGCAAAGAAACTGCGTTTCACAGGCCTTTGGAAGAGATGTTCCCGGTAGGCTGTAAGAGCACTGTGCAGAGCGAGTGGTTTCTTAGCTTCCCAAAGAGCTGGAAGCAAGATGCTGTGGGGCCCAACTCGCCCTTTGGAAAGAAGCCTGCACGTTGTGCCTTTCAGCTCTAGGGCAAAGTAGCACACCCAGAGCAGAAGTCCTACTTCAGCCAGATCAGGCCTGCAAAGAAACTGCGTTTCACAGGCCTTTGGAAGAGATGTTCCCGGTAGGCTGTAAGAGCACTGTGCAGAGCGAGTTGTTTCTTAGCTTCCCAAAGAGCTGGAAGCAAGATGCTGTGGGGCCCAACTCGCCCTTTGGAAAGAAGCCTGCACGTTGTGCCTTTCAGCTCTAGGGCAAAGTAGCACACCCAGAGCAGAAGTCCTACTTCAGCCAGATCAGGCCTGCAAAGAAACTGCGTTTCACAGGCCTTTGGAAGAGATGTTCCCGGTAGGCTGTAAGAGCACTGTGCAGAGCGAGTTGTTTCTTAGCTTCCCAAAGAGCTGGAAGCAAGATGCTGTGGGGCCCAACTCGCCCTTTGGAAAGAAGCCTGCACGTTGTGCCTTTCAGCTCTAGGGCAAAGTAGCACACCCAGAGCAGAAGTCCTACTTCAGCCAGATCAGGCCTGCAAAGAAACTGCGTTTCACAGGCCTTTGGAAGAGATGTTCCCGGTAGGCTGTAAGAGCACTGTGCAGAGCGAGTTGTTTCTCAGCTTCCCAAAGAGCTGGAAGCAAGATGCTGTGGGGCCCAACTCGCCCTTTGGAAAGAAGCCTGCACGTTGTGCCTTTCAGCTCTAGGGCAAAGTAGCACACCCAGAGCAGAAGTCCTACTTCAGCCAGATCAGGCCTGCAAAGAAACTGCGTTTCACAGGCCTTTGGAAGAGATGTTCCCGGTAGGCTGTAAGAGCACTGTGCAGAGCGAGTGGTTTCTTAGCTTCCCAAAGAGCTGGAAGCAAGATGCTGTGGGGCCCAACTCGCCCTTTGGAAAGAAGCCTGCACGTTGTGCCTTTCAGCTCTAGGGCAAAGTAGCACACCCAGAGCAGAAGTCCTACTTCAGCCAGATCAGGCCTGCAAAGAAACTGCGTTTCACAGGCCTTTGGAAGAGATGTTCCCGGTAGGCTGTAAGAGCACTGTGCAGAGCGAGTTGTTTCTTAGCTTCCCAAAGAGCTGGAAGCAAGATGCTGTGGGGCCCAACTCGACCTTTGGAAAGAAGCCTGCACGTTGTGGCTTTCAGCTCTAGGGCAAAGTAGCACACCCAGAGCAGAAGTCCTACTTCAGCCAGATCAGGCCTGCAAAGAAACTGCGTTTCACAGGCCTTTGGAAGAGATGTTCCCGGTAGGCTGTAAGAGCACTGTGCAGAGCGAGTGGTTTCTTAGCTTCCCAAAGAGCTGGAAGCAAGATGCTGTGGGGCCCAACTCGCCCTTTGGAAAGAAGCCTGCACGTTGTGCCTTTCAGCTCTAGGGCAAAGTAGCACACCCAGAGCAGAAGTCCTACTTCAGCCAGATCAGGCCTGCAAAGAAACTGCGTTTCACAGGCCTTTGGAAGAGATGTTCCCGGTAGGCTGTAAGAGCACTGTGCAGAGCGAGTTGTTTCTTAGCTTCCCAAAGAGCTGGAAGCAAGATGCTGTGGGGCCCAACTCGCCCTTTGGAAAGAAGCCTGCACGTTGTGCCTTTCAGCTCTAGGGCAAAGTAGCACACCCAGAGCAGAAGTCCTACTTCAGCCAGATCAGGCCTGCAAAGAAACTGCGTTTCACAGGCCTTTGGAAGAGATGTTCCCGGTAGGCTGTAAGAGCACTGTGCAGAGCGAGTTGTTTCTTAGCTTCCCAAAGAGCTGGAAGCAAGATGCTGTGGGGCCCAACTCGCCCTTTGGAAAGAAGCCTGCACGTTGTGCCTTTCAGCTCTAGGGCAAAGTAGCACACCCAGAGCAGAAGTCCTACTTCAGCCAGATCAGGCCTGCAAAGAAACTGCGTTTCACAGGCCTTTGGAAGAGATGTTCCCAGTAGGCTGTAAGAGCACTGTGCAGAGCGAGTTGTTTCTCAGCTTCCCAAAGAGCTGGAAGCAAGATGCTGTGGGGCCCAACTCGCCCTTTGGAAAGAAGCCTGCACGTTGTGCCTTTCAGCTCTAGGGCAAAGTAGCACACCCAGAGCAGAAGTCCTACTTCAGCCAGATCAGGCCTGCAAAGAAACTGCGTTTCACAGGCCTTTGGAAGAGATGTTCCCGGTAGGCTGTAAGAGCACTGTGCAGAGCGAGTTGTTTCTTAGCTTCCCAAAGAGCTGGAAGCAAGATGCTGTGGGGCCCAACTCGCCCTTAGGAAAGAAGCCTGCACGTTGTGCCTTTCAGCTCTAGGGCAAAGTAGCACACCCAGAGCAGAAGTCCTACTTCAGCCAGATCAGGCCTGCAAAGAAACTGCGTTTCACAGGCCTTTGGAAGAGATGTTCCCGGTAGGCTGTAAGAGCACTGTGCAGAGCGAGTTGTTTCTTAGCTTCCCAAAGAGCTGGAAGCAAGATGCTGTGGGGCCCAACTCGCCCTTTAGAAAGAAGCCTGCACGTTGTGCCTTTCAGCTCTAGGGCAAAGTAGCACACCCAGAGCAGAAGTCCTACTTCAGCCAGATCAGGCCTGCAAAGAAACTGCGTTTCACAGGCCTTTGGAAGAGATGTTGCCACTAGGCTGTAAGAGCACTGTGCAGAGCGAGTTGTTTCTTAGCTTCCCAAAGAGCTGGAAGCAAGATGCTGTGGGGCCCAACTCGCCCTTTGGAAAGAAGCCTGCACGTTGTGCCTTTCAGCTCTAGGGCAAAGTAGCACACCCAGAGCAGAAGTCCTACTTCAGCCAGATCAGGCCTGCAAAGAAACTGCGTTTCACAGGCCTTTGGAAGAGATGTTCCCGGTAGGCTGTAAGAGCACTGTGCGGAGCGAGTTGTTTCTTAGCTTCCCAAAGAGCTGGAAGCAAGATGCTGTGGGGCCCAACTCGCCCTTTGGAAAGAAGCCTGCACTTTGTGCCTTTCAGCTCTAGGGCAACGTAGCACACCCAGAGCAGAAGTCCTACTTCAGCCAGATCAGGCCTGCAAAGAAACTGCGTTTCACAGGCCTTTGGAAGAGATGTTCCCGGTAGGCTGTAAGAGCACTGTGCAGAGCGAGTTGTTTCTTAGCTTCCCAAAGAGCTGGAAGCAAGATGCTGTGGGGCCCAACTCGCCCTTTGGAAAGAAGCCTGCACGTTGTGGCTTTCAGCTCTAGGGCAAAGTAGCACACCCAGAGCAGAAGTCCTACTTCAGCCAGATCAGGCCTGCAAAGAAACTGCGTTTCACAGGCCTTTGGAAGAGATGTTCCCGGTAGGCTGTAAGAGCACTGTGCAGAGCGAGTTGTTTCTTAGCTTCCCAAAGAGCTGGAAGCAAGATGCTGTGGGGCCCAACTCGCCCTTTGGAAAGAAGCCTGCACGTTGTGCCTTTCAGCTCTAGGGCAAAGTAGCACACCCAGAGCAGAAGTCCTACTTCAGCCAGATCAGGCCTGCAAAGAAACTGCGTTTCACAGGCCTTTGGAAGAGATGTTCCCACTAGGCTGTAAGAGCACTGTGCAGAGCGAGTTGTTTCTTAGCTTCCCAAAGAGCTGGAAGCAAGATGCTGTGGGGCCCAACTCGCCCTTTGGAAAGAAGCCTGCACGTTGTGCCTTTCAGCTCTAGGGCAAAGTAGCACACCCAGAGCAGAAGTCCTACTTCAGCCAGATCAGGCCTGCAAAGAAACTGCGTTTCACAGGCCTTTGGAAGAGATGTTCCCGGTAGGCTGTAAGAGCACTGTGCAGAGCGAGTTGTTTCTTAGCTTCCCAAAGAGCTGGAAGCAAGATGCTGTGGGGCCCAACTCGCCCTTTGGAAAGAAGCCTGCACGTTGTGCCTTTCAGCTCTAGGGCAAAGTAGCACACCCAGAGCAGAAGTCCTACTTCAGCCAGATCAGGCCTGCAAAGAAACTGCGTTTCACAGGCCTTTGGAAGAGATGTTCCCGGTAGGCTGTAAGAGCACTGTGCAGAGCGAGTTGTTTCTTAGCTTCCCAAAGAGCTGGAAGCAAGATGCTGTGGGGCCCAACTCGCCCTTTGGAAAGAAGCCTGCACGTTGTGCCTTTCAGCTCTAGGGCAAAGTAGCACACCCAGAGCAGAAGTCCTACTTCAGCCAGATCAGGCCTGCAAAGAAACTGCGTTTCACAGGCCTTTGGAAGAGATGTTCCCGGTAGGCTGTAAGAGCACTGTGCAGAGCGAGTGGTTTCTTAGCTTCCCAAAGAGCTGGAAGCAAGATGCTGTGGGGCCCAACTCGCCCTTTGGAAAGAAGCCTGCACGTTGTGCCTTTCAGCTCTAGGGCAAAGTAGCACACCCAGAGCAGAAGTCCTACTTCAGCCAGATCAGGCCTGCAAAGAAACTGCGTTTCACAGGCCTTTGGAAGAGATGTTCCCACTAGGCTGTAAGAGCACTGTGCAGAGCGAGTTGTTTCTTAGCTTCCCAAAGAGCTGGAAGCAAGATGCTGTGGGGCCCAACTCGACCTTTGGAAAGAAGCCTGCACGTTGTGGCTTTCAGCTCTAGGGCAAAGTAGCACACCCAGAGCAGAAGTCCTACTTCAGCCAGATCAGGCCTGCAAAGAAACTGCGTTTCACAGGCCTTTGGAAGAGATGTTCCCGGTAGGCTGTAAGAGCACTGTGCAGAGCGAGTGGTTTCTTAGCTTCCCAAAGAGCTGGAAGCAAGATGCTGTGGGGCCCAACTCGCCCTTTGGAAAGAAGCCTGCACGTTGTGCCTTTCAGCTCTAGGGCAAAGTAGCACACCCAGAGCAGAAGTCCTACTTCAGCCAGATCAGGCCTGCAAAGAAACTGCGTTTCACAGGCCTTTGGAAGAGATGTTCCCGGTAGGCTGTAAGAGCACTGTGCAGAGCGAGTTGTTTCTTAGCTTCCCAAAGAGCTGGAAGCAAGATGCTGTGGGGCCCAACTCGCCCTTTGGAAAGAAGCCTGCACGTTGTGCCTTTCAGCTCTAGGGCAAAGTAGCACACCCAGAGCAGAAGTCCTACTTCAGCCAGATCAGGCCTGCAAAGAAACTGCGTTTCACAGGCCTTTGGAAGAGATGTTCCCGGTAGGCTGTAAGAGCACTGTGCAGAGCGAGTTGTTTCTTAGCTTCCCAAAGAGCTGGAAGCAAGATGCTGTGGGGCCCAACTCGCCCTTTGGAAAGAAGCCTGCACGTTGTGCCTTTCAGCTCTAGGGCAAAGTAGCACACCCAGAGCAGAAGTCCTACTTCAGCCAGATCAGGCCTGCAAAGAAACTGCGTTTCACAGGCCTTTCGAAGAGATGTTCCCGGTAGGCTGTAAGAGCACTGTGCAGAGCGAGTTGTTTCTTAGCTTCCCAAAGAGCTGGAAGCAAGATGCTGTGGGGCCCAACTCGCCCATTGGAAAGAAGCCTGCACGTTGTGCCTTTCAGCTCTAGGGCAAAGTAGCACACCCAGAGCAGAAGTCCTACTTCAGCCAGATCAGGCCTGCAAAGAAACTGCGTTTCACAGGCCTTTGGAAGAGATGTTCCCGGTAGGCTGTAAGAGCACTGTGCAGAGCGAGTTGTTTCTTAGCTTCCCAAAGAGCTGGAAGCAAGATGCTGTGGGGCCCAACTCGCCCTTTGGAAAGAAGCCTGCACGTTGTGCCTTTCAGCTCTAGGGCAAAGTAGCACACCCAGAGCAGAAGTCCTACTTCAGCCAGGTCAGGCCTGCAAAGAAACTGCGTTTCACAGGCCTTTGGAAGAGATGTTCCCGGTAGGCTGTAAGAGCACTGTGCAGAGCGAGTTGTTTCTTAGCTTCCCAAAGAGCTGGAAGCAAGATGCTGTGGGGCCCAACTCGCCCTTTGGAAAGAAGCCTGCACGTTGTGCCTTTCAGCTCTAGGGCAAAGTAGCACACCCAGAGCAGAAGTCCTACTTCAGCCAGATCAGGCCTGCAAAGAAACTGCGTTTCACAGGCCTTTGGAAGACATGTTCCCAGTAGGCTGTAAGAGCACTGTGCAGAGCGAGTTGTTTCTTAGCTTCCCAAAGAGCTGGAAGCAAGATGCTGTGGGGCCCAACTCGCCCTTTGGAAAGAAGCCTGCACGTTGTGCCTTTCAGCTCTAGGGCAAAGTAGCACACCCAGAGCAGAAGTCCTACTTCAGCCAGATCAGGCCTGCAAAGAAACTGCGTTTCACAGGCCTTTGGAAGAGATGTTCCCGGTAGGCTGTAAGAGCACTGTGCAGAGCGAGTTGTTTCTTAGCTTCCCAAAGAGCTGGAAGCAAGATGCTGTGGGGCCCAACTCGCCCTTTGGAAAGAAGCCTGCACGTTGTGCCTTTCAGCTCTAGGGCAAAGTAGCACACCCAGAGCAGAAGTCCTACTTCAGCCAGATCAGGCCTGCAAAGAAACTGCGTTTCACAGGCCTTTGGAAGAGATGTTCCCACTAGGCTGTAAGAGCACTGTGCAGAGCGAGTTGTTTCTTAGCTTCCCAAAGAGCTGGAAGCAAGATGCTGTGGGGCCCAACTCGACCTTTGGAAAGAAGCCTGCACTTTGTGCCTTTCAGCTCTAGGGCTACGTAGCACACCCAGAGCAGAAGTCCTACTTCAGCCAGATCAGGCCTGCAAAGAATCTGCATTTCACAGGCCTTTGGAAGAGATGTTCCCGGTAGGCTGTAAGAGCACTGTGCAGAGCGAGTTGTTTCTTAGCTTCCCAAAGAGCTGGAAGCAAGATGCTGTGGGGCCCAACTCGCCCTTTGGAAAGAAGCCTGCACGTTGTGCCTTTCAGCTCTAGGGCCAAGTAGCACACCCAGAGCAGAAGTCCTACTTCAGCCAGATCAGGCCTGCAAAGAAACTGCGTTTCACAGGCCTTTGGAAGAGATGTTCCCGGTAGGCTGTAAGAGCACTGTGCAGAGCGAGTTGTTTCTTAGCTTCCCAAAGAGCTGGAAGCAAGATGCTGTGGCGCCCAACTCGCCCTTTGGAAAGAAGCCTGCACGTTGTGCCTTTCAGCTCTAGGGCAAAGTAGCACACCCAGAGCAGAAGTCCTACTTCAGCCAGATCAGGCCTGCAAAGAAACTGCGTTTCACAGGCCTTTGGAAGAGATGTTCCCACTAGGCTGTAAGAGCACTGTGCAGAGCGAGTGGTTTCTTAGCTTCCCAAAGAGCTGGAAGCAAGATGCTGTGGGGCCCAACTCGCCCTTTGGAAAGAAGCCTGCACGTTGTGCCTTTCAGCTCTAGGGCAAAGTAGCACACCCAGAGCAGAAGTCCTACTTCAGCCAGATCAGGCCTGCAAAGAAACTGCGTTTCACAGGCCTTTGGAAGAGATGTTCCCACTAGGCTGTAAGAGCACTGTGCAGAGCGAGTGGTTTCTTAGCTTCCCAAAGAGCTGGAAGCAAGATGCTGTGGGGCCCAACTCGCCCTTTGGAAAGAAGCCTGCACGTTGTGCCTTTCAGCTCTAGGGCAAAGTAGCACACCCAGAGCAGAAGTCCTACTTCAGCCAGATCAGGCCTGCAAAGAAACTGCGTTTCACAGGCCTTTGGAAGAGATGTTCCCGGTAGGCTGTAAGAGCACTGTGCAGAGCGAGTTGTTTCTCAGCTTCCCAAAGAGCTGGAAGCAAGATGCTGTGGGGCCCAACTCGCCCTTTGGAAAGAAGCCTGCACGTTGTGCCTTTCAGCTCTAGGGCAAAGTAGCACACCCAGAGCAGAAGTCCTACTTCAGCCAGATCAGGCCTGCAAAGAAACTGCGTTTCACAGGCCTTTGGAAGAGATGTTCCCGGTAGGCTGTAAGAGCACTATGCAGAGCGAGTTGTTCTTTAGCTTCCCAAAGAGCTGGAAGCAAGATGCTGTGGGGCCCAACTCGCCCTTTGGAAAGAAGCCTGCACGTTGTGGCTTTCAGCTCTAGGGCAAAGTAGCACACCCAGAGCAGAAGTCCTACTTCAGCCAGATCAGGCCTGCAAAGAAACTGCGTTTCACAGGCCTTTGGAAGAGATGTTCCCGGTAGGCTGTAAGAGCACTGTGCAGAGCGAGTTGTTTCTTAGCTTCCCAAAGAGCTGGAAGCAAGATGCTGTGGGGCCCAACTCGCCCTTTGGAAAGAAGCCTGCACGTTGTGCCTTTCAGCTCTAGGGCAAAGTAGCACACCCAGAGCAGAAGTCCTACTTCAGCGAGATCAGGCCTGCAAAGAAACTGCGTTTCACAGGCCTTTGGAAGAGATGTTCCCGGTAGGCTGTAAGAGCACTGTGCAGAGCGAGTTGTTTCTTAGCTTCCCAAAGAGCTGGAAGCAAGATGCTGTGGGGCCCAACTCGCCCTTTGGAAAGAAGCCTGCACGTTGTGCCTTTCAGCTCTAGGGCAAAGTAGCACACCCAGAGCAGAAGTCCTACTTCAGCCAGATCAGGCCTGCAAAGAAACTGCGTTTCACAGGCCTTTGGAAGAGATGTTCCCGGTAGGCTGTAAGAGCACTGTGCAGAGCGAGTTGTTTCTTAGCTTCCCAAAGAGCTGGAAGCAAGATGCTGTGGGGCCCAACTCGCCCTTTGGAAAGAAGCCTGCACGTTGTGCCTTTCAGCTCTAGGGCAAAGTAGCACACCCAGAGCAGAAGTCCTACTTCAGCCAGATCAGGCCAGCAAGGAAACTGCGTTTCACAGGCCTTTGGAAGAGATGTTCCCGGTAGGCTGTAAGAGCACTGTGCAGAGCGAGTTGTTTCTTAGCTTCCCAAAGAGCTGGAAGCAAGATGCTGTGGGGCCCAACTCGCCCTTTGGAAAGAAGCCTGCACGTTGTGCCTTTCAGCTCTAGGGCAAAGTAGCACACCCAGAGCAGAAGTCCTACTTCAGCCAGGTCAGGCCTGCAAAGAAACTGCGTTTCACAGGCCTTTGGAAGAGATGTTCCCGGTAGGCTGTAAGAGCACTGTGCAGAGCGAGTTGTTTCTTAGCTTCCCAAAGAGCTGGAAGCAAGATGCTGTGGGGCCCAACTCGCCCTTTGGATAGAAGCCTGCACGTTGTGCCTTTCAGCTCTAGGGCAAAGTAGCACACCCAGAGCAGAAGTCCTACTTCAGCCAGATCAGGCCTGCAAAGAAACTGCGTTTCACAGGCCTTTGGAAGAGATGTTCCCGGTAGGCTGTAAGAGCACTGTGCAGAGCGAGTTGTTTCTTAGCTTCCCAAAGAGCTGGAAGCAAGATGCTGTGGGGCCCAACTCGCCCTTTGGAAAGAAGCCTGCACTTTGTGCCTTTCAGCTCTAGGGCAACGTAGCACACCCAGAGCAGAAGTCCTACTTCAGCCAGATCAGGCCTGCAAAGAAACTGCATTTCACAGGCCTTTGGAAGAGATGTTCCCGGTAGGCTGTAAGAGCACTGTGCAGAGCGAGTTGTTGCTTAGCTTCCCAAAGAGCTGGAAGCAAGATGCTGTGGGGCCCAACTCGCCCTTTGGAAAGAAGCCTGCACGTTGTGCGTTTCAGCTCTAGGGCAAAGTAGCACACCCAGAGCAGAAGTCCTACTTCAGCCCGATCAGGCCTGCAAAGAAACTGCGTTTCACAGGCCTTTGGAAGAGATGTTCCCGGTAGGCTGTAAGAGCACTGTGCAGAGCGAGTTGTTTCTTAGCTTCCCAAAGAGCTGGAAGCAAGAAGCTGTTGGGGCCCAACTCGCCCTTTGGAAATAAGCCTGCACGTTGTGGCTTTCAGCTCTAGGGCAAAGTAGCACACCCAGAGCAGAAGTCCTACTTCAGCCAGATCAGGCCTGCAAAGAAACTGCGTTTCACAGGCCTTTGGAAGAGATGTTCCCGGTAGGCTGTAAGAGCACTGTGCAGAGCGAGTTGTTTCTTAGCTTCCCAAAGAGCTGGAAGCAAGATGCTGTGGGGCCCAACTCGCCCTTTGGAAAGAAGCCTGCACGTTGTGCCTTTCAGCTCTAGGGCAAAGTAGCACACCCACAGCAGAAGTCCTACTTCAGCCAGATCAGGCCTGCAAAGAAACTGCGTTTCACAGGCCTTTGGAAGAGATGTTCCCGGTAGGCTGTAAGAGCACTGTGCAGAGCGAGTTGTTTCTTAGCTTCCCAAAGAGCTGGAAGCAAGATGCTGTGGGGCCCAACTCGCCCTTTGGAAAGAAGCCTGCATGTTGTGCCTTTCAGCTCTAGGGCAAAGTAGCACACCCAGAGCAGAAGTCCTACTTCAGCCAGATCAGGCCTGCAAAGAAACTGCGTTTCACAGGCCTTTGGAAGAGATGTTCCCGGTAGGCTGTAAGAGCACTGTGCAGAGCGAGTTGTTTCTCAGCTTCCCAAAGAGCTGGAAGCAAGATGCTGTGGGGCCCAACTCGCCCTTTGGAAAGAAGCCTGCACGTTGTGCCTTTCAGCTCTAGGGCAAAGTAGCACACCCAGAGCAGAAGTCCTACTTCAGCCAGATCAGGCCTGCAAAGAAACTGCGTTTCACAGGCCTTTGGAAGAGATGTTCCCGGTAGGCTGTAAGAGCACTGTGCAGAGCGAGTTGTTTCTTAGCTTCCCAAAGAGCTGGAAGCAAGATGCTGTGGGGCCCAACTCGCCCTTTGGAAAGAAGCCTGCACGTTGTGCCTTTCAGCTCTAGGGCAAAGTAGCACACCCAGAGCAGAAGTCCTACTTCAGCCAGATCAGGCCTGCAAAGAAACTGCGTTTCACAGGCCTTTGGAAGAGATGTTCCCGGTAGGCTGTAAGAGCACTGTGCAGAGCGAGTTGTTTCTTAGCTTCCCAAAGAGCTGGAAGCAAGATGCTGTGGGGCCCAACTCGCCCTTTGGAAAGAAGCCTGCACGTTGTGCCTTTCAGCTCTAGGGCAAAGTAGCACACCCAGAGCAGAAGTCCTACTTCAGCCAGATCAGGCCTGCAAAGAAACTGCGTTTCACAGGCCTTTGGAAGAGATGTTCCCGGTAGGCTGTAAGAGCACTGTGCAGAGCGAGTTGTTTCTTAGCTTCCCAAAGAGCTGGAAGCAAGATGCTGTGGGGCCCAACTCGCCCTTTGGAAAGAAGCCTGCACGTTGTGCCTTTCAGCTCTAGGGCAAAGTAGCACACCCAGAGCAGAAGTCCTACTTCAGCCAGATCAGGCCTGCAAAGAAACTGCGTTTCACAGGCCTTTGGAAGAGATGTTCCCGGTAGGCTGTAAGAGCACTGTGCGGAGCGAGTTGTTTCTTAGCTTCCCAAAGAGCTGGAAGCAAGATGCTGTGGGGCCCAACTCGCCCTTTGGAAAGAAGCCTGCACGTTGTGCCTTTCAGCTCTAGGGCAAAGTAGCACACCCAGAGCAGAAGTCCTACTTCAGCCAGATCAGGCCTGCAAAGAAACTGCGTTTCACAGGCCTTTGGAAGAGATGTTCCCACTAGGCTGTAAGAGCACTGTGCAGAGCGAGTGGTTTCTTAGCTTCCCAAAGAGCTGGAAGCAAGATGCTGTGGGGCCCAACTCGCCCTTTGGAAAGAAGCCTGCACGTTGTGCCTTTCAGCTCTAGGGCAAAGTAGCACACCCAGAGCAGAAGTCCTACTTCAGCCAGATCAGGCCTGCAAAGAAACTGCGTTTCACAGGCCTTTGGAAGAGATGTTCCCGGTAGGCTGTAAGAGCACTGTGCAGAGCGAGTTGTTTCTCAGCTTCCCAAAGAGCTGGAAGCAAGATGCTGTGGGGCCCAACTCGCCCTTTGGAAAGAAGCCTGCACGTTGTGCCTTTCAGCTCTAGGGCAAAGTAGCACACCCAGAGCAGAAGTCCTACTTCAGCGAGATCAGGCCTGCAAAGAAACTGCGTTTCACAGGCCTTTGGAAGAGATGTTCCCGGTAGGCTGTAAGAGCACTGTGCAGAGCGAGTTGTTTCTTAGCTTCCCAAAGAGCTGGAAGCAAGATGCTGTGGGGCCCAACTCGCCCTTAGGAAAGAAGCCTGCACGTTGTGCCTTTCAGCTCTAGGGCAAAGTAGCACACCCAGAGCAGAAGTCCTACTTCAGCCAGATCAGGCCTGCAAAGAAACTGCGTTTCACAGGCCTTTGGAAGAGATGTTCCCGGTAGGCTGTAAGAGCACTGTGCAGAGCGAGTTGTTTCTTAGCTTCCCAAAGAGCTGGAAGCAAGATGCTGTGGGGCCCAACTCGCCCTTTAGAAAGAAGCCTGCACGTTGTGCCTTTCAGCTCTAGGGCAAAGTAGCACACCCAGAGCAGAAGTCCTACTTCAGCCAGATCAGGCCTGCAAAGAAACTGCGTTTCACAGGCCTTTGGAAGAGATGTTCCCGGTAGGCTGTAAGAGCACTGTGCAGAGCGAGTTGTTTCTTAGCTTCCCAAAGAGCTGGAAGCAAGATGCTGTGGGGCCCAACTCGCCCTTTGGAAAGAAGCCTGCACGTTGTGCCTTTCAGCTCTAGGGCAAAGTAGCACACCCAGAGCAGAAGTCCTACTTCAGCCAGATCAGGCCTGCAAAGGAACTGCGTTTCACAGGCCTTTGGAAGAGATGTTCCCGGTAGGCTGTAAGAGCACTGTGCAGAGCGAGTTGTTTCTTAGCTTCCCAAAGAGCTGGAAGCAAGATGCTGTGGGGCCCAACTCGCCCTTTGGAAAGAAGCCTGCACGTTGTGCCTTTCAGCTCTAGGGCAAAGTAGCACACCCAGAGCAGAAGTCCTACTTCAGCCAGGTCAGGCCTGCAAAGAAACTGCGTTTCACAGGCCTTTGGAAGAGATGTTCCCTGTAGGCTGTAAGAGCACTGTGCAGAGCGAGTTGTTTCTTAGCTTCCCAAAGAGCTGGAAGCAAGATGCTGTGGGGTCCAACTCGCCCTTTGGAAAGAAGCCTGCACGTTGGGCCTTTCAGCTCTAGGGCAAAGTAGCACACCCAGAGCAGAAGTCCTACTTCAGCCAGATCAGGCCTGCAAAGAAACTGCGTTTCACAGGCCTTTGGAAGAGATGTTCCCGGTAGGCTGTAAGAGCACTGTGCGGAGCGAGTTGTTTCTTAGCTTCCCAAAGAGCTGGAAGCAAGATGCTGTGGGGCCCAACTCGCCCTTTGGAAAGAAGCCTGCACTTTGTGCCTTTCAGCTCTAGGGCAACGTAGCACACCCAGAGCAGAAGTCCTACTTCAGCCAGATCAGGCCTGCAAAGAAACTGCGTTTCACAGGCCTTTGGAAGAGATGTTCCCGGTAGGCTGTAAGAGCACTGTGCAGAGCGAGTTGTTTCTTAGCTTCCCAAAGAGCTGGAAGCAAGATGCTGTGGGGCCCAACTCGCCCTTTGGAAAGAAGCCTGCACGTTGTGGCTTACAGCTCTAGGGCAAAGTAGCACACCCAGAGCAGAAGTCCTACTTCAGCCAGATCAGGCCTGCAAAGAAACTGCGTTTCACAGGCCTTTGGAAGAGATGTTCCCGGTAGGCTGTAAGAGCACTGTGCAGAGCGAGTTGTTTCTTAGCTTCCCAAAGAGCTGGAAGCAAGATGCTGTGGGGCCCAACTCGCCCTTTGGAAAGAAGCCTGCACGTTGTGCCTTTCAGCTCTAGGGCAAAGTAGCACACCCAGAGCAGAAGTCCTACTTCAGCCAGATCAGGCCTGCAAAGAAACTGCGTTTCACAGGCCTTTGGAAGAGATGTTCCCACTAGGCTGTAAGAGCACTGTGCAGAGCGAGTTGTTTCTTAGCTTCCCAAAGAGCTGGAAGCAAGATGCTGTGGGGCCCAACTCGCCCTTTGGAAAGAAGCCTGCACGTTGTGCCTTTCAGCTCTAGGGCAAAGTAGCACACCCAGAGCAGAAGTCCTACTTCAGCCAGATCAGGCCTGCAAAGAAACTGCGTTTCACAGGCCTTTGGAAGAGATGTTCACGGTAGGCTGTAAGAGCACTGTGCAGAGCGAGTTGTTTCTTAGCTTCCCAAAGAGCTGGAAGCAAGATGCTGTGGGGCCCAACTCGCCCTTTGGAAAGAAGCCTGCACGTTGTGGCTTTCAGCTCTAGGGCAAAGTAGCACACCCAGAGCAGAAGTCCTACTTCAGCCAGATCAGGCCTGCAAAGAAACTGCGTTTCACAGGCCTTTGGAAGAGATGTTCCCGGTAGGCTGTAAGAGCACTGTGCAGAGCGAGTTGTTTCTTAGCTTCCCAAAGAGCTGGAAGCAAGATGCTGTGGGGCCCAACTCGCCCTTTGGAAAGAAGCCTGCACGTTGTGCCTTTCAGCTCTAGGGCAAAGTAGCACACCCAGAGCAGAAGTCCTACTTCAGCCAGATCAGGCCTGCAAAGAAACTGCGTTTCACAGGCCTTTGGAAGAGATGTTCCCGGTAGGCTGTAAGAGCACTGTGCAGAGCGAGTGGTTTCTTAGCTTCCCAAAGAGCTGGAAGCAAGATGCTGTGGGGCCCAACTCGCCCTTTGGAAAGAAGCCTGCACGTTGTGCCTTTCAGCTCTAGGGCAAAGTAGCACACCCAGAGCAGAAGTCCTACTTCAGCCAGATCAGGCCTGCAAAGAAACTGCGTTTCACAGGCCTTTGGAAGAGATGTTCCCACTAGGCTGTAAGAGCACTGTGCAGAGCGAGTTGTTTCTTAGCTTCCCAAAGAGCTGGAAGCAAGATGCTGTGGGGCCCAACTCGACCTTTGGAAAGAAGCCTGCACGTTGTGGCTTTCAGCTCTAGGGCAAAGTAGCACACCCAGAGCAGAAGTCCTACTTCAGCCAGATCAGGCCTGCAAAGAAACTGCGTTTCACAGGCCTTTGGAAGAGATGTTCCCGGTAGGCTGTAAGAGCACTGTGCAGAGCGAGTGGTTTCTTAGCTTCCCAAAGAGCTGGAAGCAAGATGCTGTGGGGCCCAACTCGCCCTTTGGAAAGAAGCCTGCACGTTGTGCCTTTCAGCTCTAGGGCAAAGTAGCACACCCAGAGCAGAAGTCCTACTTCAGCCAGATCAGGCCTGCAAAGAAACTGCGTTTCACAGGCCTTTGGAAGAGATGTTCCCGGTAGGCTGTAAGAGCACTGTGCAGAGCGAGTTGTTTCTTAGCTTCCCAAAGAGCTGGAAGCAAGATGCTGTGGGGCCCAACTCGCCCTTTGGAAAGAAGCCTGCACGTTGTGCCTTTCAGCTCTAGGGCAAAGTAGCACACACAGAGCAGAAGTCCTACTTCAGCCAGATCAGGCCTGCAAAGAAACTGCGTTTCACAGGCCTTTGGAAGAGATGTTCCCGGTAGGCTGTAAGAGCACTGTGCAGAGCGAGTGGTTTCTTAGCTTCCCAAAGAGCTGGAAGCAAGATGCTGTGGGGCCCAACTCGCCCTTTGGAAAGAAGCCTGCACGTTGTGCCTTTCAGCTCTAGGGCAAAGTAGCACACCCAGAGCAGAAGTCCTACTTCAGCCAGATCAGGCCTGCAAAGAAACTGCGTTTCACAGGCCTTTGGAAGAGATGTTCCCGGTAGGCTGTAAGAGCACTGTGCAGAGCGAGTTGTTTCTCAGCTTCCCAAAGAGCTGGAAGCAAGATGCTGTGGGGCCCAACTCGCCCTTTGGAAAGAAGCCTGCACGTTGTGCCTTTCAGCTCTAGGGCAAAGTAGCACACCCAGAGCAGAAGTCCTACTTCAGCGAGATCAGGCCTGCAAAGAAACTGCGTTTCACAGGCCTTTGGAAGAGATGTTCCCGGTAGGCTGTAAGAGCACTGTGCAGAGCGAGTTGTTTCTTAGCTTCCCAAAGAGCTGGAAGCAAGATGCTGTGGGGCCCAACTCGCCCTTAGGAAAGAAGCCTGCACGTTGTGCCTTTCAGCTCTAGGGCAAAGTAGCACACCCAGAGCAGAAGTCCTACTTCAGCCAGATCAGGCCTGCAAAGAAACTGCGTTTCACAGGCCTTTGGAAGAGATGTTCCCGGTAGGCTGTAAGAGCACTGTGCAGAGCGAGTTGTTTCTTAGCTTCCCAAAGAGCTGGAAGCAAGATGCTGTGGGGCCCAACTCGCCCTTTAGAAAGAAGCCTGCACGTTGTGCCTTTCAGCTCTAGGGCAAAGTAGCACACCCAGAGCAGAAGTCCTACTTCAGCCAGATCAGGCCTGCAAAGAAACTGCGTTTCACAGGCCTTTGGAAGAGATGTTCCCACTAGGCTGTAAGAGCACTGTGCAGAGCGAGTTGTTTCTTAGCTTCCCAAAGAGCTGGAAGCAAGATGCTGTGGGGCCCAACTCGCCCTTTGGAAAGAAGCCTGCACGTTGTGCCTTTCAGCTCTAGGGCAAAGTAGCACACCCAGAGCAGAAGTCCTACTTCAGCCAGATCAGGCCTGCAAAGAAACTGCGTTTCACAGGCCTTTGGAAGAGATGTTCCCGGTAGGCTGTAAGAGCACTGTGCAGAGCGAGTTGTTTCTCAGCTTCCCAAAGAGCTGGAAGCAAGATGCTGTGGGGCCCAACTCGCCCTTTGGAAAGAAGCCTGCACGTTGTGCCTTTCAGCTCTAGGGCAAAGTAGCACACCCAGAGCAGAAGTCCTACTTCAGCCAGATCAGGCCTGCAAAGAAACTGCGTTTCACAGGCCTTTGGAAGAGATGTTCCCGGTAGGCTGTAAGAGCACTGTGCAGAGCGAGTGGTTTCTTAGCTTCCCAAAGAGCTGGAAGCAAGATGCTGTGGGGCCCAACTCGCCCTTTGGAAAGAAGCCTGCACGTTGTGCCTTTCAGCTCTAGGGCAAAGTAGCACACCCAGAGCAGAAGTCCTACTTCAGCCAGATCAGGCCTGCAAAGAAACTGCGTTTCACAGGCCTTTGGAAGAGATGTTCCCGGTAGGCTGTAAGAGCACTGTGCAGAGCGAGTTGTTTCTTAGCTTCCCAAAGAGCTGGAAGCAAGATGCTGTGGGGCCCAACTCGACCTTTGGAAAGAAGCCTGCACGTTGTGGCTTTCAGCTCTAGGGCAAAGTAGCACACCCAGAGCAGAAGTCCTACTTCAGCCAGATCAGGCCTGCAAAGAAACTGCGTTTCACAGGCCTTTGGAAGAGATGTTCCCGGTAGGCTGTAAGAGCACTGTGCAGAGCGAGTGGTTTCTTAGCTTCCCAAAGAGCTGGAAGCAAGATGCTGTGGGGCCCAACTCGCCCTTTGGAAAGAAGCCTGCACGTTGTGCCTTTCAGCTCTAGGGCAAAGTAGCACACCCAGAGCAGAAGTCCTACTTCAGCCAGATCAGGCCTGCAAAGAAACTGCGTTTCACAGGCCTTTGGAAGAGATGTTCCCGGTAGGCTGTAAGAGCACTGTGCAGAGCGAGTTGTTTCTTAGCTTCCCAAAGAGCTGGAAGCAAGATGCTGTGGGGCCCAACTCGCCCTTTGGAAAGAAGCCTGCACGTTGTGCCTTTCAGCTCTAGGGCAAAGTAGCACACCCAGAGCAGAAGTCCTACTTCAGCCAGATCAGGCCTGCAAAGAAACTGCGTTTCACAGGCCTTTGGAAGAGATGTTCCCGGTAGGCTGTAAGAGCACTGTGCAGAGCGAGTTGTTTCTTAGCTTCCCAAAGAGCTGGAAGCAAGATGCTGTGGGGCCCAACTCGCCCTTTGGAAAGAAGCCTGCACGTTGTGCCTTTCAGCTCTAGGGCAAAGTAGCACACCCAGAGCAGAAGTCCTACTTCAGCCAGATCAGGCCTGCAAAGAAACTGCGTTTCACAGGCCTTTGGAAGAGATGTTCCCAGTAGGCTGTAAGAGCACTGTGCAGAGCGAGTTGTTTCTCAGCTTCCCAAAGAGCTGGAAGCAAGATGCTGTGGGGCCCAACTCGCCCTTTGGAAAGAAGCCTGCACGTTGTGCCTTTCAGCTCTAGGGCAAAGTAGCACACCCAGAGCAGAAGTCCTACTTCAGCCAGATCAGGCCTGCAAAGAAACTGCGTTTCACAGGCCTTTGGAAGAGATGTTCCCGGTAGGCTGTAAGAGCACTGTGCAGAGCGAGTTGTTTCTTAGCTTCCCAAAGAGCTGGAAGCAAGATGCTGTGGGGCCCAACTCGCCCTTAGGAAAGAAGCCTGCACGTTGTGCCTTTCAGCTCTAGGGCAAAGTAGCACACCCAGAGCAGAAGTCCTACTTCAGCCAGATCAGGCCTGCAAAGAAACTGCGTTTCACAGGCCTTTGGAAGAGATGTTCCCGGTAGGCTGTAAGAGCACTGTGCAGAGCGAGTTGTTTCTTAGCTTCCCAAAGAGCTGGAAGCAAGATGCTGTGGGGCCCAACTCGCCCTTTAGAAAGAAGCCTGCACGTTGTGCCTTTCAGCTCTAGGGCAAAGTAGCACACCCAGAGCAGAAGTCCTACTTCAGCCAGATCAGGCCTGCAAAGAAACTGCGTTTCACAGGCCTTTGGAAGAGATGTTGCCACTAGGCTGTAAGAGCACTGTGCAGAGCGAGTTGTTTCTTAGCTTCCCAAAGAGCTGGAAGCAAGATGCTGTGGGGCCCAACTCGCCCTTTGGAAAGAAGCCTGCACGTTGTGCCTTTCAGCTCTAGGGCAAAGTAGCACACCCAGAGCAGAAGTCCTACTTCAGCCAGATCAGGCCTGCAAAGAAACTGCGTTTCACAGGCCTTTGGAAGAGATGTTCCCGGTAGGCTGTAAGAGCACTGTGCGGAGCGAGTTGTTTCTTAGCTTCCCAAAGAGCTGGAAGCAAGATGCTGTGGGGCCCAACTCGCCCTTTGGAAAGAAGCCTGCACTTTGTGCCTTTCAGCTCTAGGGCAACGTAGCACACCCAGAGCAGAAGTCCTACTTCAGCCAGATCAGGCCTGCAAAGAAACTGCGTTTCACAGGCCTTTGGAAGAGATGTTCCCGGTAGGCTGTAAGAGCACTGTGCAGAGCGAGTTGTTTCTTAGCTTCCCAAAGAGCTGGAAGCAAGATGCTGTGGGGCCCAACTCGCCCTTTGGAAAGAAGCCTGCACGTTGTGGCTTTCAGCTCTAGGGCAAAGTAGCACACCCAGAGCAGAAGTCCTACTTCAGCCAGATCAGGCCTGCAAAGAAACTGCGTTTCACAGGCCTTTGGAAGAGATGTTCCCGGTAGGCTGTAAGAGCACTGTGCAGAGCGAGTTGTTTCTTAGCTTCCCAAAGAGCTGGAAGCAAGATGCTGTGGGGCCCAACTCGCCCTTTGGAAAGAAGCCTGCACGTTGTGCCTTTCAGCTCTAGGGCAAAGTAGCACACCCAGAGCAGAAGTCCTACTTCAGCCAGATCAGGCCTGCAAAGAAACTGCGTTTCACAGGCCTTTGGAAGAGATGTTCCCACTAGGCTGTAAGAGCACTGTGCAGAGCGAGTTGTTTCTTAGCTTCCCAAAGAGCTGGAAGCAAGATGCTGTGGGGCCCAACTCGCCCTTTGGAAAGAAGCCTGCACGTTGTGCCTTTCAGCTCTAGGGCAAAGTAGCACACCCAGAGCAGAAGTCCTACTTCAGCCAGATCAGGCCTGCAAAGAAACTGCGTTTCACAGGCCTTTGGAAGAGATGTTCCCGGTAGGCTGTAAGAGCACTGTGCAGAGCGAGTTGTTTCTTAGCTTCCCAAAGAGCTGGAAGCAAGATGCTGTGGGGCCCAACTCGCCCTTTGGAAAGAAGCCTGCACGTTGTGGCTTTCAGCTCTAGGGCAAAGTAGCACACCCAGAGCAGAAGTCCTACTTCAGCCAGATCAGGCCTGCAAAGAAACTGCGTTTCACAGGCCTTTGGAAGAGATGTTCCCGGTAGGCTGTAAGAGCACTGTGCAGAGCGAGTTGTTTCTTAGCTTCCCAAAGAGCTGGAAGCAAGATGCTGTGGGGCCCAACTCGCCCTTTGGAAAGAAGCCTGCACGTTGTGCCTTTCAGCTCTAGGGCAAAGTAGCACACCCAGAGCAGAAGTCCTACTTCAGCCAGATCAGGCCTGCAAAGAAACTGCGTTTCACAGGCCTTTGGAAGAGATGTTCCCGGTAGGCTGTAAGAGCACTGTGCAGAGCGAGTGGTTTCTTAGCTTCCCAAAGAGCTGGAAGCAAGATGCTGTGGGGCCCAACTCGCCCTTTGGAAAGAAGCCTGCACGTTGTGCCTTTCAGCTCTAGGGCAAAGTAGCACACCCAGAGCAGAAGTCCTACTTCAGCCAGATCAGGCCTGCAAAGAAACTGCGTTTCACAGGCCTTTGGAAGAGATGTTCCCGGTAGGCTGTAAGAGCACTGTGCAGAGCGAGTTGTTTCTTAGCTTCCCAAAGAGCTGGAAGCAAGATGCTGTGGGGCCCAACTCGACCTTTGGAAAGAAGCCTGCACGTTGTGGCTTTCAGCTCTAGGGCAAAGTAGCACACCCAGAGCAGAAGTCCTACTTCAGCCAGATCAGGCCTGCAAAGAAACTGCGTTTCACAGGCCTTTGGAAGAGATGTTCCCGGTAGGCTGTAAGAGCACTGTGCAGAGCGAGTGGTTTCTTAGCTTCCCAAAGAGCTGGAAGCAAGATGCTGTGGGGCCCAACTCGCCCTTTGGAAAGAAGCCTGCACGTTGTGCCTTTCAGCTCTAGGGCAAAGTAGCACACCCAGAGCAGAAGTCCTACTTCAGCCAGATCAGGCCTGCAAAGAAACTGCGTTTCACAGGCCTTTGGAAGAGATGTTCCCGGTAGGCTGTAAGAGCACTGTGCAGAGCGAGTTGTTTCTTAGCTTCCCAAAGAGCTGGAAGCAAGATGCTGTGGGGCCCAACTCGCCCTTTGGAAAGAAGCCTGCACGTTGTGCCTTTCAGCTCTAGGGCAAAGTAGCACACCCAGAGCAGAAGTCCTACTTCAGCCAGATCAGGCCTGCAAAGAAACTGCGTTTCACAGGCCTTTGGAAGAGATGTTCCCGGTAGGCTGTAAGAGCACTGTGCAGAGCGAGTTGTTTCTTAGCTTCCCAAAGAGCTGGAAGCAAGATGCTGTGGGGCCCAACTCGCCCTTTGGAAAGAAGCCTGCACGTTGTGCCTTTCAGCTCTAGGGCAAAGTAGCACACCCAGAGCAGAAGTCCTACTTCAGCCAGATCAGGCCTGCAAAGAAACTGCGTTTCACAGGCCTTTCGAAGAGATGTTCCCGGTAGGCTGTAAGAGCACTGTGCAGAGCGAGTTGTTTCTTAGCTTCCCAAAGAGCTGGAAGCAAGATGCTGTGGGGCCCAACTCGCCCATTGGAAAGAAGCCTGCACGTTGTGCCTTTCAGCTCTAGGGCAAAGTAGCACACCCAGAGCAGAAGTCCTACTTCAGCCAGATCAGGCCTGCAAAGAAACTGCGTTTCACAGGCCTTTGGAAGAGATGTTCCCGGTAGGCTGTAAGAGCACTGTGCAGAGCGAGTTGTTTCTTAGCTTCCCAAAGAGCTGGAAGCAAGATGCTGTGGGGCCCAACTCGCCCTTTGGAAAGAAGCCTGCACGTTGTGCCTTTCAGCTCTAGGGCAAAGTAGCACACCCAGAGCAGAAGTCCTACTTCAGCCAGGTCAGGCCTGCAAAGAAACTGCGTTTCACAGGCCTTTGGAAGAGATGTTCCCGGTAGGCTGTAAGAGCACTGTGCAGAGCGAGTTGTTTCTTAGCTTCCCAAAGAGCTGGAAGCAAGATGCTGTGGGGCCCAACTCGCCCTTTGGAAAGAAGCCTGCACGTTGTGCCTTTCAGCTCTAGGGCAAAGTAGCACACCCAGAGCAGAAGTCCTACTTCAGCCAGATCAGGCCTGCAAAGAAACTGCGTTTCACAGGCCTTTGGAAGACATGTTCCCAGTAGGCTGTAAGAGCACTGTGCAGAGCGAGTTGTTTCTTAGCTTCCCAAAGAGCTGGAAGCAAGATGCTGTGGGGCCCAACTCGCCCTTTGGAAAGAAGCCTGCACGTTGTGCCTTTCAGCTCTAGGGCAAAGTAGCACACCCAGAGCAGAAGTCCTACTTCAGCCAGATCAGGCCTGCAAAGAAACTGCGTTTCACAGGCCTTTGGAAGAGATGTTCCCGGTAGGCTGTAAGAGCACTGTGCAGAGCGAGTTGTTTCTTAGCTTCCCAAAGAGCTGGAAGCAAGATGCTGTGGGGCCCAACTCGCCCTTTGGAAAGAAGCCTGCACGTTGTGCCTTTCAGCTCTAGGGCAAAGTAGCACACCCAGAGCAGAAGTCCTACTTCAGCCAGATCAGGCCTGCAAAGAAACTGCGTTTCACAGGCCTTTGGAAGAGATGTTCCCACTAGGCTGTAAGAGCACTGTGCAGAGCGAGTTGTTTCTTAGCTTCCCAAAGAGCTGGAAGCAAGATGCTGTGGGGCCCAACTCGACCTTTGGAAAGAGCCTGCACTTTGTGCCTTTCAGCTCTAGGGCTACGTAGCACACCCAGAGCAGAAGTCCTACTTCAGCCAGATCAGGCCTGCAAAGAATCTGCATTTCACAGGCCTTTGGAAGAGATGTTCCCGGTAGGCTGTAAGAGCACTGTGCAGAGCGAGTTGTTTCTTAGCTTCCCAAAGAGCTGGAAGCAAGATGCTGTGGGGCCCAACTCGCCCTTTGGAAAGAAGCCTGCACGTTGTGCCTTTCAGCTCTAGGGCCAAGTAGCACACCCAGAGCAGAAGTCCTACTTCAGCCAGATCAGGCCTGCAAAGAAACTGCGTTTCACAGGCCTTTGGAAGAGATGTTCCCGGTAGGCTGTAAGAGCACTGTGCAGAGCGAGTTGTTTCTTAGCTTCCCAAAGAGCTGGAAGCAAGATGCTGTGGCGCCCAACTCGCCCTTTGGAAAGAAGCCTGCACGTTGTGCCTTTCAGCTCTAGGGCAAAGTAGCACACCCAGAGCAGAAGTCCTACTTCAGCCAGATCAGGCCTGCAAAGAAACTGCGTTTCACAGGCCTTTGGAAGAGATGTTCCCACTAGGCTGTAAGAGCACTGTGCAGAGCGAGTGGTTTCTTAGCTTCCCAAAGAGCTGGAAGCAAGATGCTGTGGGGCCCAACTCGCCCTTTGGAAAGAAGCCTGCACGTTGTGCCTTTCAGCTCTAGGGCAAAGTAGCACACCCAGAGCAGAAGTCCTACTTCAGCCAGATCAGGCCTGCAAAGAAACTGCGTTTCACAGGCCTTTGGAAGAGATGTTCCCACTAGGCTGTAAGAGCACTGTGCAGAGCGAGTGGTTTCTTAGCTTCCCAAAGAGCTGGAAGCAAGATGCTGTGGGGCCCAACTCGCCCTTTGGAAAGAAGCCTGCACGTTGTGCCTTTCAGCTCTAGGGCAAAGTAGCACACCCAGAGCAGAAGTCCTACTTCAGCCAGATCAGGCCTGCAAAGAAACTGCGTTTCACAGGCCTTTGGAAGAGATGTTCCCGGTAGGCTGTAAGAGCACTGTGCAGAGCGAGTTGTTTCTCAGCTTCCCAAAGAGCTGGAAGCAAGATGCTGTGGGGCCCAACTCGCCCTTTGGAAAGAAGCCTGCACGTTGTGCCTTTCAGCTCTAGGGCAAAGTAGCACACCCAGAGCAGAAGTCCTACTTCAGCCAGATCAGGCCTGCAAAGAAACTGCGTTTCACAGGCCTTTGGAAGAGATGTTCCCGGTAGGCTGTAAGAGCACTATGCAGAGCGAGTTGTTCTTTAGCTTCCCAAAGAGCTGGAAGCAAGATGCTGTGGGGCCCAACTCGCCCTTTGGAAAGAAGCCTGCACGTTGTGGCTTTCAGCTCTAGGGCAAAGTAGCACACCCAGAGCAGAAGTCCTACTTCAGCCAGATCAGGCCTGCAAAGAAACTGCGTTTCACAGGCCTTTGGAAGAGATGTTCCCGGTAGGCTGTAAGAGCACTGTGCAGAGCGAGTTGTTTCTTAGCTTCCCAAAGAGCTGGAAGCAAGATGCTGTGGGGCCCAACTCGCCCTTTGGAAAGAAGCCTGCACGTTGTGCCTTTCAGCTCTAGGGCAAAGTAGCACACCCAGAGCAGAAGTCCTACTTCAGCGAGATCAGGCCTGCAAAGAAACTGCGTTTCACAGGCCTTTGGAAGAGATGTTCCCGGTAGGCTGTAAGAGCACTGTGCAGAGCGAGTTGTTTCTTAGCTTCCCAAAGAGCTGGAAGCAAGATGCTGTGGGGCCCAACTCGCCCTTTGGAAAGAAGCCTGCACGTTGTGCCTTTCAGCTCTAGGGCAAAGTAGCACACCCAGAGCAGAAGTCCTACTTCAGCCAGATCAGGCCTGCAAAGAAACTGCGTTTCACAGGCCTTTGGAAGAGATGTTCCCGGTAGGCTGTAAGAGCACTGTGCAGAGCGAGTTGTTTCTTAGCTTCCCAAAGAGCTGGAAGCAAGATGCTGTGGGGCCCAACTCGCCCTTTGGAAAGAAGCCTGCACGTTGTGCCTTTCAGCTCTAGGGCAAAGTAGCACACCCAGAGCAGAAGTCCTACTTCAGCCAGATCAGGCCAGCAAGGAAACTGCGTTTCACAGGCCTTTGGAAGAGATGTTCCCGGTAGGCTGTAAGAGCACTGTGCAGAGCGAGTTGTTTCTTAGCTTCCCAAAGAGCTGGAAGCAAGATGCTGTGGGGCCCAACTCGCCCTTTGGAAAGAAGCCTTCACGTTGTGCCTTTCAGCTCTAGGGCAAAGTAGCACACCCAGAGCAGAAGTCCTACTTCAGCCAGGTCAGGCCTGCAAAGAAACTGCGTTTCACAGGCCTTTGGAAGAGATGTTCCCGGTAGGCTGTAAGAGCACTGTGCAGAGCGAGTTGTTTCTTAGCTTCCCAAAGAGCTGGAAGCAAGATGCTGTGGGGCCCAACTCGCCCTTTGGATAGAAGCCTGCACGTTGTGCCTTTCAGCTCTAGGGCAAAGTAGCACACCCAGAGCAGAAGTCCTACTTCAGCCAGATCAGGCCTGCAAAGAAACTGCGTTTCACAGGCCTTTGGAAGAGATGTTCCCGGTAGGCTGTAAGAGCACTGTGCAGAGCGAGTTGTTTCTTAGCTTCCCAAAGAGCTGGAAGCAAGATGCTGTGGGGCCCAACTCGCCCTTTGGAAAGAAGCCTGCACTTTGTGCCTTTCAGCTCTAGGGCAACGTAGCACACCCAGAGCAGAAGTCCTACTTCAGCCAGATCAGGCCTGCAAAGAAACTGCATTTCACAGGCCTTTGGAAGAGATGTTCCCGGTAGGCTGTAAGAGCACTGTGCAGAGCGAGTTGTTGCTTAGCTTCCCAAAGAGCTGGAAGCAAGATGCTGTGGGGCCCAACTCGCCCTTTGGAAAGAAGCCTGCACGTTGTGCGTTTCAGCTCTAGGGCAAAGTAGCACACCCAGAGCAGAAGTCCTACTTCAGCCCGATCAGGCCTGCAAAGAAACTGCGTTTCACAGGCCTTTGGAAGAGATGTTCCCGGTAGGCTGTAAGAGCACTGTGCAGAGCGAGTTGTTTCTTAGCTTCCCAAAGAGCTGGAAGCAAGAAGCTGTTGGGGCCCAACTCGCCCTTTGGAAATAAGCCTGCACGTTGTGGCTTTCAGCTCTAGGGCAAAGTAGCACACCCAGAGCAGAAGTCCTACTTCAGCCAGATCAGGCCTGCAAAGAAACTGCGTTTCACAGGCCTTTGGAAGAGATGTTCCCGGTAGGCTGTAAGAGCACTGTGCAGAGCGAGTTGTTTCTTAGCTTCCCAAAGAGCTGGAAGCAAGATGCTGTGGGGCCCAACTCGCCCTTTGGAAAGAAGCCTGCATGTTGTGCCTTTCAGCTCTAGGGCAAAGTAGCACACCCAGAGCAGAAGTCCTACTTCAGCCAGATCAGGCCTGCAAAGAAACTGCGTTTCACAGGCCTTTGGAAGAGATGTTCCCGGTAGGCTGTAAGAGCACTGTGCAGAGCGAGTTGTTTCTCAGCTTCCCAAAGAGCTGGAAGCAAGATGCTGTGGGGCCCAACTCGCCCTTTGGAAAGAAGCCTGCACGTTGTGCCTTTCAGCTCTAGGGCAAAGTAGCACACCCAGAGCAGAAGTCCTACTTCAGCCAGATCAGGCCTGCAAAGAAACTGCGTTTCACAGGCCTTTGGAAGAGATGTTCCCGGTAGGCTGTAAGAGCACTGTGCAGAGCGAGTTGTTTCTTAGCTTCCCAAAGAGCTGGAAGCAAGATGCTGTGGGGCCCAACTCGCCCTTTGGAAAGAAGCCTGCACGTTGTGCCTTTCAGCTCTAGGGCAAAGTAGCACACCCAGAGCAGAAGTCCTACTTCAGCCAGATCAGGCCTGCAAAGAAACTGCGTTTCACAGGCCTTTGGAAGAGATGTTCCCGGTAGGCTGTAAGAGCACTGTGCAGAGCGAGTTGTTTCTTAGCTTCCCAAAGAGCTGGAAGCAAGATGCTGTGGGGCCCAACTCGCCCTTTGGAAAGAAGCCTGCACGTTGTGCCTTTCAGCTCTAGGGCAAAGTAGCACACCCAGAGCAGAAGTCCTACTTCAGCCAGATCAGGCCTGCAAAGAAACTGCGTTTCACAGGCCTTTGGAAGAGATGTTCCCGGTAGGCTGTAAGAGCACTGTGCAGAGCGAGTTGTTTCTTAGCTTCCCAAAGAGCTGGAAGCAAGATGCTGTGGGGCCCAACTCGCCCTTTGGAAAGAAGCCTGCACGTTGTGCCTTTCAGCTCTAGGGCAAAGTAGCACACCCAGAGCAGAAGTCCTACTTCAGCCAGATCAGGCCTGCAAAGAAACTGCGTTTCACAGGCCTTTGGAAGAGATGTTCCCGGTAGGCTGTAAGAGCACTGTGCGGAGCGAGTTGTTTCTTAGCTTCCCAAAGAGCTGGAAGCAAGATGCTGTGGGGCCCAACTCGCCCTTTGGAAAGAAGCCTGCACGTTGTGCCTTTCAGCTCTAGGGCAAAGTAGCACACCCAGAGCAGAAGTCCTACTTCAGCCAGATCAGGCCTGCAAAGAAACTGCGTTTCACAGGCCTTTGGAAGAGATGTTCCCACTAGGCTGTAAGAGCACTGTGCAGAGCGAGTGGTTTCTTAGCTTCCCAAAGAGCTGGAAGCAAGATGCTGTGGGGCCCAACTCGCCCTTTGGAAAGAAGCCTGCACGTTGTGCCTTTCAGCTCTAGGGCAAAGTAGCACACCCAGAGCAGAAGTCCTACTTCAGCCAGATCAGGCCTGCAAAGAAACTGCGTTTCACAGGCCTTTGGAAGAGATGTTCCCGGTAGGCTGTAAGAGCACTGTGCAGAGCGAGTTGTTTCTCAGCTTCCCAAAGAGCTGGAAGCAAGATGCTGTGGGGCCCAACTCGCCCTTTGGAAAGAAGCCTGCACGTTGTGCCTTTCAGCTCTAGGGCAAAGTAGCACACCCAGAGCAGAAGTCCTACTTCAGCCCGATCAGGCCTGCAAAGAAACTGCGTTTCACAGGCCTTTGGAAGAGATGTTCCCGGTAGGCTGTAAGAGCACTATGCAGAGCGAGTTGTTCTTTAGCTTCCCAAAGAGCTGGAAGCAAGATGCTGTGGGGCCCAACTCGCCCTTTGGAAAGAAGCCTGCACGTTGTGCCTTTCAGCTCTAGGGCAAAGTAGCACACCCAGAGCAGAAGTCCTACTTCAGCCAGATCAGGCCTGCAAAGAAACTGCGTTTCACAGGCCTTTGGAAGAGATGTTCCCGGTAGGCTGTAAGAGCACTGTGCAGAGCGAGTTGTTTCTTAGCTTCCCAAAGAGCTGGAAGCAAGATGCTGTGGGGCCCAACTCGCCCTTTGGAAAGAAGCCTGCACGTTGTGCCTTTCAGCTCTAGGGCAAAGTAGCACACCCAGAGCAGAAGTCCTACTTCAGCGAGATCAGGCCTGCAAAGAAACTGCGTTTCACAGGCCTTTGGAAGAGATGTTCCCGGTAGGCTGTAAGAGCACTGTGCAGAGCGAGTTGTTTCTTAGCTTCCCAAAGAGCTGGAAGCAAGATGCTGTGGGGCCCAACTCGCCCTTTGGAAAGAAGCCTGCACGTTGTGCCTTTCAGCTCTAGGGCAAAGTAGCACACCCAGAGCAGAAGTCCTACTTCAGCCAGATCAGGCCTGCAAAGAAACTGCGTTTCACAGGCCTTTGGAAGACATGTTCCCGGTAGGCTGTAAGAGCACTGTGCAGAGCGAGTGGTTTCTTAGCTTCCCAAAGAGCTGGAAGCAAGATGCTGTGGGGCCCAACTCGCCCTTTGGAAAGAAGCCTGAACGTTGTGCCTTTCAGCTCTAGGGCAAAGTAGCATACCCAGAGCAGAAGTCCTACTTCAGCCAGATCAGGCCTGCAAAGAAACTGCGTTTCACAGGCCTTTGGAAGAGATGTTCCCAGTAGGCTGTAAGAGCACTGTGCAGAGCGAGTTGTTTCTCAGCTTCCCAAAGAGCTGGAAGCAAGATGCTGTGGGGCCCAACTCGCCCTTTGGAAAGAAGCCTGCACGTTGTGCCTTTCAGCTCTAGGGCAAAGTAGCACACCCAGAGCAGAAGTCCTACTTCAGCCAGATCAGGCCTGCAAAGAAACTGCGTTTCACAGGCCTTTGGAAGAGATGTTCCCGGTAGGCTGTAAGAGCACTGTGCGGAGCGAGTTGTTTCTTAGCTTCCCAAAGAGCTGGAAGCAAGATGCTGTGGGGCCCAACTCGCCCTTTGGAAAGAAGCCTGCACGTTGTGCCTTTCAGCTCTAGGGCAAAGTAGCACACCCAGAGCAGAAGTCCTACTTCAGCCAGATCAGGCCTGCAAAGAAACTGCGTTTCACAGGCCTTTGGAAGAGATGTTCCCGGTAGGCTGTAAGAGCACTGTGCAGAGCGAGTTGTTTCTTAGCTTCCCAAAGAGCTGGAAGCAAGATGCTGTGGGGCCCAACTCGCCCTTTGGAAAGAAGCCTGCACGTTGTGCCTTTCAGCTCTAGGGCAAAGTAGCACACCCAGAGCAGAAGTCCTACTTCAGCCAGATCAGGCCTGCAAAGAAACTGCCTTTCACAGGCCTTTGGAAGAGATGTTCCCGGTAGGCTGTAAGAGCACTGTGCAGAGCGAGTTGTTTCTTAGCTTCCCAAAGAGCTGGAAGCAAGATGCTGTGAGGCCCAACTCGCCCTTTGGAAAGAAGCCTGCACGTTGTGCCTTTCAGCTCTAGGGCAAAGTAGCACACCCAGAGCAGAAGTCCTACTTCAGCCAGATCAGGCCTGCAAAGAAACTGCGTTTCACAGGCCTTTCGAAGAGATGTTCCCGGTAGGCTGTAAGAGCACTGTGCAGAGCGAGTTGTTTCTTAGCTTCCCAAAGAGCTGGAAGCAAGATGCTGTGGGGCCCAACTCGCCCTTTGGAAAGAAGCCTGCACGTTGTGCCTTTCAGCTCTAGGGCAAAGTAGCACACCCAGAGCAGAAGTCCTACTTCAGCCAGATCAGGCCTGCAAAGAAACTGCGTTTCACAGGCCTTTCGAAGAGATGTTCCCGGTAGGCTGTAAGAGCACTGTGCAGAGCGAGTTGTTTCTTAGCTTCCCAAAGAGCTGGAACCAAGATGCTGTGGGGCCCAACTCGCCCTTTGGAAAGAAGCCTGCACGTTGTGCCTTTCAGCTCTAGGGAAAAGTAGCACACCCAGAGCAGAAGTCCTACTTCAGCCAGATCAGGCCTGCAAAGAAACTGCGTTTCACAGGCCTTTGGAAGAGATGTTCCCGGTAGGCTGTAAGAGCACTGTGCAGAGCGAGTTGTTTCTTAGCTTCCCAAAGAGCTGGAAGCAAGATGCTGTGGGGCCCAACTCGCCCTTTGGAAAGAAGCCTGCACGTTGTGCCTTTCAGCTCTAGGGCAAAGTAGCACACCCAGAGCAGAAGTCCTACTTCAGCCAGATCAGGCCTGCAAAGAAACTGCGTTTCACAGGCCTTTGGAAGAGATGTTCCCACTAGGCTGTAAGAGCACTGTGCAGAGCGAGTGGTTTCTTAGCTTCCCAAAGAGCTGGAAGCAAGATGCTGTGGGGCCCAACTCGCCCTTTGGAAAGAAGCCTGCACGTTGTGCCTTTCAGCTCTAGGGCAAAGTAGCACACCCAGAGCAGAAGTCCTACTTCAGCCAGATCAGGCCTGCAAAGAAACTGCGTTTCACAGGCCTTTGGAAGAGATGTTCCCACTAGGCTGTAAGAGCACTGTGCAGAGCGAGTTGTTTCTTAGCTTCCCAAAGAGCTGGAAGCAAGATGCTGTGGGGCCCAACTCGCCCTTTGGAAAGAAGCCTGCACTTTGTGCCTTTCAGCTCTAGGGCAACGTAGCACACCCAGAGCAGAAGTCCTACTTCAGCCAGATCAGGCCTGCAAAGAAACTGCGTTTCACAGGCCTTTGGAAGAGATGTTCCCGGTAGGCTGTAAGAGCACTGTGCAGAGCGAGTTGTTTCTTAGCTTCCCAAAGAGCTGGAAGCAAGATGCTGTGGGGCCCAACTCGCCCTTTGGAAAGAAGCCTGCACGTTGTGCCTTTCAGCTCTAGGGCAAAGTAGCACACCCAGAGCAGAAGTCCTACTTCAGCCAGATCAGGCCTGCAAAGAAACTGCGTTTCACAGGCCTTTGGAAGAGATGTTCCCACTAGGCTGTAAGAGCACTGTGCAGAGCGAGTTGTTTCTTCGCTTCCCAAAGAGCTGGAAGCAAGATGCTGTGGGGCCCAACTCGCCCTTTGGAAAGAAGCCTGCACGTTGTGCCTTTCAGCTCTAGGGCAAAGTAGCACACCCAGAGCAGAAGTCCTACTTCAGCCAGATCAGGCCTGCAAAGAAACTGCGTTTCACAGGCCTTTGGAAGAGATGTTCCCGGTAGGCTGTAAGAGCACTGTGCAGAGCGAGTTGTTTCTTAGCTTCCCAAAGAGCTGGAAGCAAGATGCTGTGGGGCCCAACTCGCCCTTTGGAAAGAAGCCTGCACGTTGTGCCTTTCAGCTCTAGGGCAAAGTAGCACACCCAGAGCAGAAGTCCTACTTCAGCCAGATCAGGCCTGCAAAGAAACTGCGTTTCACAGGCCTTTGGAAGAGATGTTCCCGGTAGGCTGTAAGAGCACTGTGCAGAGCGAGTTGTTTCTTAGCTTCCCAAAGAGCTGGAAGCAAGATGCTGTGGGGCCCAACTCGCCCTTTGGAAAGAAGCCTGCACGTTGTGCCTTTCAGCTCTAGGGCAAAGTAGCACACCCAGAGCAGAAGTCCTACTTCAGCCAGATCAGGCCTGCAAAGAAACTGCGTTTCACAGGCCTTTGGAAGAGATGTTCCCGGGAGGCTGTAAGAGCACTGTGCAGAGCGAGTGGTTTCTTAGCTTCCCAAAGAGCTGGAAGCAAGATGCTGTGGGGCCCAACTCGCCCTTTGGAAAGAAGCCTGCACGTTCTGCCTTTCAGCTCTAGGGCAAAGTAGCACACCCAGAGCAGAAGTCCTACTTCAGCCAGATCAGGCCTGCAAAGAAACTGCGTTTCACAGGCCTTTGGAAGAGATGTTCCCGGTAGGCTGTAAGAGCACTGTGCAGAGCGAGTTGTTTCTTAGCTTCCCAAAGAGCTGGAAGCAAGATGCTGTGGGGCCCAACTCGCCCTTTGGAAAGAAGCCTGCACGTTGTGCCTTTCAGCTCTAGGGCAAAGTAGCACACCCAGAGCAGAAGTCCTACTTCAGCCAGATCAGGCCTGCAAAGAAACTGCGTTTCACAGGCCTTTGGAAGAGATGTTCCCGGTAGGCTGTAAGAGCACTGTGCAGAGCGAGTTGTTTCTTAGCTTCCCAAAGAGCTGGAAGCAAGATGCTGTGGGGCCCAACTCGCCCTTTGGAAAGAAGCCTGCACGTTGTGCCTTTCAGCTCTAGGGCAAAGTAGCACACCCAGAGCAGAAGTCCTACTTCAGCCAGATCAGGCCTGCAAAGAAACTGCGTTTCACAGGCCTTTGGAAGAGATGTTCCCGGTAGGCTGTAAGAGCACTATGCAGAGCGAGTTGTTCTTTAGCTTCCCAAAGAGCTGGAAGCAAGATGCTGTGGGGCCCAACTCGCCCTTTGGAAAGAAGCCTGCACGTTGTGGCTTTCAGCTCTAGGGCAAAGTAGCACACCCAGAGCAGAAGTCCTACTTCAGCCAGATCAGGCCTGCAAAGAAACTGCGTTTCACAGGCCTTTGGAAGAGATGTTCCCGGTAGGCTGTAAGAGCACTGTGCAGAGCCAGTTGTTTCTTAGCTTCCCAAAGAGCTGGAAGCAAGATGCTGTGGGGCCCAACTCGCCCTTTGGAAAGAAGCCTGCACGTTGTGGCTTTCAGCTCTAGGGCAAAGTAGCACACCCAGAGCAGAAGTCCTACTTCAGCCAGATCAGGCCTGCAAAGAAACTGCGTTTCACAGGCCTTTGGAAGAGATGTTCCCGGTAGGCTGTAAGAGCACTGTGCAGAGCGAGTTGTTTCTTAGCTTCCCAAAGAGCTGGAAGCAAGATGCTGTGGGGCCCAACTCGCCCTTTGGAAAGAAGCCTGCACGTTGTGCCTTTCAGCTCTAGGGCAAAGTAGCACACCCAGAGCAGAAGTCCTACTTCAGCCAGATCAGGCCTGCAAAGAAACTGCGTTTCACAGGCCTTTGGAAGAGATGTTCCCGGTAGGCTGTAAGAGCACTGTGCAGAGCGAGTTGTTTCTTAGCTTCCCAAAGAGCTGGAAGCAAGATGCTGTGGGGCCCAACTCGCCCTTTGGAAAGAAGCCTGCACGTTGTGCCTTTCAGCTCTAGGGCAAAGTAGCACACCCAGAGCAGAAGTCCTACTTCGGCCAGGTCAGGCCTGCAAAGAAACTGCGTTTCACAGGCCTTTGGAAGAGATGTTCCCGGTAGGCTGTAAGAGCACTGTGCAGAGCGAGTTGTTTCTTAGCTTCCCAAAGAGCTGGAAGCAAGATGCTGTGGGGCCCAACTCGCCCTTTGGAAAGAAGCCTGCACGTTGTGCCTTTCAGCTCTAGGGCAAAGTAGCACACCCAGAGCAGAAGTCCTACTTCAGCCAGATCAGGCCTGCAAAGAAACTGCGTTTCACAGGCCTTTGGAAGAGATGTTCCCGGTAGGCTGTAAGAGCACTGTGCAGAGCGAGTTGTTTCTTAGCTTCCCAAAGAGCTGGAAGCAAGATGCTGTGGGGCCCAACTCGCCCTTTGGAAAGAAGCCTGCACGTTGTGCCTTTCAGCTCTAGGGCAAAGTAGCACACCCAGAGCAGAAGTCCTACTTCAGCCAGATCAGGCCTGCAAAGAAACTGCGTTTCACAGGCCTTTGGAAGAGATGTTCCCGGTAGGCTGTAAGAGCACTGTGCAGAGCGAGTTGTTTCTTAGCTTCCCAAAGAGCTGGAAGCAAGATGCTGTGGGGCCCAACTCGCCCTTTGGAAAGAAGCCTGCACGTTGTGCCTTTCAGCTCTAGGGCAAAGTAGCACACCCAGAGCAGAAGTCCTACTTCAGCCAGATCAGGCCTGCAAAGAAACTGCGTTTCACAGGCCTTTGGAAGAGATGTTCCCGGTAGGCTGTAAGAGCACTGTGCAGAGCGAGTTGTTTCTTAGCTTCCCAAAGAGCTGGAAGCAAGATGCTGTGGGGCCCAACTCGCCCTTTGGAAAGAAGCCTGCACGTTGTGCCTTTCAGCTCTAGGGCAAAGTAGCACACCCAGAGCAGAAGTCCTACTTCAGCCAGATCAGGCCTGCAAAGAAACTGCGTTTCACAGGCCTTTGGAAGAGATGTTCCCGGTAGGCTGTAAGAGCACTGTGCAGAGCGAGTTGTTTCTTAGCTTCCCAAAGAGCTGGAAGCAAGATGCTGTGGGGCCCAACTCGCCCTTTGGAAAGAAGCCTGCACGTTGTGCCTTTCAGCTCTAGGGCAAAGTAGCACACCCAGAGCAGAAGTCCTACTTCAGCCAGATCAGGCCTGCAAAGAAACTGCGTTTCACAGGCCTTTGGAAGAGATGTTCCCGGTAGGCTGTAAGAGCACTGTGCAGAGCGAGTTGTTTCTTAGCTTCCCAAAGAGCTGGAAGCAAGATGCTGTGGGGCCCAACTCGCCCTTTGGAAAGAAGCCTGCACGTTGTGCCTTTCAGCTCTAGGGCAAAGTAGCACACCCAGAGCAGAAGTCCTACTTCAGCCAGATCAGGCCTGCAAAGAAACTGCGTTTCACAGGCCTTTGGAAGAGATGTTCCCGGTAGGCTGTAAGAGCACTGTGCAGAGCGAGTTGTTTCTTAGCTTCCCAAAGAGCTGGAAGCAAGATGCTGTGGGGCCCAACTCGCCCTTTGGAAAGAAGCCTGCACGTTGTGCCTTTCAGCTCTAGGGCAAAGTAGCACACCCAGAGCAGAAGTCCTACTTCAGCCAGATCAGGCCTGCAAAGAAACTGCGTTTCACAGGCCTTTGGAAGAGATGTTCCCGGTAGGCTGTAAGAGCACTGTGCAGAGCGAGTTGTTTCTTAGCTTCCCAAAGAGCTGGAAGCAAGATGCTGTGGGGCCCAACTCGCCCTTTGGAAAGAAGCCTGCACGTTGTGCCTTTCAGCTCTAGGGCAAAGTAGCACACCCAGAGCAGAAGTCCTACTTCAGCCAGATCAGGCCTGCAAAGAAACTGCGTTTCACAGGCCTTTGGAAGAGATGTTCCCGGTAGGCTGTAAGAGCACTGTGCAGAGCGAGTTGTTTCTTAGCTTCCCAAAGAGCTGGAAGCAAGATGCTGTGGGGCCCAACTCGCCCTTTGGAAAGAAGCCTGCACGTTGTGCCTTTCAGCTCTAGGGCAAAGTAGCACACCCAGAGCAGAAGTCCTACTTCAGCCAGATCAGGCCTGCAAAGAAACTGCGTTTCACAGGCCTTTGGAAGAGATGTTCCCGGTAGGCTGTAAGAGCACTGTGCAGAGCGAGTTGTTTCTTAGCTTCCCAAAGAGCTGGAAGCAAGATGCTGTGGGGCCCAACTCGCCCTTTGGAAAGAAGCCTGCACGTTGTGCCTTTCAGCTCTAGGGCAAAGTAGCACACCCAGAGCAGAAGTCCTACTTCAGCCAGATCAGGCCTGCAAAGAAACTGCGTTTCACAGGCCTTTGGAAGAGATGTTCCCGGTAGGCTGTAAGAGCACTGTGCAGAGCGAGTTGTTTCTTAGCTTCCCAAAGAGCTGGAAGCAAGATGCTGTGGGGCCCAACTCGCCCTTTGGAAAGAAGCCTGCACGTTGTGCCTTTCAGCTCTAGGGCAAAGTAGCACACCCAGAGCAGAAGTCCTACTTCAGCCAGATCAGGCCTGCAAAGAAACTGCGTTTCACAGGCCTTTGGAAGAGATGTTCCCGGTAGGCTGTAAGAGCACTGTGCAGAGCGAGTTGTTTCTTAGCTTCCCAAAGAGCTGGAAGCAAGATGCTGTGGGGCCCAACTCGCCCTTTGGAAAGAAGCCTGCACGTTGTGCCTTTCAGCTCTAGGGCAAAGTAGCACACCCAGAGCAGAAGTCCTACTTCAGCCAGATCAGGCCTGCAAAGAAACTGCGTTTCACAGGCCTTTGGAAGAGATGTTCCCACTAGGCTGTAAGAGCACTGTGCAGAGCGAGTTGTTTCTTAGCTTCCCAAAGAGCTGGAAGCAAGATGCTGTGGGGCCCAACTCGCCCTTTGGAAAGAAGCCTGCACGTTGTGGCTTTCAGCTCTAGGGCAAAGTAGCACACCCAGAGCAGAAGTCCTACTTCAGCCAGATCAGGCCTGCAAAGAAACTGCATTTCACAGGCCTTTGGAAGACATGTTCCCGGTAGGCTGTAAGAGCACTGTGCAGAGCGAGTTGTTTCTTAGCTTCCCAAAGAGCTGGAAGCAAGATGCTGTGGGGCCCAACTCGCCCTTTGGAAAGAAGCCTGCACGTTGTGGCTTTCAGCTCTAGGGCAAAGTAGCACACCCAGAGCAGAAGTCCTACTTCAGCCAGATCAGGCCTGCAAAGAAACTGCGTTTCACAGGCCTTTGGAAGAGATGTTCCCACTAGGCTGTAAGAGCACTGTGCAGAGCGAGTTGTTTCTCAGCTTCCCAAAGAGCTGGAAGCAAGATGCTGTGGGGCCCAACTCGCCCTTTGGAAAGAAGCCTGCACGTTGTGCCTTTCAGCTCTAGGGCAAAGTAGCACACCCAGAGCAGAAGTCCTACTTCAGCCAGATCAGGCCTGCAAAGAAACTGCGTTTCACAGGCCTTTGGAAGAGATGTTCCCGGTAGGCTGTAAGAGCACTATGCAGAGCGAGTTGTTCTTTAGCTTCCCAAAGAGCTGGAAGCAAGATGCTGTGGGGCCCAACTCGCCCTTTGGAAAGAAGCCTGCACGTTGTGGCTTTCAGCTCTAGGGCAAAGTAGCACACCCAGAGCAGAAGTCCTACTTCAGCCAGATCAGGCCTGCAAAGAAACTGCGTTTCACAGGCCTTTGGAAGAGATGTTCCCGGTAGGCTGTAAGAGCACTGTGCAGAGCGAGTGGTTTCTTAGCTTCCCAAAGAGCTGGAAGCAAGATGCTGTGGGGCCCAACTCGCCCTTTGGAAAGAAGCCTGCACGTTTTGCCTTTCAGCTCTAGGGCAAAGTAGCACACCCAGAGCAGAAGTCCTACTTCAGCCAGATCAGGCCTGCAAAGAAACTGCGTTTCACAGGCCTTTGGAAGAGATGTTCCCGGTAGGCTGTAAGAGCACTGTGCAGAGCGAGTGGTTTCTTAGCTTCCCAAAGAGCTGGAAGCAAGATGCTGTGGGGCCCAACTCGCCCTTTGGAAAGAAGCCTGCACGTTGTGGCTTTCAGCTCTAGGGCAAAGTAGCACACCCAGAGCAGAAGTCCTACTTCAGCCAGATCAGGCCTGCAAAGAAACTGCGTTTCACAGGCCTTTGGAAGAGATGTTCCCGGTAGGCTGTAAGAGCACTGTGCAGAGCGAGTTGGTTGTCAGCTTCCCAAAGAGCTGGAAGCAAGATGCTGTGGGGCCCAACTCGCCCTTTGGAAAGAAGCCTGCACGTTGTGGCTTTCAGCTCTAGGGCAAAGTAGCACACCCAGAGCAGAAGTCCTACTTCAGCCAGATCAGGCCTGCAAAGAAACTGCGTTTCACAGGCCTTTGGAAGAGATGTTCCCGGTAGGCTGTAAGAGCACTGTGCAGAGCGAGTGGTTTCTTAGCTTCCCAAAGAGCTGGAAGCAAGATGCTGTGGGGCCCAACTCGCCCTTTGGAAAGAAGCCTGCACGTTGTGGCTTTCAGCTCTAGGGCAAAGTAGCACACCCAGAGCAGAAGTCCTACTTCAGCCAGATCAGGCCTGCAAAGAAACTGCGTTTCACAGGCCTTTGGAAGAGATGTTCCCACTAGGCTGTAAGAGCACTGTGCAGAGCGAGTTGTTTCTCAGCTTCCCAAAGAGCTGGAAGCAAGATGCTGTGGGGCCCAACTCGCCCTTTGGAAAGAAGCCTGCACGTTGTGCCTTTCAGCTCTAGGGCAAAGTAGCACACCCAGAGCAGAAGTCCTACTTCAGCCAGATCAGGCCTGCAAAGAAACTGCGTTTCACAGGCCTTTGGAAGAGATGTTCCCGGTAGGCTGTAAGAGCACTATGCAGAGCGAGTTGTTCTTCAGCTTCCCAAAGAGCTGGAAGCAAGATGCTGTGGGGCCCAACTCGCCCTTTGGAAAGAAGCCTGCACGTTGTGGCTTTCAGCTCTAGGGCAAAGTAGCACACCCAGAGCAGAAGTCCTACTTCAGCCAGATCAGGCCTGCAAAGAAACTGCGTTTCACAGGCCTTTGGAAGAGATGTTCCCGGTAGGCTGTAAGAGCACTGTGCAGAGCGAGTGGTTTCTTAGCTTCCCAAAGAGCTGGAAGCAAGATGCTGTGGGGCCCAACTCGCCCTTTGGAAAGAAGCCTGCACGTTTTGCCTTTCAGCTCTAGGGCAAAGTAGCACACCCAGAGCAGAAGTCCTACTTCAGCCAGATCAGGCCTGCAAAGAAACTGCGTTTCACAGGCCTTTGGAAGAGATGTTCCCGGTAGGCTGTAAGAGCACTGTGCAGAGCGAGTTGTTTCTTAGCTTCCCAAAGAGCTGGAAGCAAGATGCTGTGGGGCCCAACTCGCCCTTTGGAAAGAAGCCTGCACGTTGTGGCTTTCAGCTCTAGGGCAAAGTAGCACACCCAGAGCAGAAGTCCTACTTCAGCCAGATCAGGCCTGCAAAGAAACTGCGTTTCACAGGCCTTTGGAAGAGATGTTCCCGGTAGGCTGTAAGAGCACTGTGCAGAGCGAGTTGGTTCTCAGCTTCCCAAAGAGCTGGAAGCAAGATGCTGTGGGGCCCAACTCGCCCTTTGGAAAGAAGCCTGCACGTTGTGGCTTTCAGCTCTAGGGCAAAGTAGCACACCCAGAGCAGAAGTCCTACTTCAGCCAGATCAGGCCTGCAAAGAAACTGCGTTTCACAGGCCTTTGGAAGAGATGTTCCCGGTAGGCTGTAAGAGCACTGTGCAGAGCGAGTGGTTTCTTAGCTTCCCAAAGAGCTGGAAGCAAGATGCTGTGGGGCCCAACTCGCCCTTTGGAAAGAAGCCTGCACGTTTTGCCTTTCAGCTCTAGGGCAAAGTAGCACACCCAGAGCAGAAGTCCTACTTCAGCCAGATCAGGCCTGCAAAGAAACTGCGTTTCACAGGCCTTTGGAAGAGATGTTCCCGGTAGGCTGTAAGAGCACTGTGCAGAGCGAGTGGTTTCTTAGCTTCCCAAAGAGCTGGAAGCAAGATGCTGTGGGGCCCAACTCGCCCTTTGGAAAGAAGCCTGCACGTTGTGCCTTTCAGCTCTAGGGCAAAGTAGCATACCCAGAGCAGAAGTCCTACTTCAGCCAGATCAGGCCTGCAAAGAAACTGCGTTTCACAGGCCTTTGGAAGAGATGTTCCCGGTAGGCTGTAAGAGCACTGTGCAGAGCGAGTTGTTTCTCAGCTTCCCAAAGAGCTGGAAGCAAGATGCTGTGGGGCCCAACTCGCCCTTTGGAAAGAAGCCTGCACGTTGTGCCTTTCAGCTCTAGGGCAAAGTAGCACACCCAGAGCAGAAGTCCTACTTCAGCCAGATCAGGCCTGCAAAGAAACTGCGTTTCACAGGCCTTTGGAAGAGATGTTCCCGGTAGGCTGTAAGAGCACTGTGCAGAGCGAGTGGTTTCTTAGCTTCCCAAAGAGCTGGAAGCAAGATGCTGTGGGGCCCAACTCGCCCTTTGGAAAGAAGCCTGCACGTTGTGCCTTTCAGCTCTAGGGCAAAGTAGCACACCCAGAGCAGAAGTCCTACTTCAGCCAGATCAGGCCTGCAAAGAAACTGCGTTTCACAGGCCTTTGGAAGAGATGTTCCCGGTAGGCTGTAAGAGCACTGTGCAGAGCGAGTTGTTTCTTAGCTTCCCAAAGAGCTGGAAGCAAGATGCTGTGGGGCCCAACTCGCCCTTTGGAAAGAAGCCTGCACGTTGTGCCTTTCAGCTCTAGGGCAAAGTAGCACACCCAGAGCAGAAGTCCTACTTCAGCCAGATCAGGCCTGCAAAGAAACTGCGTTTCACAGGCCTTTGGAAGAGATGTTCCCGGTAGGCTGTAAGAGCACTGTGCAGAGCGAGTGGTTTCTTAGCTTCCCAAAGAGCTGGAAGCAAGATGCTGTGGGGCCCAACTCGCCCTTTGGAAAGAAGCCTGCACGTTGTGCCTTTCAGCTCTAGGGCAAAGTAGCACACCCAGAGCAGAAGTCCTACTTCAGCCAGATCAGGTCTGCAAAGAAACTGCGTTTCACAGGCCTTTGGAAGAGATGTTCCCACTAGGCTGTAAGAGCACTGTGCAGAGCGAGTTGTTTCTTAGCTTCCCAAAGAGCTGGAAGCAAGATGCTGTGGGGCCCAACTCGCCCTTTGGAAAGAAGCCTGCACGTTGTGCCTTTCAGCTCTAGGGCAAAGTAGCACACCCAGAGCAGAAGTCCTACTTCAGCCAGATCAGGCCTGCAAAGAAACTGCGTTTCACAGGCCTTTGGAAGAGATGTTCCCGGTAGGCTGTAAGAGCACTGTGCAGAGCGAGTTGTTTCTTAGCTTCCCAAAGAGCTGGAAGCAAGATGCTGTGGGGCCCAACTCGCCCTTTGGAAAGAAGCCTGCACGTTGTGCCTTTCAGCTCTAGGGCAAAGTAGCACACCCAGAGCAGAAGTCCTACTTCAGCCAGGTCAGGCCTGCAAAGAAACTGCGTTTCACAGGCCTTTGGAAGAGATGTTCCCGGTAGGCTGTAAGAGCACTGTGCAGAGCGAGTGGTTTCTTAGCTTCCCAAAGAGCTGGAAGCAAGATGCTGTGGGGCCCAACTCGCCCTTTGGAAAGAAGCCTGCACGTTGTGCCTTTCAGCTCTAGGGCAAAGTAGCACACCCAGAGCAGAAGTCCTACTTCAGCCAGATCAGGCCTGCAAAGAAACTGCGTTTCACAGGCCTTTGGAAGAGATGTTCCCGGTAGGCTGTAAGAGCACTGTGCAGAGCGAGTTGTTTCTTAGCTTCCCAAAGAGCTGGAAGCAAGATGCTGTGGGGCCCAACTCGCCCTTTGGAAAGAAGCCTGCACGTTGTGCCTTTCAGCTCTAGGGCAAAGTAGCACACCCAGAGCAGAAGTCCTACTTCAGCCAGATCAGGCCTGCAAAGAAACTGCGTTTCACAGGCCTTTGGAAGAGATGTTCCCACTAGGCTGTAAGAGCACTGTGCAGAGCGAGTTGTTTCTTAGCTTCCCAAAGAGCTGGAAGCAAGATGCTGTGGGGCCCAACTCGCCCTTTGGAAAGAAGCCTGCACGTTGTGCCTTTCAGCTCTAGGGCAAAGTAGCACACCCAGAGCAGAAGTCCTACTTCAGCCAGATCAGGCCTGCAAAGAAACTGCGTTTCACAGGCCTTTGGAAGAGATGTTCCCGGTAGGCTGTAAGAGCACTGTGCAGAGCGAGTTGTTTCTTAGCTTCCCAAAGAGCTGGAAGCAAGATGCTGTGGGGCCCAACTCGCCCTTTGGAAAGAAGCCTGCACGTTGTGCCTTTCAGCTCTAGGGCAAAGTAGCACACCCAGAGCAGAAGTCCTACTTCAGCCAGATCAGGCCTGCAAAGAAACTGCGTTTCACAGGCCTTTGGAAGAGATGTTCCCGGTAGGCTGTAAGAGCACTGTGCAGAGCGAGTGGTTTCTTAGCTTCCCAAAGAGCTGGAAGCAAGATGCTGTGGGGCCCAACTCGCCCTTTGGAAAGAAGCCTGCACGTTGTGCCTTTCAGCTCTAGGGCAAAGTAGCACACCCAGAGCAGAAGTCCTACTTCAGCCAGGTCAGGCCTGCAAAGAAACTGCGTTTCACAGGCCTTTGGAAGAGATGTTCCCGGTAGGCTGTAAGAGCACTGTGCAGAGCGAGTGGTTTCTTAGCTTCCCAAAGAGCTGGAAGCAAGATGCTGTGTGGCCCAACTCGCCCTTTTGAAAGAAGCCTGCACGTTGTGCCTTTCAGCTCTAGGGCAAAGTAGCACACCCAGAGCAGAAGTCCTACTTCAGCCAGAACAGGCCTGCAAAGAAACTGCGTTTCACAGGCCTTTGGAAGAGATGTTCCCGGTAGGCTGTAAGAGCACTGTGCGGAGCGAGTTGTTTCTTAGCTTCCCAAAGAGCTGGAAGCAAGATGCTTTGGGGCCCAACTCGCCCTTTGGAAAGAAGCCTGCACTTTGTGCCTTTCAGCTCTAGGGCAATGTAGCACACCCAGAGCAGAAGTCCTACTTCAGCCAGATCAGGCCTGCAAAGAAACTGCATTTCACAGGCCTTTGGAAGAGATGTTCCCGGTAGGCTGTAAGAGCACTGTGCAGAGCGAGTTGTTTCTTAGCTTCCCAAAGAGCTGGAAGCAAGATGCTGTGGGGCCCAACTCGCCCTTTGGAAAGAAGCCTGCACGTTGTGCGTTTCAGCTCTAGGGCAAAGTAGCACACCCAGAGCAGAAGTCCTAGTTCAGCCAGATCAGGCCTGCAAAGAAACTGCGTTTCACAGGCCTTTGGAAGAGATGTTCCCGGTAGGCTGTAAGAGCACTGTGCAGAGCGAGTTGTTTCTTAGCTTCCCGAAGAGCTGGAAGCAAGATGCTGTGGGGCCCAACTCGCGCTTTGGAAATAAGCCTGCACGTTGTGGCTTTCAGCTCTAGGGCAAAGTAGCACACCCAGAGCAGAAGTCCTACTTCAGCCAGATCAGGCCTGCAAAGAAACTGCGTTTCACAGGCCTTTGGAAGAGATGTTCCCGGTAGGCTGTAAGAGCACTGTGCAGAGCGAGTTGTTTCTTAGCTTCCCAAAGAGCTGGAAGCAAGATGCTGTGGGGCCCAACTCGCCCTTTGGAAAGAAGCCTGCACGTTGTGCGTTTCAGCTCTAGGGCAAAGTAGCACACCCAGAGCAGAAGTCCTACTTCAGCCAGATCAGGCCTGCAAAGAAACTGCGTTTCACAGGCCTTTGGAAGAGATGTTCCCGGTAGGCTGTAAGAGCACTGTGCAGAGCGAGTTGTTTCTTAGCTTCCCGAAGAGCTGGAAGCAAGATGCTGTGGGGCCCAACTCGCCCTTTGGAAAGAAGCCTGCACGTTGTGCCTTTCAGCTCTAGGGCAAAGTAGCACACCCAGAGCAGAAGTCCTACTTCAGCCAGATCAGGCCTGCAAAGAAACTGCGTTTCACAGGCCTTTGGAAGAGATGTTCCCGGTAGGCTGTAAGAGCACTGTGCAGAGCGAGTTGTTTCTTAGCTTCCCAAAGAGCTGGAAGCAAGATGCTGTGGGGCCCAACTCGCCCTTTGGAAAGAAGCCTGCACGTTGTGCCTTTCAGCTCTAGGGCAAAGTAGCACACCCAGAGCAGAAGTCCTACTTCAGCCAGATCAGGCCTGCAAAGAAACTGCGTTTCACAGGCCTTTGGAAGAGATGTTCCCGGTAGGCTGTAAGAGCACTGTGCAGAGCGAGTTGTTTCTTAGCTTCCCAAAGAGCTGGAAGCAAGATGCTGTGGGGCCCAACTCGCCCTTTGGAAAGAAGCCTGCACGTTGTGCCTTTCAGCTCTAGGGCAAAGTAGCACACCCAGAGCAGAAGTCCTACTTCAGCCAGATCAGGCCTGCAAAGAAACTGCGTTTCACAGGCCTTTGGAAGAGATGTTCCCGGTAGGCTGTAAGAGCACTGTGCAGAGCGAGTTGTTTCTTAGCTTCCCAAAGAGCTGGAAGCAAGATGCTGTGGGGCCCAACTCGCCCTTTGGAAAGAAGCCTGCACGTTGTGCCTTTCAGCTCTAGGGCAAAGTAGCACACCCAGAGCAGAAGTCCTACTTCAGCCAGATCAGGCCTGCAAAGAAACTGCGTTTCACAGGCCTTTGGAAGAGATGTTCCCACTAGGCTGTAAGAGCACTGTGCAGAGCGAGTTGTTTCTTAGCTTCCCAAAGAGCTGGAAGCAAGATGCTGTGGGGCCCAACTCGCCCTTTGGAAAGAAGCCTGCACGTTGTGCCTTTCAGCTCTAGGGCAAAGTAGCACACCCAGAGCAGAAGTCCTACTTCAGCCAGGTCAGGCCTGCAAAGAAACTGCGTTTCACAGGCCTTTGGAAGAGATGTTCCCGGTAGGCTGTAAGAGCACTGTGCAGAGCGAGTGGTTTCTTAGCTTCCCAAAGAGCTGGAAGCAAGATGCTGTGGGGCCCAACTCGCCCTTTGGAAAGAAGCCTGCACGTTGTGCCTTTCAGCTCTAGGGCAAAGTAGCACACCCAGAGCAGAAGTCCTACTTCAGCCAGATCAGGCCTGCAAAGAAACTGCGTTTCACAGGCCTTTGGAAGAGATGTTCCCGGTAGGCTGTAAGAGCACTGTGCAGAGCGAGTTGTTTCTTAGCTTCCCGAAGAGCTGGAAGCAAGATGCTGTGGGGCCCAACTCGCCCTTTGGAAAGAAGCCTGCACGTTGTGCCTTTCAGCTCTAGGGCAAAGTAGCACACCCAGAGCAGAAGTCCTACTTCAGCCAGATCAGGCCTGCAAAGAAACTGCGTTTCACAGGCCTTTGGAAGAGATGTTCCCGGTAGGCTGTAAGAGCACTGTGCAGAGCGAGTTGTTTCTTAGCTTCCCAAAGAGCTGGAAGCAAGATGCTGTGGGGCCCAACTCGCCCTTTGGAAAGAAGCCTGCACGTTGTGCCTTTCAGCTCTAGGGCAAAGTAGCACACCCAGAGCAGAAGTCCTACTTCAGCCAGATCAGGCCTGCAAAGAAACTGCGTTTCACAGGCCTTTGGAAGAGATGTTCCCGGTAGGCTGTAAGAGCACTGTGCAGAGCGAGTTGTTTCTTAGCTTCCCAAAGAGCTGGAAGCAAGATGCTGTGGGGCCCAACTCGCCCTTTGGAAAGAAGCCTGCACGTTGTGCCTTTCAGCTCTAGGGCAAAGTAGCACACCCAGAGCAGAAGTCCTACTTCAGCCAGATCAGGCCTGCAAAGAAACTGCGTTTCACAGGCCTTTGGAAGAGATGTTCCCGGTAGGCTGTAAGAGCACTGTGCAGAGCGAGTTGTTTCTTAGCTTCCCAAAGAGCTGGAAGCAAGATGCTGTGGGGCCCAACTCGCCCTTTGGAAAGAAGCCTGCACGTTGTGCCTTTCAGCTCTAGGGCAAAGTAGCACACCCAGAGCAGAAGTCCTACTTCAGCCAGATCAGGCCTGCAAAGAAACTGCGTTTCACAGGCCTTTGGAAGAGATGTTCCCACTAGGCTGTAAGAGCACTGTGCAGAGCGAGTTGTTTCTTAGCTTCCCAAAGAGCTGGAAGCAAGATGTTGTGGGGCCCAACTCGCCCTTTGGAAAGAAGCCTGCACGTTGTGCCTTTCAGCTCTAGGGCAAAGTAGCACACCCAGAGCAGAAGTCCTACTACAGCCAGGTCAGGCCTGCAAAGAAACTGCGTTTCACAGGCCTTTGGAAGAGATGTTCCCGGTAGGCTGTAAGAGCACTGTGCAGAGCGAGTGGTTTCTTAGCTTCCCAAAGAGCTGGAAGCAAGATGCTGTGGGGCCCAACTCGCCCTTTGGAAAGAAGCCTGCACGTTGTGCCTTTCAGCTCTAGGGCAAAGTAGCACACCCAGAGCAGAAGTCCTACTTCAGCCAGATCAGGCCTGCAAAGAAACTGCGTTTCACAGGCCTTTGGAAGAGATGTTCCCGGTAGGCTGTAAGAGCACTGTGCAGAGCGAGTTGTTTCTTAGCTTCCCAAAGAGCTGGAAGCAAGATGCTGTGGGGCCCAACTCGCCCTTTGGAAAGAAGCCTGCACGTTGTGGCTTTCAGCTCTAGGGCAAAGTAGCACACCCAGAGAAGAAGTCCTACTTCAGCCAGGTCAGGCCTGCAAAGAAACTGCGTTTCACAGGCCTTTGGAAGAGATGTTCCCACTAGGCTGTAAGAGCACTGTGCAGAGCGAGTTGTTTCTTAGCTTCCCAAAGAGCTGGAAGCAAGATGCTGTGGGGCCCAACTCGCCCTTTGGAAAGAAGCCTGCACGTTGTGCCTTTCAGCTCTAGGGCAAAGTAGCACACCCAGAGCAGAAGTCCTACTTCAGCCAGATCAGGCCTGCAAAGAAACTGCGTTTCACAGGCCTTTGGAAGAGTTGTTCCCGGTAGGCTGTAAGAGCACTGTGCAGAGCGAGTTGTTTCTTAGCTTCCCAAAGAGATGGAAGCAAGATGCTGTGGGGCCCAACTCGCCCTTTGGAAAGAAGCCTGCACGTTGTGCCTTTCAGCTCTAGGGCAAAGTAGCACGCCCAGAGCAGAAGTCCTACTTCAGCCAGATCAGGCCTGCAAAGAAACTGCGTTTCACAGGCCTTTGGAAGAGATGTTCCCGGTAGGCTGTAAGAGCACTGTGCAGAGCGAGTGGTTTCTTAGCTTCCCAAAGAGCTGGAAGCAAGATGCTGTGGGGCCCAACTCGCCCTTTGGAAAGAAGCCTGCACGTTGTGCCTTTCAGCTCTAGGGCAAAGTAGCACACCCAGAGCAGAAGTCCTACTTCAGCCAGATCAGGCCTGCAAAGAAACTGCGTTTCACAGGCCTTTGGAAGAGATGTTCCCGGTAGGCTGTAAGAGAACTGTGCAGAGCGAGTTGTTTCTTAGCTTCCCAAAGAGCTGGAAGCAAGATGCTGTGGGGCCCAACTCGCCCTTTGGAAAGAAGCCTGCACGTTGTGGCTTTCAGCTCTAGGGCAAAGTAGCACACCCAGAGCAGAAGTCCTACTTCAGCCAGATCAGGCCTGCAAAGAAACTGCGTTTCACAGGCCTTTGGAAGAGATGTTCCCGGTAGGCTGTAAGAGCACTGTGCAGAGCGAGTTGTTTCTTAGCTTCCCAAAGAGCTGGAAGCAAGATGCTGTGGGGCCCAACTCGCCCTTTGGAAAGAAGCCTGCACGTTGTGGCTTTCAGCTCTAGGGCAAAGTAGCACACCCAGAGCAGAAGTCCTACTTCAGCCAGGTCAGGCCTGCAAAGAAACTGCGTTTCACAGGCCTTTGGAAGAGATGTTCCCGGTAGGCTGTAAGAGCACTGTGCAGAGCGAGTTGTTTCTTAGCTTCCCAAAGAGCTGGAAGCAAGATGCTGTGGGGCCCAACTCGCCCTTTGGAAAGAAGCCTGCACGTTGTGCCTTTCAGCTCTAGGGCAAAGTAGCACACCCAGAGCAGAAGTCCTACTTCAGCCAGATCAGGCCTGCAAAGAAACTGCGTTTCACAGGCCTTTCGAAGAGATGTTCCCGGTAGGCTGTAAGAGCACTGTGCAGAGCGAGTTGTTTCTTAGCTTCCCAAAGAGCTGGAAGCAAGATGTTGTGGGGCCCAACTCGCCCTTTGGAAAGAAGCCTGCACGTTGTGCCTTTCAGCTCTAGGGCAAAGTAGCACACCCAGAGCAGAAGTCCTACTTCAGCCAGATCAGGCCTGCAAAGAAACTGCGTTTCACAGGCCTTTGGAAGAGATGTTCCCGGTAGGCTGTAAGAGCACTGTGCAGAGCGAGTTGTTTCTTAGCTTCCCAAAGAGCTGGAAGCAAGATGCTGTGGGGCCCAACTCGACCTTTGGAAAGAAGCCTGCACGTTGTGCCTTTCAGCTCTAGGGCAAAGTAGCACACCCAGAGCAGAAGTCCTACTTCAGCCAGATCAGGCCTGCAAAGAAACTGCGTTTCACAGGCCTTTGGAAGAGTTGTTCCCGGTAGGCTGTAAGAGCACTGTGCAGAGCGAGTTGTTTCTTAGCTTCCCAAAGAGCTGGAAGCAAGATGCTGTGGGGCCCAACTCGCCCTTTGGAAAGAAGCCTGCACGTTGTGCCTTTCAGCTCTAGGGCAAAGTAGCACGCCCAGAGCAGAAGTCCTACTTCAGCCAGATCAGGCCTGCAAAGAAAGTGCGTTTCACAGGCCTTTGGAAGAGATGTTCCCGGTAGGCTGTAAGAGCACTGTGCAGAGCGAGTGGTTTCTTAGCTTCCCAAAGAGCTGGAAGCAAGATGCTGTGGGGCCCAACTCGCCCTTTGGAAAGAAGCCTGCACGTTGTGCCTTTCAGCTCTAGGGCAAAGTAGCACGCCCAGAGCAGAAGTCCTACTTCAGCCAGATCAGGCCTGCAAAGAAAGTGCGTTTCACAGGCCTTTGGAAGAGATGTTCCCGGTAGGCTGTAAGAGCACTGTGCAGAGCGAGTTGTTTCTCAGCTTCCCAAAGAGCTGGAAGCAAGATGCTGTGGGGCCCAACTCGCCCTTTGGAAAGAAGCCTGCACGTTGTGCCTTTCAGCTCTAGGGCAAAGTAGCACACCCAGAGCAGAAGTCCTACTTCAGCCAGATCAGGCCTGCAAAGAAACTGCGTTTCACAGGCCTTTGGAAGAGATGTTCCCGGTAGGCTGTAAGAGCACTATGCAGAGCGAGTTGTTCTTTAGCTTCCCAAAGAGCTGGAAGCAAGATGCTGTGGGGCCCAACTCGCCCTTTGGAAAGAAGCCTGCACGTTGTGGCTTTCAGCTCTAGGGCAAAGTAGCACACCCAGAGCAGAAGTCCTACTTCAGCCAGATCAGGCCTGCAAAGAAACTGCGTTTCACAGGCCTTTGGAAGAGATGTTCCCGGTAGGCTGTAAGAGCACTGTGCAGAGCGAGTTGTTTCTTAGCTTCCCAAAGAGCTGGAAGCAAGATGCTGTGGGGCCCAACTCGCCCTTTGGAAAGAAGCCTGCACGTTGTGCCTTTCAGCTCTAGGGCAAAGTAGCACACCCAGAGCAGAAGTCCTACTTCAGCGAGATCAGGCCTGCAAAGAAACTGCGTTTCACAGGCCTTTGGAAGAGATGTTCCCGGTAGGCTGTAAGAGCACTGTGCAGAGCGAGTTGTTTCTTAGCTTCCCAAAGAGCTGGAAGCAAGATGCTGTGGGGCCCAACTCGCCCTTTGGAAAGAAGCCTGCACGTTGTGCCTTTCAGCTCTAGGGCAAAGTAGCACACCCAGAGCAGAAGTCCTACTTCAGCCAGATCAGGCCTGCAAAGAAACTGCGTTTCACAGGCCTTTGGAAGAGATGTTCCCGGTAGGCTGTAAGAGCACTGTGCAGAGCGAGTTGTTTCTTAGCTTCACAAAGAGCTGGAAGCAAGATGCTGTGGGGCCCAACTCGCCCTTTGGAAAGAAGCCTGCACGTTGTGCCTTTCAGCTCTAGGGCAAAGTAGCACACCCAGAGCAGAAGTCCTACTTCAGCCAGATCAGGCCAGCAAGGAAACTGCGTTTCACAGGCCTTTGGAAGAGATGTTCCCGGTAGGCTGTAAGAGCACTGTGCAGAGCGAGTTGTTTCTTAGCTTCCCAAAGAGCTGGAAGCAAGATGCTGTGGGGCCCAACTCGCCCTTTGGAAAGAAGCCTGCACGTTGTGCCTTTCAGCTCTAGGGCAAAGTAGCACACCCAGAGCAGAAGTCCTACTTCAGCCAGGTCAGGCCTGCAAAGAAACTGCGTTTCACAGGCCTTTGGAAGAGATGTTCCCGGTAGGCTGTAAGAGCACTGTGCAGAGCGAGTTGTTTCTTAGCTTCCCAAAGAGCTGGAAGCAAGATGCTGTGGGGCCCAACTCGCCCTTTGGATAGAAGCCTGCACGTTGTGCCTTTCAGCTCTAGGGCAAAGTAGCACACCCAGAGCAGAAGTCCTACTTCAGCCAGATCAGGCCTGCAAAGAAACTGCGTTTCACAGGCCTTTGGAAGAGATGTTCCCGGTAGGCTGTAAGAGCACTGTGCAGAGCGAGTTGTTTCTTAGCTTCCCAAAGAGCTGGAAGCAAGATGCTGTGGGGCCCAACTCGCCCTTTGGAAAGAAGCCTGCACTTTGTGCCTTTCAGCTCTAGGGCAACGTAGCACACCCAGAGCAGAAGTCCTACTTCAGCCAGATCAGGCCTGCAAAGAAACTGCATTTCACAGGCCTTTGGAAGAGATGTTCCCGGTAGGCTGTAAGAGCACTGTGCAGAGCGAGTTGTTGCTTAGCTTCCCAAAGAGCTGGAAGCAAGATGCTGTGGGGCCCAACTCGCCCTTTGGAAAGAAGCCTGCACGTTGTGCGTTTCAGCTCTAGGGCAAAGTAGCACACCCAGAGCAGAAGTCCTACTTCAGCCCGATCAGGCCTGCAAAGAAACTGCGTTTCACAGGCCTTTGGAAGAGATGTTCCCGGTAGGCTGTAAGAGCACTGTGCAGAGCGAGTTGTTTCTTAGCTTCCCAAAGAGCTGGAAGCAAGAAGCTGTTGGGGCCCAACTCGCCCTTTGGAAATAAGCCTGCACGTTGTGGCTTTCAGCTCTAGGGCAAAGTAGCACACCCAGAGCAGAAGTCCTACTTCAGCCAGATCAGGCCTGCAAAGAAACTGCGTTTCACAGGCCTTTGGAAGAGATGTTCCCGGTAGGCTGTAAGAGCACTGTGCAGAGCGAGTTGTTTCTTAGCTTCCCAAAGAGCTGGAAGCAAGATGCTGTGGGGCCCAACTCGCCCTTTGGAAAGAAGCCTGCACGTTGTGCCTTTCAGCTCTAGGGCAAAGTAGCACACCCAGAGCAGAAGTCCTACTTCAGCCAGATCAGGCCTGCAAAGAAACTGCGTTTCACAGGCCTTTGGAAGAGATGTTCCCGGTAGGCTGTAAGAGCACTGTGCAGAGCGAGTTGTTTCTTAGCTTCCCAAAGAGCTGGAAGCAAGATGCTGTGAGGCCCAACTCGCCCTTTGGAAAGAAGCCTGCACGTTGTGCCTTTCAGCTCTAGGGCAAAGTAGCACACCCAGAGCAGAAGTCCTACTTCAGCCAGATCAGGCCTGCAAAGAAACTGCGTTTCACAGGCCTTTCGAAGAGATGTTCCCGGTAGGCTGTAAGAGCACTGTGCAGAGCGAGTTGTTTCTTAGCTTCCCAAAGAGCTGGAAGCAAGATGCTGTGGGGCCCAACTCGCCCTTTGGAAAGAAGCCTGCACGTTGTGCCTTTCAGCTCTAGGGCAAAGTAGCACACCCAGAGCAGAAGTCCTACTTCAGCCAGATCAGGCCTGCAAAGAAACTGCGTTTCACAGGCCTTTCGAAGAGATGTTCCCGGTAGGCTGTAAGAGCACTGTGCAGAGCGAGTTGTTTCTTAGCTTCCCAAAGAGCTGGAACCAAGATGCTGTGGGGCCCAACTCGCCCTTTGGAAAGAAGCCTGCACGTTGTGCCTTTCAGCTCTAGGGAAAAGTAGCACACCCAGAGCAGAAGTCCTACTTCAGCCAGATCAGGCCTGCAAAGAAACTGCGTTTCACAGGCCTTTGGAAGAGATGTTCCCGGTAGGCTGTAAGAGCACTGTGCAGAGCGAGTTGTTTCTTAGCTTCCCAAAGAGCTGGAAGCAAGATGCTGTGGGGCCCAACTCGCCCTTTGGAAAGAAGCCTGCACGTTGTGCCTTTCAGCTCTAGGGCAAAGTAGCACACCCAGAGCAGAAGTCCTACTTCAGCCAGATCAGGCCTGCAAAGAAACTGCGTTTCACAGGCCTTTGGAAGACATGTTCCCACTAGGCTGTAAGAGCACTGTGCAGAGCGAGTTGTTTCTTAGCTTCCCAAAGAGCTGGAAGCAAGATGCTGTGGGGCCCAACTCGCCCTTTGGAAAGAAGCCTGCACGTTGTGCCTTTCAGCTCTAGGGCAAAGTAGCACACCCAGAGCAGAAGTCCTACTTCAGCCAGATCAGGCCTGCAAAGAAACTGCGTTTCACAGGCCTTTGGAAGAGATGTTCCCGGTAGGCTGTAAGAGCACTGTGCAGAGCGAGTTGTTTCTTAGCTTCCCAAAGAGCTGGAAGCAAGATGCTGTGGGGCCCAACTCGCCCTTTGGAAAGAAGCCTGCACGTTGTGCCTTTCAGCTCTAGGGCAAAGTAGCACACCCAGAGCAGAAGTCCTACTTCAGCCAGATCAGGCCTGCAAAGAAACTGCGTTTCACAGGCCTTTGGAAGAGATGTTCCCGGTAGGCTGTAAGAGCACTGTGCAGAGCGAGTTGTTTCTTAGCTTCCCAAAGAGCTGGAAGCAAGATGCTGTGGGGCCCAACTCGCCCTTTGGAAAGAAGCCTGCACGTTGTGCCTTTCAGCTCTAGGGCAAAGTAGCACACCCAGAGCAGAAGTCCTACTTCAGCCAGATCAGGCCTGCAAAGAAACTGCGTTTCACAGGCCTTTGGAAGAGATGTTCCCGGTAGGCTGTAAGAGCACTGTGCAGAGCGAGTTGTTTCTTAGCTTCCCAAAGAGCTGGAAGCAAGATGCTGTGGGGCCCAACTCGCCCTTTGGAAAGAAGCCTGCACGTTGTGCCTTTCAGCTCTAGGGCAAAGTAGCACACCCAGAGCAGAAGTCCTACTTCAGCCAGATCAGGCCTGCAAAGAAACTGCGTTTCACAGGCCTTTGGAAGAGATGTTCCCGGTAGGCTGTAAGAGCACTGTGCAGAGCGAGTTGTTTCTTAGCTTCCCAAAGAGCTGGAAGCAAGATGCTGTGGGGCCCAACTCGCCCTTTGGAAAGAAGCCTGCACGTTGTGCCTTTCAGCTCTAGGGCAAAGTAGCACACCCAGAGCAGAAGTCCTACTTCAGCCAGATCAGGCCTGCAAAGAAACTGCGTTTCACAGGCCTTTGGAAGAGATGTTCCCGGTAGGCTGTAAGAGCACTGTGCAGAGCGAGTTGTTTCTTAGCTTCCCAAAGAGCTGGAAGCAAGATGCTGTGGGGCCCAACTCGCCCTTTGGAAAGAAGCCTGCACGTTGTGCCTTTCAGCTCTAGGGCAAAGTAGCACACCCAGAGCAGAAGTCCTACTTCAGCCAGATCAGGCCTGCAAAGAAACTGCGTTTCACAGGCCTTTGGAAGAGATGTTCCCGGTAGGCTGTAAGAGCACTGTGCAGAGCGAGTTGTTTCTTAGCTTCCCAAAGAGCTGGAAGCAAGATGCTGTGGGGCCCAACTCGCCCTTTGGAAAGAAGCCTGCACGTTGTGCCTTTCAGCTCTAGGGCAAAGTAGCACACCCAGAGCAGAAGTCCTACTTCAGCCAGATCAGGCCTGCAAAGAAACTGCGTTTCACAGGCCTTTGGAAGAGATGTTCCCGGTAGGCTGTAAGAGCACTGTGCAGAGCGAGTTGTTTCTTAGCTTCCCAAAGAGCTGGAAGCAAGATGCTGTGGGGCCCAACTCGCCCTTTGGAAAGAAGCCTGCACGTTGTGCCTTTCAGCTCTAGGGCAAAGTAGCACACCCAGAGCAGAAGTCCTACTTCAGCCAGATCAGGCCTGCAAAGAAACTGCGTTTCACAGGCCTTTGGAAGAGATGTTCCCGGTAGGCTGTAAGAGCACTGTGCAGAGCGAGTTGTTTCTTAGCTTCCCAAAGAGCTGGAAGCAAGATGCTGTGGGGCCCAACTCGCCCTTTGGAAAGAAGCCTGCACGTTGTGCCTTTCAGCTCTAGGGCAAAGTAGCACACCCAGAGCAGAAGTCCTACTTCAGCCAGATCAGGCCTGCAAAGAAACTGCGTTTCACAGGCCTTTGGAAGAGATGTTCCCGGTAGGCTGTAAGAGCACTGTGCAGAGCGAGTTGTTTCTTAGCTTCCCAAAGAGCTGGAAGCAAGATGCTGTGGGGCCCAACTCGCCCTTTGGAAAGAAGCCTGCACGTTGTGCCTTTCAGCTCTAGGGCAAAGTAGCACACCCAGAGCAGAAGTCCTACTTCAGCCAGATCAGGCCTGCAAAGAAACTGCGTTTCACAGGCCTTTGGAAGAGATGTTCCCACTAGGCTGTAAGAGCACTGTGCAGAGCGAGTTGTTTCTTAGCTTCCCAAAGAGCTGGAAGCAAGATGCTGTGGGGCCCAACTCGCCCTTTGGAAAGAAGCCTGCACGTTGTGGCTTTCAGCTCTAGGGCAAAGTAGCACACCCAGAGCAGAAGTCCTACTTCAGCCAGATCAGGCCTGCAAAGAAACTGCATTTCACAGGCCTTTGGAAGACATGTTCCCGGTAGGCTGTAAGAGCACTGTGCAGAGCGAGTTGTTTCTTAGCTTCCCAAAGAGCTGGAAGCAAGATGCTGTGGGGCCCAACTCGCCCTTTGGAAAGAAGCCTGCACGTTGTGGCTTTCAGCTCTAGGGCAAAGTAGCACACCCAGAGCAGAAGTCCTACTTCAGCCAGATCAGGCCTGCAAAGAAACTGCGTTTCACAGGCCTTTGGAAGAGATGTTCCCACTAGGCTGTAAGAGCACTGTGCAGAGCGAGTTGTTTCTCAGCTTCCCAAAGAGCTGGAAGCAAGATGCTGTGGGGCCCAACTCGCCCTTTGGAAAGAAGCCTGCACGTTGTGCCTTTCAGCTCTAGGGCAAAGTAGCACACCCAGAGCAGAAGTCCTACTTCAGCCAGATCAGGCCTGCAAAGAAACTGCGTTTCACAGGCCTTTGGAAGAGATGTTCCCGGTAGGCTGTAAGAGCACTATGCAGAGCGAGTTGTTCTTTAGCTTCCCAAAGAGCTGGAAGCAAGATGCTGTGGGGCCCAACTCGCCCTTTGGAAAGAAGCCTGCACGTTGTGGCTTTCAGCTCTAGGGCAAAGTAGCACACCCAGAGCAGAAGTCCTACTTCAGCCAGATCAGGCCTGCAAAGAAACTGCGTTTCACAGGCCTTTGGAAGAGATGTTCCCGGTAGGCTGTAAGAGCACTGTGCAGAGCGAGTGGTTTCTTAGCTTCCCAAAGAGCTGGAAGCAAGATGCTGTGGGGCCCAACTCGCCCTTTGGAAAGAAGCCTGCACGTTTTGCCTTTCAGCTCTAGGGCAAAGTAGCACACCCAGAGCAGAAGTCCTACTTCAGCCAGATCAGGCCTGCAAAGAAACTGCGTTTCACAGGCCTTTGGAAGAGATGTTCCCGGTAGGCTGTAAGAGCACTGTGCAGAGCGAGTGGTTTCTTAGCTTCCCAAAGAGCTGGAAGCAAGATGCTGTGGGGCCCAACTCGCCCTTTGGAAAGAAGCCTGCACGTTGTGGCTTTCAGCTCTAGGGCAAAGTAGCACACCCAGAGCAGAAGTCCTACTTCAGCCAGATCAGGCCTGCAAAGAAACTGCGTTTCACAGGCCTTTGGAAGAGATGTTCCCGGTAGGCTGTAAGAGCACTGTGCAGAGCGAGTTGGTTCTCAGCTTCCCAAAGAGCTGGAAGCAAGATGCTGTGGGGCCCAACTCGCCCTTTGGAAAGAAGCCTGCACGTTGTGGCTTTCAGCTCTAGGGCAAAGTAGCACACCCAGAGCAGAAGTCCTACTTCAGCCAGATCAGGCCTGCAAAGAAACTGCGTTTCACAGGCCTTTGGAAGAGATGTTCCCGGTAGGCTGTAAGAGCACTGTGCAGAGCGAGTGGTTTCTTAGCTTCCCAAAGAGCTGGAAGCAAGATGCTGTGGGGCCCAACTCGCCCTTTGGAAAGAAGCCTGCACGTTGTGGCTTTCAGCTCTAGGGCAAAGTAGCACACCCAGAGCAGAAGTCCTACTTCAGCCAGATCAGGCCTGCAAAGAAACTGCGTTTCACAGGCCTTTGGAAGAGATGTTCCCACTAGGCTGTAAGAGCACTGTGCAGAGCGAGTTGTTTCTCAGCTTCCCAAAGAGCTGGAAGCAAGATGCTGTGGGGCCCAACTCGCCCTTTGGAAAGAAGCCTGCACGTTGTGCCTTTCAGCTCTAGGGCAAAGTAGCACACCCAGAGCAGAAGTCCTACTTCAGCCAGATCAGGCCTGCAAAGAAACTGCGTTTCACAGGCCTTTGGAAGAGATGTTCCCGGTAGGCTGTAAGAGCACTATGCAGAGCGAGTTGTTCTTCAGCTTCCCAAAGAGCTGGAAGCAAGATGCTGTGGGGCCCAACTCGCCCTTTGGAAAGAAGCCTGCACGTTGTGGCTTTCAGCTCTAGGGCAAAGTAGCACACCCAGAGCAGAAGTCCTACTTCAGCCAGATCAGGCCTGCAAAGAAACTGCGTTTCACAGGCCTTTGGAAGAGATGTTCCCGGTAGGCTGTAAGAGCACTGTGCAGAGCGAGTGGTTTCTTAGCTTCCCAAAGAGCTGGAAGCAAGATGCTGTGGGGCCCAACTCGCCCTTTGGAAAGAAGCCTGCACGTTTTGCCTTTCAGCTCTAGGGCAAAGTAGCACACCCAGAGCAGAAGTCCTACTTCAGCCAGATCAGGCCTGCAAAGAAACTGCGTTTCACAGGCCTTTGGAAGAGATGTTCCCGGTAGGCTGTAAGAGCACTGTGCAGAGCGAGTTGTTTCTTAGCTTCCCAAAGAGCTGGAAGCAAGATGCTGTGGGGCCCAACTCGCCCTTTGGAAAGAAGCCTGCACGTTGTGGCTTTCAGCTCTAGGGCAAAGTAGCACACCCAGAGCAGAAGTCCTACTTCAGCCAGATCAGGCCTGCAAAGAAACTGCGTTTCACAGGCCTTTGGAAGAGATGTTCCCGGTAGGCTGTAAGAGCACTGTGCAGAGCGAGTTGGTTCTCAGCTTCCCAAAGAGCTGGAAGCAAGATGCTGTGGGGCCCAACTCGCCCTTTGGAAAGAAGCCTGCACGTTGTGGCTTTCAGCTCTAGGGCAAAGTAGCACACCCAGAGCAGAAGTCCTACTTCAGCCAGATCAGGCCTGCAAAGAAACTGCGTTTCACAGGCCTTTGGAAGAGATGTTCCCGGTAGGCTGTAAGAGCACTGTGCAGAGCGAGTGGTTTCTTAGCTTCCCAAAGAGCTGGAAGCAAGATGCTGTGGGGCCCAACTCGCCCTTTGGAAAGAAGCCTGCACGTTTTGCCTTTCAGCTCTAGGGCAAAGTAGCACACCCAGAGCAGAAGTCCTACTTCAGCCAGATCAGGCCTGCAAAGAAACTGCGTTTCACAGGCCTTTGGAAGAGATGTTCCCGGTAGGCTGTAAGAGCACTGTGCAGAGCGAGTGGTTTCTTAGCTTCCCAAAGAGCTGGAAGCAAGATGCTGTGGGGCCCAACTCGCCCTTTGGAAAGAAGCCTGCACGTTGTGCCTTTCAGCTCTAGGGCAAAGTAGCATACCCAGAGCAGAAGTCCTACTTCAGCCAGATCAGGCCTGCAAAGAAACTGCGTTTCACAGGCCTTTGGAAGAGATGTTCCCGGTAGGCTGTAAGAGCACTGTGCAGAGCGAGTTGTTTCTCAGCTTCCCAAAGAGCTGGAAGCAAGATGCTGTGGGGCCCAACTCGCCCTTTGGAAAGAAGCCTGCACGTTGTGCCTTTCAGCTCTAGGGCAAAGTAGCACACCCAGAGCAGAAGTCCTACTTCAGCCAGATCAGGCCTGCAAAGAAACTGCGTTTCACAGGCCTTTGGAAGAGATGTTCCCGGTAGGCTGTAAGAGCACTGTGCAGAGCGAGTGGTTTCTTAGCTTCCCAAAGAGCTGGAAGCAAGATGCTGTGGGGCCCAACTCGCCCTTTGGAAAGAAGCCTGCACGTTGTGCCTTTCAGCTCTAGGGCAAAGTAGCACACCCAGAGCAGAAGTCCTACTTCAGCCAGATCAGGCCTGCAAAGAAACTGCGTTTCACAGGCCTTTGGAAGAGATGTTCCCGGTAGGCTGTAAGAGCACTGTGCAGAGCGAGTTGTTTCTTAGCTTCCCAAAGAGCTGGAAGCAAGATGCTGTGGGGCCCAACTCGCCCTTTGGAAAGAAGCCTGCACGTTGTGCCTTTCAGCTCTAGGGCAAAGTAGCACACCCAGAGCAGAAGTCCTACTTCAGCCAGATCAGGCCTGCAAAGAAACTGCGTTTCACAGGCCTTTGGAAGAGATGTTCCCGGTAGGCTGTAAGAGCACTGTGCAGAGCGAGTGGTTTCTTAGCTTCCCAAAGAGCTGGAAGCAAGATGCTGTGGGGCCCAACTCGCCCTTTGGAAAGAAGCCTGCACGTTGTGCCTTTCAGCTCTAGGGCAAAGTAGCACACCCAGAGCAGAAGTCCTACTTCAGCCAGATCAGGTCTGCAAAGAAACTGCGTTTCACAGGCCTTTGGAAGAGATGTTCCCACTAGGCTGTAAGAGCACTGTGCAGAGCGAGTTGTTTCTTAGCTTCCCAAAGAGCTGGAAGCAAGATGCTGTGGGGCCCAACTCGCCCTTTGGAAAGAAGCCTGCACGTTGTGCCTTTCAGCTCTAGGGCAAAGTAGCACACCCAGAGCAGAAGTCCTACTTCAGCCAGATCAGGCCTGCAAAGAAACTGCGTTTCACAGGCCTTTGGAAGAGATGTTCCCGGTAGGCTGTAAGAGCACTGTGCAGAGCGAGTTGTTTCTTAGCTTCCCAAAGAGCTGGAAGCAAGATGCTGTGGGGCCCAACTCGCCCTTTGGAAAGAAGCCTGCACGTTGTGCCTTTCAGCTCTAGGGCAAAGTAGCACACCCAGAGCAGAAGTCCTACTTCAGCCAGGTCAGGCCTGCAAAGAAACTGCGTTTCACAGGCCTTTGGAAGAGATGTTCCCGGTAGGCTGTAAGAGCACTGTGCAGAGCGAGTGGTTTCTTAGCTTCCCAAAGAGCTGGAAGCAAGATGCTGTGGGGCCCAACTCGCCCTTTGGAAAGAAGCCTGCACGTTGTGCCTTTCAGCTCTAGGGCAAAGTAGCACACCCAGAGCAGAAGTCCTACTTCAGCCAGATCAGGCCTGCAAAGAAACTGCGTTTCACAGGCCTTTGGAAGAGATGTTCCCGGTAGGCTGTAAGAGCACTGTGCAGAGCGAGTTGTTTCTTAGCTTCCCAAAGAGCTGGAAGCAAGATGCTGTGGGGCCCAACTCGCCCTTTGGAAAGAAGCCTGCACGTTGTGCCTTTCAGCTCTAGGGCAAAGTAGCACACCCAGAGCAGAAGTCCTACTTCAGCCAGATCAGGCCTGCAAAGAAACTGCGTTTCACAGGCCTTTGGAAGAGATGTTCCCACTAGGCTGTAAGAGCACTGTGCAGAGCGAGTTGTTTCTTAGCTTCCCAAAGAGCTGGAAGCAAGATGCTGTGGGGCCCAACTCGCCCTTTGGAAAGAAGCCTGCACGTTGTGCCTTTCAGCTCTAGGGCAAAGTAGCACACCCAGAGCAGAAGTCCTACTTCAGCCAGATCAGGCCTGCAAAGAAACTGCGTTTCACAGGCCTTTGGAAGAGATGTTCCCGGTAGGCTGTAAGAGCACTGTGCAGAGCGAGTTGTTTCTTAGCTTCCCAAAGAGCTGGAAGCAAGATGCTGTGGGGCCCAACTCGCCCTTTGGAAAGAAGCCTGCACGTTGTGCCTTTCAGCTCTAGGGCAAAGTAGCACACCCAGAGCAGAAGTCCTACTTCAGCCAGATCAGGCCTGCAAAGAAACTGCGTTTCACAGGCCTTTGGAAGAGATGTTCCCGGTAGGCTGTAAGAGCACTGTGCAGAGCGAGTGGTTTCTTAGCTTCCCAAAGAGCTGGAAGCAAGATGCTGTGGGGCCCAACTCGCCCTTTGGAAAGAAGCCTGCACGTTGTGCCTTTCAGCTCTAGGGCAAAGTAGCACACCCAGAGCAGAAGTCCTACTTCAGCCAGGTCAGGCCTGCAAAGAAACTGCGTTTCACAGGCCTTTGGAAGAGATGTTCCCGGTAGGCTGTAAGAGCACTGTGCAGAGCGAGTGGTTTCTTAGCTTCCCAAAGAGCTGGAAGCAAGATGCTGTGTGGCCCAACTCGCCCTTTTGAAAGAAGCCTGCACGTTGTGCCTTTCAGCTCTAGGGCAAAGTAGCACACCCAGAGCAGAAGTCCTACTTCAGCCAGAACAGGCCTGCAAAGAAACTGCGTTTCACAGGCCTTTGGAAGAGATGTTCCCGGTAGGCTGTAAGAGCACTGTGCGGAGCGAGTTGTTTCTTAGCTTCCCAAAGAGCTGGAAGCAAGATGCTTTGGGGCCCAACTCGCCCTTTGGAAAGAAGCCTGCACTTTGTGCCTTTCAGCTCTAGGGCAATGTAGCACACCCAGAGCAGAAGTCCTACTTCAGCCAGATCAGGCCTGCAAAGAAACTGCATTTCACAGGCCTTTGGAAGAGATGTTCCCGGTAGGCTGTAAGAGCACTGTGCAGAGCGAGTTGTTTCTTAGCTTCCCAAAGAGCTGGAAGCAAGATGCTGTGGGGCCCAACTCGCCCTTTGGAAAGAAGCCTGCACGTTGTGCGTTTCAGCTCTAGGGCAAAGTAGCACACCCAGAGCAGAAGTCCTAGTTCAGCCAGATCAGGCCTGCAAAGAAACTGCGTTTCACAGGCCTTTGGAAGAGATGTTCCCGGTAGGCTGTAAGAGCACTGTGCAGAGCGAGTTGTTTCTTAGCTTCCCGAAGAGCTGGAAGCAAGATGCTGTGGGGCCCAACTCGCGCTTTGGAAATAAGCCTGCACGTTGTGGCTTTCAGCTCTAGGGCAAAGTAGCACACCCAGAGCAGAAGTCCTACTTCAGCCAGATCAGGCCTGCAAAGAAACTGCGTTTCACAGGCCTTTGGAAGAGATGTTCCCGGTAGGCTGTAAGAGCACTGTGCAGAGCGAGTTGTTTCTTAGCTTCCCAAAGAGCTGGAAGCAAGATGCTGTGGGGCCCAACTCGCCCTTTGGAAAGAAGCCTGCACGTTGTGCGTTTCAGCTCTAGGGCAAAGTAGCACACCCAGAGCAGAAGTCCTACTTCAGCCAGATCAGGCCTGCAAAGAAACTGCGTTTCACAGGCCTTTGGAAGAGATGTTCCCGGTAGGCTGTAAGAGCACTGTGCAGAGCGAGTTGTTTCTTAGCTTCCCGAAGAGCTGGAAGCAAGATGCTGTGGGGCCCAACTCGCCCTTTGGAAAGAAGCCTGCACGTTGTGCCTTTCAGCTCTAGGGCAAAGTAGCACACCCAGAGCAGAAGTCCTACTTCAGCCAGATCAGGCCTGCAAAGAAACTGCGTTTCACAGGCCTTTGGAAGAGATGTTCCCGGTAGGCTGTAAGAGCACTGTGCAGAGCGAGTTGTTTCTTAGCTTCCCAAAGAGCTGGAAGCAAGATGCTGTGGGGCCCAACTCGCCCTTTGGAAAGAAGCCTGCACGTTGTGCCTTTCAGCTCTAGGGCAAAGTAGCACACCCAGAGCAGAAGTCCTACTTCAGCCAGATCAGGCCTGCAAAGAAACTGCGTTTCACAGGCCTTTGGAAGAGATGTTCCCGGTAGGCTGTAAGAGCACTGTGCAGAGCGAGTTGTTTCTTAGCTTCCCAAAGAGCTGGAAGCAAGATGCTGTGGGGCCCAACTCGCCCTTTGGAAAGAAGCCTGCACGTTGTGCCTTTCAGCTCTAGGGCAAAGTAGCACACCCAGAGCAGAAGTCCTACTTCAGCCAGATCAGGCCTGCAAAGAAACTGCGTTTCACAGGCCTTTGGAAGAGATGTTCCCGGTAGGCTGTAAGAGCACTGTGCAGAGCGAGTTGTTTCTTAGCTTCCCAAAGAGCTGGAAGCAAGATGCTGTGGGGCCCAACTCGCCCTTTGGAAAGAAGCCTGCACGTTGTGCCTTTCAGCTCTAGGGCAAAGTAGCACACCCAGAGCAGAAGTCCTACTTCAGCCAGATCAGGCCTGCAAAGAAACTGCGTTTCACAGGCCTTTGGAAGAGATGTTCCCACTAGGCTGTAAGAGCACTGTGCAGAGCGAGTTGTTTCTTAGCTTCCCAAAGAGCTGGAAGCAAGATGCTGTGGGGCCCAACTCGCCCTTTGGAAAGAAGCCTGCACGTTGTGCCTTTCAGCTCTAGGGCAAAGTAGCACACCCAGAGCAGAAGTCCTACTTCAGCCAGGTCAGGCCTGCAAAGAAACTGCGTTTCACAGGCCTTTGGAAGAGATGTTCCCGGTAGGCTGTAAGAGCACTGTGCAGAGCGAGTGGTTTCTTAGCTTCCCAAAGAGCTGGAAGCAAGATGCTGTGGGGCCCAACTCGCCCTTTGGAAAGAAGCCTGCACGTTGTGCCTTTCAGCTCTAGGGCAAAGTAGCACACCCAGAGCAGAAGTCCTACTTCAGCCAGATCAGGCCTGCAAAGAAACTGCGTTTCACAGGCCTTTGGAAGAGATGTTCCCGGTAGGCTGTAAGAGCACTGTGCAGAGCGAGTTGTTTCTTAGCTTCCCGAAGAGCTGGAAGCAAGATGCTGTGGGGCCCAACTCGCCCTTTGGAAAGAAGCCTGCACGTTGTGCCTTTCAGCTCTAGGGCAAAGTAGCACACCCAGAGCAGAAGTCCTACTTCAGCCAGATCAGGCCTGCAAAGAAACTGCGTTTCACAGGCCTTTGGAAGAGATGTTCCCGGTAGGCTGTAAGAGCACTGTGCAGAGCGAGTTGTTTCTTAGCTTCCCAAAGAGCTGGAAGCAAGATGCTGTGGGGCCCAACTCGCCCTTTGGAAAGAAGCCTGCACGTTGTGCCTTTCAGCTCTAGGGCAAAGTAGCACACCCAGAGCAGAAGTCCTACTTCAGCCAGATCAGGCCTGCAAAGAAACTGCGTTTCACAGGCCTTTGGAAGAGATGTTCCCGGTAGGCTGTAAGAGCACTGTGCAGAGCGAGTTGTTTCTTAGCTTCCCAAAGAGCTGGAAGCAAGATGCTGTGGGGCCCAACTCGCCCTTTGGAAAGAAGCCTGCACGTTGTGCCTTTCAGCTCTAGGGCAAAGTAGCACACCCAGAGCAGAAGTCCTACTTCAGCCAGATCAGGCCTGCAAAGAAACTGCGTTTCACAGGCCTTTGGAAGAGATGTTCCCGGTAGGCTGTAAGAGCACTGTGCAGAGCGAGTTGTTTCTTAGCTTCCCAAAGAGCTGGAAGCAAGATGCTGTGGGGCCCAACTCGCCCTTTGGAAAGAAGCCTGCACGTTGTGCCTTTCAGCTCTAGGGCAAAGTAGCACACCCAGAGCAGAAGTCCTACTTCAGCCAGATCAGGCCTGCAAAGAAACTGCGTTTCACAGGCCTTTGGAAGAGATGTTCCCACTAGGCTGTAAGAGCACTGTGCAGAGCGAGTTGTTTCTTAGCTTCCCAAAGAGCTGGAAGCAAGATGTTGTGGGGCCCAACTCGCCCTTTGGAAAGAAGCCTGCACGTTGTGCCTTTCAGCTCTAGGGCAAAGTAGCACACCCAGAGCAGAAGTCCTACTACAGCCAGGTCAGGCCTGCAAAGAAACTGCGTTTCACAGGCCTTTGGAAGAGATGTTCCCGGTAGGCTGTAAGAGCACTGTGCAGAGCGAGTGGTTTCTTAGCTTCCCAAAGAGCTGGAAGCAAGATGCTGTGGGGCCCAACTCGCCCTTTGGAAAGAAGCCTGCACGTTGTGCCTTTCAGCTCTAGGGCAAAGTAGCACACCCAGAGCAGAAGTCCTACTTCAGCCAGATCAGGCCTGCAAAGAAACTGCGTTTCACAGGCCTTTGGAAGAGATGTTCCCGGTAGGCTGTAAGAGCACTGTGCAGAGCGAGTTGTTTCTTAGCTTCCCAAAGAGCTGGAAGCAAGATGCTGTGGGGCCCAACTCGCCCTTTGGAAAGAAGCCTGCACGTTGTGGCTTTCAGCTCTAGGGCAAAGTAGCACACCCAGAGAAGAAGTCCTACTTCAGCCAGGTCAGGCCTGCAAAGAAACTGCGTTTCACAGGCCTTTGGAAGAGATGTTCCCACTAGGCTGTAAGAGCACTGTGCAGAGCGAGTTGTTTCTTAGCTTCCCAAAGAGCTGGAAGCAAGATGCTGTGGGGCCCAACTCGCCCTTTGGAAAGAAGCCTGCACGTTGTGCCTTTCAGCTCTAGGGCAAAGTAGCACACCCAGAGCAGAAGTCCTACTTCAGCCAGATCAGGCCTGCAAAGAAACTGCGTTTCACAGGCCTTTGGAAGAGTTGTTCCCGGTAGGCTGTAAGAGCACTGTGCAGAGCGAGTTGTTTCTTAGCTTCCCAAAGAGATGGAAGCAAGATGCTGTGGGGCCCAACTCGCCCTTTGGAAAGAAGCCTGCACGTTGTGCCTTTCAGCTCTAGGGCAAAGTAGCACGCCCAGAGCAGAAGTCCTACTTCAGCCAGATCAGGCCTGCAAAGAAACTGCGTTTCACAGGCCTTTGGAAGAGATGTTCCCGGTAGGCTGTAAGAGCACTGTGCAGAGCGAGTGGTTTCTTAGCTTCCCAAAGAGCTGGAAGCAAGATGCTGTGGGGCCCAACTCGCCCTTTGGAAAGAAGCCTGCACGTTGTGCCTTTCAGCTCTAGGGCAAAGTAGCACACCCAGAGCAGAAGTCCTACTTCAGCCAGATCAGGCCTGCAAAGAAACTGCGTTTCACAGGCCTTTGGAAGAGATGTTCCCGGTAGGCTGTAAGAGAACTGTGCAGAGCGAGTTGTTTCTTAGCTTCCCAAAGAGCTGGAAGCAAGATGCTGTGGGGCCCAACTCGCCCTTTGGAAAGAAGCCTGCACGTTGTGGCTTTCAGCTCTAGGGCAAAGTAGCACACCCAGAGCAGAAGTCCTACTTCAGCCAGATCAGGCCTGCAAAGAAACTGCGTTTCACAGGCCTTTGGAAGAGATGTTCCCGGTAGGCTGTAAGAGCACTGTGCAGAGCGAGTTGTTTCTTAGCTTCCCAAAGAGCTGGAAGCAAGATGCTGTGGGGCCCAACTCGCCCTTTGGAAAGAAGCCTGCACGTTGTGGCTTTCAGCTCTAGGGCAAAGTAGCACACCCAGAGCAGAAGTCCTACTTCAGCCAGGTCAGGCCTGCAAAGAAACTGCGTTTCACAGGCCTTTGGAAGAGATGTTCCCGGTAGGCTGTAAGAGCACTGTGCAGAGCGAGTTGTTTCTTAGCTTCCCAAAGAGCTGGAAGCAAGATGCTGTGGGGCCCAACTCGCCCTTTGGAAAGAAGCCTGCACGTTGTGCCTTTCAGCTCTAGGGCAAAGTAGCACACCCAGAGCAGAAGTCCTACTTCAGCCAGATCAGGCCTGCAAAGAAACTGCGTTTCACAGGCCTTTCGAAGAGATGTTCCCGGTAGGCTGTAAGAGCACTGTGCAGAGCGAGTTGTTTCTTAGCTTCCCAAAGAGCTGGAAGCAAGATGTTGTGGGGCCCAACTCGCCCTTTGGAAAGAAGCCTGCACGTTGTGCCTTTCAGCTCTAGGGCAAAGTAGCACACCCAGAGCAGAAGTCCTACTTCAGCCAGATCAGGCCTGCAAAGAAACTGCGTTTCACAGGCCTTTGGAAGAGATGTTCCCGGTAGGCTGTAAGAGCACTGTGCAGAGCGAGTTGTTTCTTAGCTTCCCAAAGAGCTGGAAGCAAGATGCTGTGGGGCCCAACTCGACCTTTGGAAAGAAGCCTGCACGTTGTGCCTTTCAGCTCTAGGGCAAAGTAGCACACCCAGAGCAGAAGTCCTACTTCAGCCAGATCAGGCCTGCAAAGAAACTGCGTTTCACAGGCCTTTGGAAGAGTTGTTCCCGGTAGGCTGTAAGAGCACTGTGCAGAGCGAGTTGTTTCTTAGCTTCCCAAAGAGCTGGAAGCAAGATGCTGTGGGGCCCAACTCGCCCTTTGGAAAGAAGCCTGCACGTTGTGCCTTTCAGCTCTAGGGCAAAGTAGCACGCCCAGAGCAGAAGTCCTACTTCAGCCAGATCAGGCCTGCAAAGAAAGTGCGTTTCACAGGCCTTTGGAAGAGATGTTCCCGGTAGGCTGTAAGAGCACTGTGCAGAGCGAGTGGTTTCTTAGCTTCCCAAAGAGCTGGAAGCAAGATGCTGTGGGGCCCAACTCGCCCTTTGGAAAGAAGCCTGCACGTTGTGCCTTTCAGCTCTAGGGCAAAGTAGCACGCCCAGAGCAGAAGTCCTACTTCAGCCAGATCAGGCCTGCAAAGAAAGTGCGTTTCACAGGCCTTTGGAAGAGATGTTCCCGGTAGGCTGTAAGAGCACTGTGCAGAGCGAGTTGTTTCTCAGCTTCCCAAAGAGCTGGAAGCAAGATGCTGTGGGGCCCAACTCGCCCTTTGGAAAGAAGCCTGCACGTTGTGCCTTTCAGCTCTAGGGCAAAGTAGCACACCCAGAGCAGAAGTCCTACTTCAGCCAGATCAGGCCTGCAAAGAAACTGCGTTTCACAGGCCTTTGGAAGAGATGTTCCCGGTAGGCTGTAAGAGCACTATGCAGAGCGAGTTGTTCTTTAGCTTCCCAAAGAGCTGGAAGCAAGATGCTGTGGGGCCCAACTCGCCCTTTGGAAAGAAGCCTGCACGTTGTGGCTTTCAGCTCTAGGGCAAAGTAGCACACCCAGAGCAGAAGTCCTACTTCAGCCAGATCAGGCCTGCAAAGAAACTGCGTTTCACAGGCCTTTGGAAGAGATGTTCCCGGTAGGCTGTAAGAGCACTGTGCAGAGCGAGTTGTTTCTTAGCTTCCCAAAGAGCTGGAAGCAAGATGCTGTGGGGCCCAACTCGCCCTTTGGAAAGAAGCCTGCACGTTGTGCCTTTCAGCTCTAGGGCAAAGTAGCACACCCAGAGCAGAAGTCCTACTTCAGCGAGATCAGGCCTGCAAAGAAACTGCGTTTCACAGGCCTTTGGAAGAGATGTTCCCGGTAGGCTGTAAGAGCACTGTGCAGAGCGAGTTGTTTCTTAGCTTCCCAAAGAGCTGGAAGCAAGATGCTGTGGGGCCCAACTCGCCCTTTGGAAAGAAGCCTGCACGTTGTGCCTTTCAGCTCTAGGGCAAAGTAGCACACCCAGAGCAGAAGTCCTACTTCAGCCAGATCAGGCCTGCAAAGAAACTGCGTTTCACAGGCCTTTGGAAGAGATGTTCCCGGTAGGCTGTAAGAGCACTGTGCAGAGCGAGTTGTTTCTTAGCTTCACAAAGAGCTGGAAGCAAGATGCTGTGGGGCCCAACTCGCCCTTTGGAAAGAAGCCTGCACGTTGTGCCTTTCAGCTCTAGGGCAAAGTAGCACACCCAGAGCAGAAGTCCTACTTCAGCCAGATCAGGCCAGCAAGGAAACTGCGTTTCACAGGCCTTTGGAAGAGATGTTCCCGGTAGGCTGTAAGAGCACTGTGCAGAGCGAGTTGTTTCTTAGCTTCCCAAAGAGCTGGAAGCAAGATGCTGTGGGGCCCAACTCGCCCTTTGGAAAGAAGCCTGCACGTTGTGCCTTTCAGCTCTAGGGCAAAGTAGCACACCCAGAGCAGAAGTCCTACTTCAGCCAGGTCAGGCCTGCAAAGAAACTGCGTTTCACAGGCCTTTGGAAGAGATGTTCCCGGTAGGCTGTAAGAGCACTGTGCAGAGCGAGTTGTTTCTTAGCTTCCCAAAGAGCTGGAAGCAAGATGCTGTGGGGCCCAACTCGCCCTTTGGATAGAAGCCTGCACGTTGTGCCTTTCAGCTCTAGGGCAAAGTAGCACACCCAGAGCAGAAGTCCTACTTCAGCCAGATCAGGCCTGCAAAGAAACTGCGTTTCACAGGCCTTTGGAAGAGATGTTCCCGGTAGGCTGTAAGAGCACTGTGCAGAGCGAGTTGTTTCTTAGCTTCCCAAAGAGCTGGAAGCAAGATGCTGTGGGGCCCAACTCGCCCTTTGGAAAGAAGCCTGCACTTTGTGCCTTTCAGCTCTAGGGCAACGTAGCACACCCAGAGCAGAAGTCCTACTTCAGCCAGATCAGGCCTGCAAAGAAACTGCATTTCACAGGCCTTTGGAAGAGATGTTCCCGGTAGGCTGTAAGAGCACTGTGCAGAGCGAGTTGTTGCTTAGCTTCCCAAAGAGCTGGAAGCAAGATGCTGTGGGGCCCAACTCGCCCTTTGGAAAGAAGCCTGCACGTTGTGCGTTTCAGCTCTAGGGCAAAGTAGCACACCCAGAGCAGAAGTCCTACTTCAGCCCGATCAGGCCTGCAAAGAAACTGCGTTTCACAGGCCTTTGGAAGAGATGTTCCCGGTAGGCTGTAAGAGCACTGTGCAGAGCGAGTTGTTTCTTAGCTTCCCAAAGAGCTGGAAGCAAGAAGCTGTTGGGGCCCAACTCGCCCTTTGGAAATAAGCCTGCACGTTGTGGCTTTCAGCTCTAGGGCAAAGTAGCACACCCAGAGCAGAAGTCCTACTTCAGCCAGATCAGGCCTGCAAAGAAACTGCGTTTCACAGGCCTTTGGAAGAGATGTTCCCGGTAGGCTGTAAGAGCACTGTGCAGAGCGAGTTGTTTCTTAGCTTCCCAAAGAGCTGGAAGCAAGATGCTGTGGGGCCCAACTCGCCCTTTGGAAAGAAGCCTGCACGTTGTGCCTTTCAGCTCTAGGGCAAAGTAGCACACCCAGAGCAGAAGTCCTACTTCAGCCAGATCAGGCCTGCAAAGAAACTGCGTTTCACAGGCCTTTGGAAGAGATGTTCCCGGTAGGCTGTAAGAGCACTGTGCAGAGCGAGTTGTTTCTTAGCTTCCCAAAGAGCTGGAAGCAAGATGCTGTGAGGCCCAACTCGCCCTTTGGAAAGAAGCCTGCACGTTGTGCCTTTCAGCTCTAGGGCAAAGTAGCACACCCAGAGCAGAAGTCCTACTTCAGCCAGATCAGGCCTGCAAAGAAACTGCGTTTCACAGGCCTTTCGAAGAGATGTTCCCGGTAGGCTGTAAGAGCACTGTGCAGAGCGAGTTGTTTCTTAGCTTCCCAAAGAGCTGGAAGCAAGATGCTGTGGGGCCCAACTCGCCCTTTGGAAAGAAGCCTGCACGTTGTGCCTTTCAGCTCTAGGGCAAAGTAGCACACCCAGAGCAGAAGTCCTACTTCAGCCAGATCAGGCCTGCAAAGAAACTGCGTTTCACAGGCCTTTCGAAGAGATGTTCCCGGTAGGCTGTAAGAGCACTGTGCAGAGCGAGTTGTTTCTTAGCTTCCCAAAGAGCTGGAACCAAGATGCTGTGGGGCCCAACTCGCCCTTTGGAAAGAAGCCTGCACGTTGTGCCTTTCAGCTCTAGGGAAAAGTAGCACACCCAGAGCAGAAGTCCTACTTCAGCCAGATCAGGCCTGCAAAGAAACTGCGTTTCACAGGCCTTTGGAAGAGATGTTCCCGGTAGGCTGTAAGAGCACTGTGCAGAGCGAGTTGTTTCTTAGCTTCCCAAAGAGCTGGAAGCAAGATGCTGTGGGGCCCAACTCGCCCTTTGGAAAGAAGCCTGCACGTTGTGCCTTTCAGCTCTAGGGCAAAGTAGCACACCCAGAGCAGAAGTCCTACTTCAGCCAGATCAGGCCTGCAAAGAAACTGCGTTTCACAGGCCTTTGGAAGACATGTTCCCACTAGGCTGTAAGAGCACTGTGCAGAGCGAGTGGTTTCTTCGCTTCCCAAAGAGCTGGAAGCAAGATGCTGTGGGGCCCAACTCGCCCTTTGGAAAGAAGCCTGCACGTTGTGCCTTTCAGCTCTAGGGCAAAGTAGCACACCCAGAGCAGAAGTCCTACTTCAGCCAGATCAGGCCTGCAAAGAAACTGCGTTTCACAGGCCTTTGGAAGAGATGTTCCCGGTAGGCTGTAAGAGCACTGTGCAGAGCGAGTTGTTTCTTAGCTTCCCAAAGAGCTGGAAGCAAGATGCTGTGGGGCCCAACTCGCCCTTTGGAAAGAAGCCTGCACGTTGTGCCTTTCAGCTCTAGGGCAAAGTAGCACACCCAGAGCAGAAGTCCTACTTCAGCGAGATCAGGCCTGCAAAGAAACTGCGTTTCACAGGCCTTTGGAAGAGATGTTCCCGGTAGGCTGTAAGAGCACTGTGCAGAGCGAGTTGTTTCTTAGCTTCCCAAAGAGCTGGAAGCAAGATGCTGTGGGGCCCAACTCGCCCTTTGGAAAGAAGCCTGCACGTTGTGCCTTTCAGCTCTAGGGCAAAGTAGCACACCCAGAGCAGAAGTCCTACTTCAGCCAGATCAGGCCTGCAAAGAAACTGCGTTTCACAGGCCTTTGGAAGACATGTTCCCGGTAGGCTGTAAGAGCACTGTGCAGAGCGAGTGGTTTCTTAGCTTCCCAAAGAGCTGGAAGCAAGATGCTGTGGGGCCCAACTCGCCCTTTGGAAAGAAGCCTGAACGTTGTGCCTTTCAGCTCTAGGGCAAAGTAGCATACCCAGAGCAGAAGTCCTACTTCAGCCAGATCAGGCCTGCAAAGAAACTGCGTTTCACAGGCCTTTGGAAGAGATGTTCCCAGTAGGCTGTAAGAGCACTGTGCAGAGCGAGTTGTTTCTCAGCTTCCCAAAGAGCTGGAAGCAAGATGCTGTGGGGCCCAACTCGCCCTTTGGAAAGAAGCCTGCACGTTGTGCCTTTCAGCTCTAGGGCAAAGTAGCACACCCAGAGCAGAAGTCCTACTTCAGCCAGATCAGGCCTGCAAAGAAACTGCGTTTCACAGGCCTTTGGAAGAGATGTTCCCGGTAGGCTGTAAGAGCACTGTGCGGAGCGAGTTGTTTCTTAGCTTCCCAAAGAGCTGGAAGCAAGATGCTGTGGGGCCCAACTCGCCCTTTGGAAAGAAGCCTGCACGTTGTGCCTTTCAGCTCTAGGGCAAAGTAGCACACCCAGAGCAGAAGTCCTACTTCAGCCAGATCAGGCCTGCAAAGAAACTGCGTTTCACAGGCCTTTGGAAGAGATGTTCCCGGTAGGCTGTAAGAGCACTGTGCAGAGCGAGTTGTTTCTTAGCTTCCCAAAGAGCTGGAAGCAAGATGCTGTGGGGCCCAACTCGCCCTTTGGAAAGAAGCCTGCACGTTGTGCCTTTCAGCTCTAGGGCAAAGTAGCACACCCAGAGCAGAAGTCCTACTTCAGCCAGATCAGGCCTGCAAAGAAACTGCGTTTCACAGGCCTTTGGAAGAGATGTTCCCGGTAGGCTGTAAGAGCACTGTGCAGAGCGAGTTGTTTCTTAGCTTCCCAAAGAGCTGGAAGCAAGATGCTGTGAGGCCCAACTCGCCCTTTGGAAAGAAGCCTGCACGTTGTGCCTTTCAGCTCTAGGGCAAAGTAGCACACCCAGAGCAGAAGTCCTACTTCAGCCAGATCAGGCCTGCAAAGAAACTGCGTTTCACAGGCCTTTCGAAGAGATGTTCCCGGTAGGCTGTAAGAGCACTGTGCAGAGCGAGTTGTTTCTTAGCTTCCCAAAGAGCTGGAAGCAAGATGCTGTGGGGCCCAACTCGCCCTTTGGAAAGAAGCCTGCACGTTGTGCCTTTCAGCTCTAGGGCAAAGTAGCACACCCAGAGCAGAAGTCCTACTTCAGCCAGATCAGGCCTGCAAAGAAACTGCGTTTCACAGGCCTTTCGAAGAGATGTTCCCGGTAGGCTGTAAGAGCACTGTGCAGAGCGAGTTGTTTCTTAGCTTCCCAAAGAGCTGGAACCAAGATGCTGTGGGGCCCAACTCGCCCTTTGGAAAGAAGCCTGCACGTTGTGCCTTTCAGCTCTAGGGAAAAGTAGCACACCCAGAGCAGAAGTCCTACTTCAGCCAGATCAGGCCTGCAAAGAAACTGCGTTTCACAGGCCTTTGGAAGAGATGTTCCCGGTAGGCTGTAAGAGCACTGTGCAGAGCGAGTTGTTTCTTAGCTTCCCAAAGAGCTGGAAGCAAGATGCTGTGGGGCCCAACTCGCCCTTTGGAAAGAAGCCTGCACGTTGTGCCTTTCAGCTCTAGGGCAAAGTAGCACACCCAGAGCAGAAGTCCTACTTCAGCCAGATCAGGCCTGCAAAGAAACTGCGTTTCACAGGCCTTTGGAAGACATGTTCCCACTAGGCTGTAAGAGCACTGTGCAGAGCGAGTGGTTTCTTAGCTTCCCAAAGAGCTGGAAGCAAGATGCTGTGGGGCCCAACTCGCCCTTTGGAAAGAAGCCTGCACGTTGTGCCTTTCAGCTCTAGGGCAAAGTAGCACACCCAGAGCAGAAGTCCTACTTCAGCCAGATCAGGCCTGCAAAGAAACTGCGTTTCACAGGCCTTTGGAAGAGATGTTCCCACTAGGCTGTAAGAGCACTGTGCAGAGCGAGTTGTTTCTTAGCTTCCAAAAGAGCTGGAAGCAAGATGCTGTGGGGCCCAACTCGCCCTTTGGAAAGAAGCCTGCACTTTGTGCCTTTCAGCTCTAGGGCAACGTAGCACACCCAGAGCAGAAGTCCTACTTCAGCCAGATCAGGCCTGCAAAGAAACTGCGTTTCACAGGCCTTTGGAAGAGATGTTCCCGGTAGGCTGTAAGAGCACTGTGCAGAGCGAGTTGTTTCTTAGCTTCCCAAAGAGCTGGAAGCAAGATGCTGTGGGGCCCAACTCGCCCTTTGGAAAGAAGCCTGCACGTTGTGCCTTTCAGCTCTAGGGCAAAGTAGCACACCCAGAGCAGAAGTCCTACTTCAGCCAGATCAGGCCTGCAAAGAAACTGCGTTTCACAGGCCTTTGGAAGAGATGTTCCCACTAGGCTGTAAGAGCACTGTGCAGAGCGAGTTGTTTCTTCGCTTCCCAAAGAGCTGGAAGCAAGATGCTGTGGGGCCCAACTCGCCCTTTGGAAAGAAGCCTGCACGTTGTGCCTTTCAGCTCTAGGGCAAAGTAGCACACCCAGAGCAGAAGTCCTACTTCAGCCAGATCAGGCCTGCAAAGAAACTGCGTTTCACAGGCCTTTGGAAGAGATGTTCCCGGTAGGCTGTAAGAGCACTGTGCAGAGCGAGTTGTTTCTTAGCTTCCCAAAGAGCTGGAAGCAAGATGCTGTGGGGCCCAACTCGCCCTTTGGAAAGAAGCCTGCACGTTGTGCCTTTCAGCTCTAGGGCAAAGTAGCACACCCAGAGCAGAAGTCCTACTTCAGCCAGATCAGGCCTGCAAAGAAACTGCGTTTCACAGGCCTTTGGAAGAGATGTTCCCGGGAGGCTGTAAGAGCACTGTGCAGAGCGAGTGGTTTCTTAGCTTCCCAAAGAGCTGGAAGCAAGATGCTGTGGGGCCCAACTCGCCCTTTGGAAAGAAGCCTGCACGTTCTGCCTTTCAGCTCTAGGGCAAAGTAGCACACCCAGAGCAGAAGTCCTACTTCAGCCAGATCAGGCCTGCAAAGAAACTGCGTTTCACAGGCCTTTGGAAGAGATGTTCCCGGTAGGCTGTAAGAGCACTGTGCAGAGCGAGTTGTTTCTTAGCTTCCCAAAGAGCTGGAAGCAAGATGCTGTGGGGCCCAACTCGCCCTTTGGAAAGAAGCCTGCACGTTGTGCCTTTCAGCTCTAGGGCAAAGTAGCACACCCAGAGCAGAAGTCCTACTTCAGCCAGATCAGGCCTGCAAAGAAACTGCGTTTCACAGGCCTTTGGAAGAGATGTTCCCGGTAGGCTGTAAGAGCACTGTGCAGAGCGAGTTGTTTCTTAGCTTCCCAAAGAGCTGGAAGCAAGATGCTGTGGGGCCCAACTCGCCCTTTGGAAAGAAGCCTGCACGTTGTGCCTTTCAGCTCTAGGGCAAAGTAGCACACCCAGAGCAGAAGTCCTACTTCAGCCAGATCAGGCCTGCAAAGAAACTGCGTTTCACAGGCCTTTGGAAGAGATGTTCCCGGTAGGCTGTAAGAGCACTGTGCAGAGCCAGTTGTTTCTTAGCTTCCCAAAGAGCTGCAAGCAAGATGCTGTGGGGCCCAACTCGCCCTTTGGAAAGAAGCCTGCACGTTGTGGCTTTCAGCTCTAGGGCAAAGTAGCACACCCAGAGCAGAAGTCCTACTTCAGCCAGATCAGGCCTGCAAAGAAACTGCGTTTCACAGGCCTTTGGAAGAGATGTTCCCGGTAGGCTGTAAGAGCACTGTGCAGAGCGAGTTGTTTCTTAGCTTCCCAAAGAGCTGGAAGCAAGATGCTGTGGGGCCCAACTCGCCCTTTGGAAAGAAGCCTGCACGTTGTGCCTTTCAGCTCTAGGGCAAAGTAGCACACCCAGAGCAGAAGTCCTACTTCAGCCAGATCAGGCCTGCAAAGAAACTGCGTTTCACAGGCCTTTGGAAGAGATGTTCCCGGTAGGCTGTAAGAGCACTGTGCAGAGCGAGTGGTTTCTTAGCTTCCCAAAGAGCTGGAAGCAAGATGCTGTGGGGCCCAACTCGCCCTTTGGAAAGAAGCCTGCACGTTGTGGCTTTCAGCTCTAGGGCAAAGTAGCACACCCAGAGCAGAAGTCCTACTTCAGCCAGATCAGGCCTGCAAAGAAACTGCGTTTCACAGGCCTTTGGAAGAGATGTTCCCGGTAGGCTGTAAGAGCACTGTGCAGAGCGAGTTGGTTCTCAGCTTCCCAAAGAGCTGGAAGCAAGATGCTGTGGGGCCCAACTCGCCCTTTGGAAAGAAGCCTGCACGTTGTGGCTTTCAGCTCTAGGGCAAAGTAGCACACCCAGAGCAGAAGTCCTACTTCAGCCAGATCAGGCCTGCAAAGAAACTGCGTTTCACAGGCCTTTGGAAGAGATGTTCCCGGTAGGCTGTAAGAGCACTGTGCAGAGCGAGTGGTTTCTTAGCTTCCCAAAGAGCTGGAAGCAAGATGCTGTGGGGCCCAACTCGCCCTTTGGAAAGAAGCCTGCACGTTTTGCCTTTCAGCTCTAGGGCAAAGTAGCACACCCAGAGCAGAAGTCCTACTTCAGCCAGATCAGGCCTGCAAAGAAACTGCGTTTCACAGGCCTTTGGAAGAGATGTTCCCGGTAGGCTGTAAGAGCACTGTGCAGAGCGAGTGGTTTCTTAGCTTCCCAAAGAGCTGGAAGCAAGATGCTGTGGGGCCCAACTCGCCCTTTGGAAAGAAGCCTGCACGTTGTTCCTTTCAGCTCTAGGGCAAAGTAGCATACCCAGAGCAGAAGTCCTACTTCAGCCAGATCAGGCCTGCAAAGAAACTGCGTTTCACAGGCCTTTGGAAGAGATGTTCCCGGTAGGCTGTAAGAGCACTGTGCAGAGCGAGTTGTTTCTCAGCTTCCCAAAGAGCTGGAAGCAAGATGCTGTGGGGCCCAACTCGCCCTTTGGAAAGAAGCCTGCACGTTGTGCCTTTCAGCTCTAGGGCAAAGTAGCACACCCAGAGCAGAAGTCCTACTTCAGCCAGATCAGGCCTGCAAAGAAACTGCGTTTCACAGGCCTTTGGAAGAGATGTTCCCGGTAGGCTGTAAGAGCACTGTGCAGAGCGAGTGGTTTCTTAGCTTCCCAAAGAGCTGGAAGCAAGATGCTGTGGGGCCCAACTCGCCCTTTGGAAAGAAGCCTGCACGTTGTGCCTTTCAGCTCTAGGGCAAAGTAGCACACCCAGAGCAGAAGTCCTACTTCAGCCAGATCAGGCCTGCAAAGAAACTGCGTTTCACAGGCCTTTGGAAGAGATGTTCCCGGTAGGCTGTAAGAGCACTGTGCAGAGCGAGTTGTTTCTTAGCTTCCCAAAGAGCTGGAAGCAAGATGCTGTGGGGCCCAACTCGCCCTTTGGAAAGAAGCCTGCACGTTGTGCCTTTCAGCTCTAGGGCAAAGTAGCACACCCAGAGCAGAAGTCCTACTTCAGCCAGGTCAGGCCTGCAAAGAAACTGCGTTTCACAGGCCTTTGGAAGAGATGTTCCCGGTAGGCTGTAAGAGCACTGTGCAGAGCGAGTTGTTTCTTAGCTTCCCAAAGAGCTGGAAGCAAGATGCTGTGGGGCCCAACTCGCCCTTTGGAAAGAAGCCTGCACGTTGTGCCTTTCAGCTCTAGGGCAAAGTAGCACACCCAGAGCAGAAGTCCTACTTCAGCCAGATCAGGCCTGCAAAGAAACTGCGTTTCACAGGCCTTTGGAAGAGATGTTCCCGGTAGGCTGTAAGAGCACTGTGCAGAGCGAGTTGTTTCTTAGCTTCCCAAAGAGCTGGAAGCAAGATGCTGTGGGGCCCAACTCGCCCTTTGGAAAGAAGCCTGCACGTTGTGCCTTTCAGCTCTAGGGCAAAGTAGCACACCCAGAGCAGAAGTCCTACTTCAGCCAGATCAGGCCTGCAAAGAAACTGCGTTTCACAGGCCTTTGGAAGAGATGTTCCCGGTAGGCTGTAAGAGCACTGTGCAGAGCGAGTTGTTTCTTAGCTTCCCAAAGAGCTGGAAGCAAGATGCTGTGGGGCCCAACTCGCCCTTTGGAAAGAAGCCTGCACGTTGTGCCTTTCAGCTCTAGGGCAAAGTAGCACACCCAGAGCAGAAGTCCTACTTCAGCCAGATCAGGCCTGCAAAGAAACTGCGTTTCACAGGCCTTTGGAAGAGATGTTCCCGGTAGGCTGTAAGAGCACTGTGCAGAGCGAGTTGTTTCTTAGCTTCCCAAAGAGCTGGAAGCAAGATGCTGTGGGGCCCAACTCGCCCTTTGGAAAGAAGCCTGCACGTTGTGCCTTTCAGCTCTAGGGCAAAGTAGCACACCCAGAGCAGAAGTCCTACTTCAGCCAGATCAGGCCTGCAAAGAAACTGCGTTTCACAGGCCTTTGGAAGAGATGTTCCCGGTAGGCTGTAAGAGCACTGTGCAGAGCGAGTTGTTTCTTAGCTTCCCAAAGAGCTGGAAGCAAGATGCTGTGGGGCCCAACTCGCCCTTTGGAAAGAAGCCTGCACGTTGTGCCTTTCAGCTCTAGGGCAAAGTAGCACACCCAGAGCAGAAGTCCTACTTCAGCCAGATCAGGCCTGCAAAGAAACTGCGTTTCACAGGCCTTTGGAAGAGATGTTCCCGGTAGGCTGTAAGAGCACTGTGCAGAGCGAGTTGTTTCTTAGCTTCCCAAAGAGCTGGAAGCAAGATGCTGTGGGGCCCAACTCGCCCTTTGGAAAGAAGCCTGCACGTTGTGCCTTTCAGCTCTAGGGCAAAGTAGCACACCCAGAGCAGAAGTCCTACTTCAGCCAGATCAGGCCTGCAAAGAAACTGCGTTTCACAGGCCTTTGGAAGAGATGTTCCCGGTAGGCTGTAAGAGCACTGTGCAGAGCGAGTTGTTTCTTAGCTTCCCAAAGAGCTGGAAGCAAGATGCTGTGGGGCCCAACTCGCCCTTTGGAAAGAAGCCTGCACGTTGTGCCTTTCAGCTCTAGGGCAAAGTAGCACACCCAGAGCAGAAGTCCTACTTCAGCCAGATCAGGCCTGCAAAGAAACTGCGTTTCACAGGCCTTTGGAAGAGATGTTCCCGGTAGGCTGTAAGAGCACTGTGCAGAGCGAGTTGTTTCTTAGCTTCCCAAAGAGCTGGAAGCAAGATGCTGTGGGGCCCAACTCGCCCTTTGGAAAGAAGCCTGCACGTTGTGCCTTTCAGCTCTAGGGCAAAGTAGCACACCCAGAGCAGAAGTCCTACTTCAGCCAGATCAGGCCTGCAAAGAAACTGCGTTTCACAGGCCTTTGGAAGAGATGTTCCCGGTAGGCTGTAAGAGCACTGTGCAGAGCGAGTGGTTTCTTAGCTTCCCAAAGAGCTGGAAGCAAGATGCTGTGGGGCCCAACTCGCCCTTTGGAAAGAAGCCTGCACGTTGTGCCTTTCAGCTCTAGGGCAAAGTAGCACACCCAGAGCAGAAGTCCTACTTCAGCCAGATCAGGCCTGCAAAGAAACTGCGTTTCACAGGCCTTTGGAAGAGATGTTCCCGGTAGGCTGTAAGAGCACTGTGCAGAGCGAGTTGTTTCTTAGCTTCCCAAAGAGCTGGAAGCAAGATGCTGTGGGGCCCAACTCGCCCTTTGGAAAGAAGCCTGCACGTTGTGCCTTTCAGCTCTAGGGCAAAGTAGCACACCCAGAGCAGAAGTCCTACTTCAGCCAGATCAGGCCTGCAAAGAAACTGCGTTTCACAGGCCTTTGGAAGAGATGTTCCCGGTAGGCTGTAAGAGCACTGTGCAGAGCGAGTTGTTTCTTAGCTTCCCAAAGAGCTGGAAGCAAGATGCTGTGGGGCCCAACTCGCCCTTTGGAAAGAAGCCTGCACGTTGTGCCTTTCAGCTCTAGGGCAAAGTAGCACACCCAGAGCAGAAGTCCTACTTCAGCCAGATCAGGCCTGCAAAGAAACTGCGTTTCACAGGCCTTTGGAAGAGATGTTCCCACTAGGCTGTAAGAGCACTGTGCAGAGCGAGTTGTTTCTTAGCTTCCCAAAGAGCTGGAAGCAAGATGCTGTGGGGCCCAACTCGCCCTTTGGAAAGAAGCCTGCACGTTGTGGCTTTCAGCTCTAGGGCAAAGTAGCACACCCAGAGCAGAAGTCCTACTTCAGCCAGATCAGGCCTGCAAAGAAACTGCATTTCACAGGCCTTTGGAAGACATGTTCCCGGTAGGCTGTAAGAGCACTGTGCAGAGCGAGTTGTTTCTTAGCTTCCCAAAGAGCTGGAAGCAAGATGCTGTGGGGCCCAACTCGCCCTTTGGAAAGAAGCCTGCACGTTGTGGCTTTCAGCTCTAGGGCAAAGTAGCACACCCAGAGCAGAAGTCCTACTTCAGCCAGATCAGGCCTGCAAAGAAACTGCGTTTCACAGGCCTTTGGAAGAGATGTTCCCACTAGGCTGTAAGAGCACTGTGCAGAGCGAGTTGTTTCTCAGCTTCCCAAAGAGCTGGAAGCAAGATGCTGTGGGGCCCAACTCGCCCTTTGGAAAGAAGCCTGCACGTTGTGCCTTTCAGCTCTAGGGCAAAGTAGCACACCCAGAGCAGAAGTCCTACTTCAGCCAGATCAGGCCTGCAAAGAAACTGCGTTTCACAGGCCTTTGGAAGAGATGTTCCCGGTAGGCTGTAAGAGCACTATGCAGAGCGAGTTGTTCTTTAGCTTCCCAAAGAGCTGGAAGCAAGATGCTGTGGGGCCCAACTCGCCCTTTGGAAAGAAGCCTGCACGTTGTGGCTTTCAGCTCTAGGGCAAAGTAGCACACCCAGAGCAGAAGTCCTACTTCAGCCAGATCAGGCCTGCAAAGAAACTGCGTTTCACAGGCCTTTGGAAGAGATGTTCCCGGTAGGCTGTAAGAGCACTGTGCAGAGCGAGTGGTTTCTTAGCTTCCCAAAGAGCTGGAAGCAAGATGCTGTGGGGCCCAACTCGCCCTTTGGAAAGAAGCCTGCACGTTTTGCCTTTCAGCTCTAGGGCAAAGTAGCACACCCAGAGCAGAAGTCCTACTTCAGCCAGATCAGGCCTGCAAAGAAACTGCGTTTCACAGGCCTTTGGAAGAGATGTTCCCGGTAGGCTGTAAGAGCACTGTGCAGAGCGAGTGGTTTCTTAGCTTCCCAAAGAGCTGGAAGCAAGATGCTGTGGGGCCCAACTCGCCCTTTGGAAAGAAGCCTGCACGTTGTGGCTTTCAGCTCTAGGGCAAAGTAGCACACCCAGAGCAGAAGTCCTACTTCAGCCAGATCAGGCCTGCAAAGAAACTGCGTTTCACAGGCCTTTGGAAGAGATGTTCCCGGTAGGCTGTAAGAGCACTGTGCAGAGCGAGTTGGTTCTCAGCTTCCCAAAGAGCTGGAAGCAAGATGCTGTGGGGCCCAACTCGCCCTTTGGAAAGAAGCCTGCACGTTGTGGCTTTCAGCTCTAGGGCAAAGTAGCACACCCAGAGCAGAAGTCCTACTTCAGCCAGATCAGGCCTGCAAAGAAACTGCGTTTCACAGGCCTTTGGAAGAGATGTTCCCGGTAGGCTGTAAGAGCACTGTGCAGAGCGAGTGGTTTCTTAGCTTCCCAAAGAGCTGGAAGCAAGATGCTGTGGGGCCCAACTCGCCCTTTGGAAAGAAGCCTGCACGTTGTGGCTTTCAGCTCTAGGGCAAAGTAGCACACCCAGAGCAGAAGTCCTACTTCAGCCAGATCAGGCCTGCAAAGAAACTGCGTTTCACAGGCCTTTGGAAGAGATGTTCCCACTAGGCTGTAAGAGCACTGTGCAGAGCGAGTTGTTTCTCAGCTTCCCAAAGAGCTGGAAGCAAGATGCTGTGGGGCCCAACTCGCCCTTTGGAAAGAAGCCTGCACGTTGTGCCTTTCAGCTCTAGGGCAAAGTAGCACACCCAGAGCAGAAGTCCTACTTCAGCCAGATCAGGCCTGCAAAGAAACTGCGTTTCACAGGCCTTTGGAAGAGATGTTCCCGGTAGGCTGTAAGAGCACTATGCAGAGCGAGTTGTTCTTTAGCTTCCCAAAGAGCTGGAAGCAAGATGCTGTGGGGCCCAACTCGCCCTTTGGAAAGAAGCCTGCACGTTGTGGCTTTCAGCTCTAGGGCAAAGTAGCACACCCAGAGCAGAAGTCCTACTTCAGCCAGATCAGGCCTGCAAAGAAACTGCGTTTCACAGGCCTTTGGAAGAGATGTTCCCGGTAGGCTGTAAGAGCACTGTGCAGAGCGAGTGGTTTCTTAGCTTCCCAAAGAGCTGGAAGCAAGATGCTGTGGGGCCCAACTCGCCCTTTGGAAAGAAGCCTGCACGTTTTGCCTTTCAGCTCTAGGGCAAAGTAGCACACCCAGAGCAGAAGTCCTACTTCAGCCAGATCAGGCCTGCAAAGAAACTGCGTTTCACAGGCCTTTGGAAGAGATGTTCCCGGTAGGCTGTAAGAGCACTGTGCAGAGCGAGTTGTTTCTTAGCTTCCCAAAGAGCTGGAAGCAAGATGCTGTGGGGCCCAACTCGCCCTTTGGAAAGAAGCCTGCACGTTGTGGCTTTCAGCTCTAGGGCAAAGTAGCACACCCAGAGCAGAAGTCCTACTTCAGCCAGATCAGGCCTGCAAAGAAACTGCGTTTCACAGGCCTTTGGAAGAGATGTTCCCGGTAGGCTGTAAGAGCACTGTGCAGAGCGAGTTGGTTCTCAGCTTCCCAAAGAGCTGGAAGCAAGATGCTGTGGGGCCCAACTCGCCCTTTGGAAAGAAGCCTGCACGTTGTGGCTTTCAGCTCTAGGGCAAAGTAGCACACCCAGAGCAGAAGTCCTACTTCAGCCAGATCAGGCCTGCAAAGAAACTGCGTTTCACAGGCCTTTGGAAGAGATGTTCCCGGTAGGCTGTAAGAGCACTGTGCAGAGCGAGTGGTTTCTTAGCTTCCCAAAGAGCTGGAAGCAAGATGCTGTGGGGCCCAACTCGCCCTTTGGAAAGAAGCCTGCACGTTTTGCCTTTCAGCTCTAGGGCAAAGTAGCACACCCAGAGCAGAAGTCCTACTTCAGCCAGATCAGGCCTGCAAAGAAACTGCGTTTCACAGGCCTTTGGAAGAGATGTTCCCGGTAGGCTGTAAGAGCACTGTGCAGAGCGAGTGGTTTCTTAGCTTCCCAAAGAGCTGGAAGCAAGATGCTGTGGGGCCCAACTCGCCCTTTGGAAAGAAGCCTGCACGTTGTGCCTTTCAGCTCTAGGGCAAAGTAGCATACCCAGAGCAGAAGTCCTACTTCAGCCAGATCAGGCCTGCAAAGAAACTGCGTTTCACAGGCCTTTGGAAGAGATGTTCCCGGTAGGCTGTAAGAGCACTGTGCAGAGCGAGTTGTTTCTCAGCTTCCCAAAGAGCTGGAAGCAAGATGCTGTGGGGCCCAACTCGCCCTTTGGAAAGAAGCCTGCACGTTGTGCCTTTCAGCTCTAGGGCAAAGTAGCACACCCAGAGCAGAAGTCCTACTTCAGCCAGATCAGGCCTGCAAAGAAACTGCGTTTCACAGGCCTTTGGAAGAGATGTTCCCGGTAGGCTGTAAGAGCACTGTGCAGAGCGAGTGGTTTCTTAGCTTCCCAAAGAGCTGGAAGCAAGATGCTGTGGGGCCCAACTCGCCCTTTGGAAAGAAGCCTGCACGTTGTGCCTTTCAGCTCTAGGGCAAAGTAGCACACCCAGAGCAGAAGTCCTACTTCAGCCAGATCAGGCCTGCAAAGAAACTGCGTTTCACAGGCCTTTGGAAGAGATGTTCCCGGTAGGCTGTAAGAGCACTGTGCAGAGCGAGTTGTTTCTTAGCTTCCCAAAGAGCTGGAAGCAAGATGCTGTGGGGCCCAACTCGCCCTTTGGAAAGAAGCCTGCACGTTGTGCCTTTCAGCTCTAGGGCAAAGTAGCACACCCAGAGCAGAAGTCCTACTTCAGCCAGATCAGGCCTGCAAAGAAACTGCGTTTCACAGGCCTTTGGAAGAGATGTTCCCGGTAGGCTGTAAGAGCACTGTGCAGAGCGAGTGGTTTCTTAGCTTCCCAAAGAGCTGGAAGCAAGATGCTGTGGGGCCCAACTCGCCCTTTGGAAAGAAGCCTGCACGTTGTGCCTTTCAGCTCTAGGGCAAAGTAGCACACCCAGAGCAGAAGTCCTACTTCAGCCAGATCAGGTCTGCAAAGAAACTGCGTTTCACAGGCCTTTGGAAGAGATGTTCCCACTAGGCTGTAAGAGCACTGTGCAGAGCGAGTTGTTTCTTAGCTTCCCAAAGAGCTGGAAGCAAGATGCTGTGGGGCCCAACTCGCCCTTTGGAAAGAAGCCTGCACGTTGTGCCTTTCAGCTCTAGGGCAAAGTAGCACACCCAGAGCAGAAGTCCTACTTCAGCCAGATCAGGCCTGCAAAGAAACTGCGTTTCACAGGCCTTTGGAAGAGATGTTCCCGGTAGGCTGTAAGAGCACTGTGCAGAGCGAGTTGTTTCTTAGCTTCCCAAAGAGCTGGAAGCAAGATGCTGTGGGGCCCAACTCGCCCTTTGGAAAGAAGCCTGCACGTTGTGCCTTTCAGCTCTAGGGCAAAGTAGCACACCGAGAGCAGAAGTCCTACTTCAGCCAGGTCAGGCCTGCAAAGAAACTGCGTTTCACAGGCCTTTGGAAGAGATGTTCCCGGTAGGCTGTAAGAGCACTGTGCAGAGCGAGTGGTTTCTTAGCTTCCCAAAGAGCTGGAAGCAAGATGCTGTGGGGCCCAACTCGCCCTTTGGAAAGAAGCCTGCACGTTGTGCCTTTCAGCTCTAGGGCAAAGTAGCACACCCAGAGCAGAAGTCCTACTTCAGCCAGATCAGGCCTGCAAAGAAACTGCGTTTCACAGGCCTTTGGAAGAGATGTTCCCGGTAGGCTGTAAGAGCACTGTGCAGAGCGAGTTGTTTCTTAGCTTCCCAAAGAGCTGGAAGCAAGATGCTGTGGGGCCCAACTCGCCCTTTGGAAAGAAGCCTGCACGTTGTGCCTTTCAGCTCTAGGGCAAAGTAGCACACCCAGAGCAGAAGTCCTACTTCAGCCAGATCAGGCCTGCAAAGAAACTGCGTTTCACAGGCCTTTGGAAGAGATGTTCCCGGTAGGCTGTAAGAGCACTGTGCAGAGCGAGTTGTTTCTTAGCTTCCCAAAGAGCTGGAAGCAAGATGCTGTGGGGCCCAACTCGCCCTTTGGAAAGAAGCCTGCACGTTGTGCCTTTCAGCTCTAGGGCAAAGTAGCACACCCAGAGCAGAAGTCCTACTTCAGCCAGATCAGGCCTGCAAAGAAACTGCGTTTCACAGGCCTTTGGAAGAGATGTTCCCACTAGGCTGTAAGAGCACTGTGCAGAGCGAGTGGTTTCTTAGCTTCCCAAAGAGCTGGACGCAAGATGCTGTGGGGCCCAACTCGCCCTTTGGAAAGAAGCCTGCACGTTGTGCCTTTCAGCTCTAGGGCAAAGTAGCATACCCAGAGCAGAAGTCCTACTTCAGCCAGATCAGGCCTGCAAAGAAACTGCGTTTCACAGGCCTTTGGAAGAGATGTTCCCGGTAGGCTGTAAGAGCACTGTGCAGAGCGAGTTGTTTCTCAGCTTCCCAAAGAGCTGGAAGCAAGATGCTGTGGGGCCCAACTCGCCCTTTGGAAAGAAGCCTGCACGTTGTGCCTTTCAGCTCTAGGGCAAAGTAGCACACCCAGAGCAGAAGTCCTACTTCAGCGAGATCAGGCCTGCAAAGAAACTGCGTTTCACAGGCCTTTGGAAGAGATGTTCCCGGTAGGCTGTAAGAGCACTGTGCAGAGCGAGTTGTTTCTTAGCTTCCCAAAGAGCTGGAAGCAAGATGCTGTGGGGCCCAACTCGCCCTTTGGAAAGAAGCCTGCACGTTGTGCCTTTCAGCTCTAGGGCAAAGTAGCACACCCAGAGCAGAAGTCCTACTTCAGCCAGATCAGGCCTGCAAAGAAACTGCGTTTCACAGGCCTTTGGAAGAGATGTTCCCGGTAGGCTGTAAGAGCACTGTGCAGAGCGAGTTGTTTCTTAGCTTCCCAAAGAGCTGGAAGCAAGATGCTGTGGGGCCCAACTCGCCCTTTGGAAAGAAGCCTGCACGTTGTGCCTTTCAGCTCTAGGGCAAAGTAGCATACCCAGAGCAGAAGTCCTACTTCAGCCAGATCAGGCCTGCAAAGAAACTGCGTTTCACAGGCCTTTGGAAGAGATGTTCCCGGTAGGCTGTAAGAGCACTGTGCAGAGCGAGTTGTTTCTTAGCTTCCCAAAGAGCTGGAAGCAAGATGCTGTGGGGCCCAACTCGCCCTTTGGAAAGAAGCCTGCACGTTGTGCCTTTCAGCTCTAGGGCAAAGTAGCACACCCAGAGCAGAAGTCCTACTTCAGCCAGATCAGGCCTGCAAAGAAACTGCGTTTCACAGGCCTTTGGAAGAGATGTTCCCGGTAGGCTGTAAGAGCACTGTGCAGAGCGAGTTGTTTCTTAGCTTCCCAAAGAGCTGGAAGCAAGATGCTGTGGGGCCCAACTCGCCCTTTGGAAAGAAGCCTGCACGTTGTGCCTTTCAGCTCTAGGGCAAAGTAGCACACCCAGAGCAGAAGTCCTACTTCAGCCAGATCAGGCCTGCAAAGAAACTGCGTTTCACAGGCCTTTGGAAGAGATGTTCCCACTAGGCTGTAAGAGCACTGTGCAGAGCGAGTTGTTTCTTAGCTTCCCAAAGAGCTGGAAGCAAGATGCTGTGGGGCCCAACTCGCCCTTTGGAAAGAAGCCTGCACGTTGTGCCTTTCAGCTCTAGGGCAAAGTAGCACACCCAGAGCAGAAGTCCTACTTCAGCCAGGTCAGGCCTGCAAAGAAACTGCGTTTCACAGGCCTTTGGAAGAGATGTTCCCGGTAGGCTGTAAGAGCACTGTGCAGAGCGAGTGGTTTCTTAGCTTCCCAAAGAGCTGGAAGCAAGATGCTGTGGGGCCCAACTCGCCCTTTGGAAAGAAGCCTGCACGTTGTGCCTTTCAGCTCTAGGGCAAAGTAGCACACCCAGAGCAGAAGTCCTACTTCAGCCAGATCAGGCCTGCAAAGAAACTGCGTTTCACAGGCCTTTGGAAGAGATGTTCCCGGTAGGCTGTAAGAGCACTGTGCAGAGCGAGTTGTTTCTTAGCTTCCCGAAGAGCTGGAAGCAAGATGCTGTGGGGCCCAACTCGCCCTTTGGAAAGAAGCCTGCACGTTGTGCCTTTCAGCTCTAGGGCAAAGTAGCACACCCAGAGCAGAAGTCCTACTTCAGCCAGATCAGGCCTGCAAAGAAACTGCGTTTCACAGGCCTTTGGAAGAGATGTTCCCGGTAGGCTGTAAGAGCACTGTGCAGAGCGAGTTGTTTCTTAGCTTCCCAAAGAGCTGGAAGCAAGATGCTGTGGGGCCCAACTCGCCCTTTGGAAAGAAGCCTGCACGTTGTGCCTTTCAGCTCTAGGGCAAAGTAGCACACCCAGAGCAGAAGTCCTACTTCAGCCAGATCAGGCCTGCAAAGAAACTGCGTTTCACAGGCCTTTGGAAGAGATGTTCCCGGTAGGCTGTAAGAGCACTGTGCAGAGCGAGTTGTTTCTTAGCTTCCCAAAGAGCTGGAAGCAAGATGCTGTGGGGCCCAACTCGCCCTTTGGAAAGAAGCCTGCACGTTGTGCCTTTCAGCTCTAGGGCAAAGTAGCACACCCAGAGCAGAAGTCCTACTTCAGCCAGATCAGGCCTGCAAAGAAACTGCGTTTCACAGGCCTTTGGAAGAGATGTTCCCGGTAGGCTGTAAGAGCACTGTGCAGAGCGAGTTGTTTCTTAGCTTCCCAAAGAGCTGGAAGCAAGATGCTGTGGGGCCCAACTCGCCCTTTGGAAAGAAGCCTGCACGTTGTGCCTTTCAGCTCTAGGGCAAAGTAGCACACCCAGAGCAGAAGTCCTACTTCAGCCAGATCAGGCCTGCAAAGAAACTGCGTTTCACAGGCCTTTGGAAGAGATGTTCCCACTAGGCTGTAAGAGCACTGTGCAGAGCGAGTTGTTTCTTAGCTTCCCAAAGAGCTGGAAGCAAGATGCTGTGGGGCCCAACTCGCCCTTTGGAAAGAAGCCTGCACGTTGTGCCTTTCAGCTCTAGGGCAAAGTAGCACACCCAGAGCAGAAGTCCTACTTCAGCCAGGTCAGGCCTGCAAAGAAACTGCGTTTCACAGGCCTTTGGAAGAGATGTTCCCGGTAGGCTGTAAGAGCACTGTGCAGAGCGAGTGGTTTCTTAGCTTCCCAAAGAGCTGGAAGCAAGAAGCTGTGGGGCCCAACTCGCCCTTTGGAAAGAAGCCTGCACGTTGTGCCTTTCAGCTCTAGGGCAAAGTAGCACACCCAGAGCAGAAGTCCTACTTCAGCCAGATCAGGCCTGCAAAGAAACTGCGTTTCACAGGCCTTTGGAAGAGATGTTCCCGGTAGGCTGTAAGAGCACTGTGCGGAGCGAGTTGTTTCTTAGCTTCCCAAAGAGCTGGAAGCAAGATGCTTTGGGGCCCAACTCGCCCTTTGGAAAGAAGCCTGCACTTTGTGCCTTTCAGCTCTAGGGCAATGTAGCACACCCAGAGCAGAAGTCCTACTTCAGCCAGATCAGGCCTGCAAAGAAACTGCATTTCACAGGCCTTTGGAAGAGATGTTCCCGGTAGGCTGTAAGAGCACTGTGCAGAGCGAGTTGTTTCTTAGCTTCCCAAAGAGCTGGAAGCAAGATGCTGTGGGGCCCAACTCGCCCTTTGGAAAGAAGCCTGCACGTTGTGCGTTTCAGCTCTAGGGCAAAGTAGCACACCCAGAGCAGAAGTCCTAGTTCAGCCAGATCAGGCCTGCAAAGAAACTGCGTTTCACAGGCCTTTGGAAGAGATGTTCCCGGTAGGCTGTAAGAGCACTGTGCAGAGCGAGTTGTTTCTTAGCTTCCCGAAGAGCTGGAAGCAAGATGCTGTGGGGCCCAACTCGCCCTTTGGAAAGAAGCCTGCACGTTGTGGCTTTCAGCTCTAGGGCAAAGTAGCACACCCAGAGCAGAAGTCCTACTTCAGCCAGATCAGGCCTGCAAAGAAACTGCGTTTCACAGGCCTTTGGAAGAGATGTTCCCGGTAGGCTGTAAGAGCAC